>NC_089231.1:63336999-63643500 GCF_963924675.1 Phocoena phocoena | reverse complement strand
TGGGGTTAGGGCTTCAACACAGGAATTTGGGGGACACAATTCAGCTCATATAATTGGGCAAAGAATTCTGAGGACCCTGCTCCACTATGTCCTGGCTTGTGTCTGGCTAAGATGGTGCCATTCGTGACCCGTGGTAGAATCTCCACCTCCTGGAGACTTTAGCGTCTTTCCTTTGCCCCAATTTGGAGTTGTTTCCATCCACTGCGCTGGATGCTCAGTGGCCCCTTCTGACCTGCCAACGGGGCGTGGGCCCCTCCGTTTGGAGCAATTATTTCCCTGGTGGTTTCTGCCCCTCTGGTGTCTCTGATCTCCCATGACTGGGGCGTTGGTACTGGAAACCTGCCTCTGGCCTTCACTCTGGGGTGAGCAGGCTGGGGCCTTGCCTGGGCTCGAATGGCCAGAGAAAGCTCCTCCAGCTGCAGCCAGCCCACCCGCTGCCAGTGTGTGGGAGCCAAGTGGGGAGGGGACGCCAAGTGTGGCGGACTGTTACCGCCGTGCTGAGGGCTGTCTGGGGACTCTGTGATGCCATCCCTTCTCCTGGGGGTGAGGCCAAGTGCTCTGGGACAGATGCTCAACCTTCACCCCAGGTCCTGCCCCCTGGCTGCCCCAGCCAGCTTGGGACGGGACATGGCTTTCCGTGGTCTATCAAGTCAGGTGCCCTTGGCCTCCTGCTCCGGGGCTCCCAGAACTCTGCCTCATTGTCACCATCACCTTGTCACCTGTTCCCCAGGACAGGCAGCGTGAGCGCACCTGAAGGCCCACCTCAGTCACACATCTCTCCCTGGACATCTATTCACGGACACCCCAGCCTCCCCATCCCTGCAACAATCAAGGACGAGGGGGCCCGAGGACACAGGCCTGAGCCAGCAGACAGGCTGGGGGCAAGCAAAGGCCTGGTGGGGACCACGTCAGCTCCTGAGACTGGAAAGGTGCCAACACGGTGTCAACTTGAGGAACGTTAAAGCCAAGAGGGGCTGTGAGTCTCTGAACCACCCCCTCTTGGTCCCTGAGGCACCGAGCATCGAGAAAAGCAACCAGGAGAGCGAGGATTTTAGGTGGGGTGTTCTAGAACCACCAACAGAGTTACAGCTGCCAGCGTGGGCGGTCTAATGGCAGGCTGTGCCAGGTCTTTCGAGCAAGTTTCCAGCACCTGGGAGAAGTGCCCACAAGACGGAAGCTCCCCTCCCTGCCCCCCGGGCCGCAGGAGGCCGTTTCTGGAGTGCGGAGGCACTGAGATGGCCGTGCAGTGGCCAGGAGCTCTGCCCCTGACCTTCATGCACTCTCAGGCTCACTCCTGGGAAATGCAAACAATCACAGCAGCTGCCCCAGGAGACTGTCCTGGGGATTAAATATTTCAGTATAGAACACATGGCCTGGGGCCTGACACCCAGCAAGGGCTCAGGGAGCTGAAACCTTGCTGGTCACTACCGCAAGGGGACACCAGAGCCCTCACAGTCTCGACAGTTGGACCACTGGGGAGAGGAGGGGCCCCAGAACAGAGAAAAATATGACAGAAACACCCTCATTCAGAATGGAAAGAGTCTCCTCAGTCACCAGTAGCCAATGAAACTTGTCATGACCCATGAAACATACTCACCTCTTCAACCTTTTTGACCAGTGGACGTGAATTTCTGATGAACGTGATCTTACCAAGTTTAAATTCATAGTTGGGAATTCCTCTATAAAGAAGACAGAGCAGAAGAAATGTTAGTGTCAGGAGAAGAGACTAAAATCCATTTGTGACCATCTGGTCCGTGGCTGTACCCGCCACCCCCCAGCCTCAGGCCAGCCCACGGGTGCCCCCTAGCACCCCCCCAGGAGGGAACGGAAGGCAGCTGGGGCAGGGTCTGCAGGCTCAGGGCCTCACCATCTGTGTCCTTCAGCCTCACATGCCCCCCTGCAAGGGCTACACATGCACTGAACTCACTTCACTCCCTAAGAGGCTGCGTGCAAACCCGTTTCTGGCATTCTCCGTGTGCTCTCACATGGTCAACAGGGGACAGATCTCATCCCTGCCACACCCATGCAGGCCACCAGAGGAGGGACTCTGCTGAGAGTCCCTGGACCAAACAATACAAATACAACTAAGTGAGGCAGCTTCTGCCTCCTCCTGAGGGAAGTGGATCAGTTATTTGAAGTCACAAAGGAGGAAAATGGGCATATTACTAAGTCGGAACCAGAAAGGTCAGAAGTAGGAGAGAGATCCAATCAGGGGCCGGTGGGGCTGGACTGTGGGGGTCTTGGAGAGAAGGCTGGCAATGATGGGGGGGCACCGAAGCACTTCTGCCACGCTGTGTTCCAGCCCACCGAGGAGGGCGGCGGGGCACCCACACCCCCACAGAGCTGAGTGAGGCTGCCCCAGTGTGGGGCCTGGGTCGGGTGGAGCAGAGCCAGGGCAGACCTACCTCTTGATGTCTCCGGGCTTGATTGGGGAGGGGCTGGGCTCTACACCCTTCTTCTTCCCGTCCAGTCTATTCCCGGAGCCGGAGAAGGCCTAGACAAGCAGGCAGGGGGGCCATGAGCTAAGCCCCAAGGGTAGGAGAGAACCACCTCGGGACTGCAGCACCCACGGCCTCTGGGGGTTGCCGGGAGCTGAGGGGAGCTTCCTGGCCCAAGGACGGTGCCTCCACCTGCCTCAACCCCCGGACGTCAGCTGCCAAGGAGGGGTGACAGGTCCAGCTGGGCCCACGGCTCAGCTCTGCAGACCTGCCTCCCGGCAGTAGGTTGAGCCATGCCCACCGGCCCCTCTCCGTTTCCAGGGAGGACAGCAGTGCTGGAGCGTCAACATGCAACTGACTTTCCAACAGTGCAGGACACGGCTTAGAGAGAAAGCAAGAGTGATTACATCTGGTGAATCTACGTGAAGAGTATACGTGTCTGTTGTACTAGTTCAGCTCTCCGGTAGGCTATAAATTTTTAAAAGAAGTTGGGGCTGCCTGGCAGTTGTTGGGAGGATCCAGGAGAAAGTGGATGGAAAAGGGTGTGGAAACTGAGAAGGCGCCGGGTACACGTGTGCGGGGTCCCCCAGGCCTGCTCCCAGCTGAGGTTCCCAGGGTGTCACAGACATGGCAGGAGGACAGACAGTTGCATGGCGGCACTCACGCGGAAGCCCAGCTCCCCAGCATAGCTGCTGTGGTCAGCTTCGCCTTCCTGGAAGGGACAGAAAAACGGGGATGAGCTTCTCAGTGGGGCCCCCAGCTCCTCCCTTGGGCTCCCTCACTGCTCCTGCTGTGCCCGCACCCCAACAGCTGGTACACACTGGGCCCCGGGAGCAGGGCTGGGAGGGAAGCAGAACGTGGCTGCCTCGGTACTAGTGGAGGCCAAACACCGCCGGGAGGCCAAGACACTGGGATGCGTTCCAAAGACCAATACCGGCAGTGGGGAGCTATGCAGAGCTCGGGAGGGACGCGGAGGAGCGACTTACGGCTGCCTCCTCATGCTGGGCTTGTCTCTCCGGCTCCTTGTAGCCCAGTGGAGCATCGAAGTCCACCTGTGTCCCCAAGAAGAAAGCACGATGAGACAGGGCCACACTCAGCCTCCGTGGCTTTTCTGTTCTAAGTTGGGACAACTGTGGGTCCACGTGCAGTTGTTGGAGCCGATACAGAAGGGGCCTTGTACAGTCCGCCCATTTCCGCAATGGTCATGTTTTACAAAATCACAGCAGAACATCGGCAAAGACAACCCAGCCCTCGTCCAGACGTCCCCAGTTTACACGCACACGCGGGTTTGTGTTTTGTTCTCACAATTTGTCATCACTGCAGGTCAGTGCACCCCCTCCCCCCAACCCCCGGGTCAAGATCCTGAGCAGTTCAATTACCACAGGGACCCCTCCTGCTGCCCTTTCATAACCACACCCTCTCCCTCCAGGCAACCTCACTGCCCTGGACCCTGGCAACCACTCCTCTGAACAGACCTAGACGGAATGGAACCCTTCTGCTGGGCATCCTTCCCTGAAGACCCAGCATGCTGGGCTGTTGTGCCCACTACTCGGAGCTGAGCAACCTTCCTCAGCCTCCGAGAAGACTCAGCCCCTCGCAGGGCTGAGATGCTGATGGATCTAGCCATCTCAGAACCAGCAGCAACCCTGCCACCAATCACAAGGTCAGCGGCTTCCTCACAATGTTCCGGCACCATCTTCCTCCCCGTTCCCCCAAAGAATCCCAGGGGTTGCATGACACCTGCCCAGGGCCCCCAGCCGCCCTTCCTCCCGCGGCCACTCACGTTCATGTCACACTCGATGATGGACACAGCCCTGTCAGGCTTAGTCTCCATCACCCGCAGCTCATAGATCTGGGGAGAGAGAAATCAGTCAGTTTTGTGGCAGCACTGGGCCCATCCATCACATGTGTAGCTGCAGCCCCCTACCCGGCTCCTGCACACACACGTCATTCACCTCCACGACACCCTCCCCAGCCACACCTCTTGCTGTGGAAAAGCAGCTGTGGGTGGCTGCCTTGATGCCTGTCACTTAGCTGACCACCTCTCATAAGCGATTCAAATCAGACAAGGCAGTTATGCAGCAAATTGCAAAAGATTCAGTGTTTGCCCCAGGGAAGTTCACTTCTAAGAATTAACCCTAAATAAATAACTAGCTAAATACTGAAAGAGAAAGTGCTCTAAGAACGCCTGCTCCAGCACTGCTCGTGGCAACGTAGGCCGAAGACGCCCATCACTAAAATGGTTACATGAGTGGGGTGTATTCACGTGGGATCCCAGGCAGCCAGCATTCAGGAAAAGATGCTGAAAACCAGTTATGCTGCTGTGTGTCGAGGATGATCTCATGCATGTAAAACACACACAAAGTCAAAAGGATAGGAACTAAAGGTGGCAGAATGGACTTTTTCCTGCATTGTTTTAGGTTCTTTCTCTCTACCTAGAGTATGTCTTGCTTTTATAATGAATGGTCGGGACAGTCCCACCATTGAAAAAACTGAATATGAGGGAGATGGTCCCCCAAGTACAGTGAGAAGGCTTGATGTCCCCCGTCTGGCTTTACGTTTACTCACTAGTGACTAACAGAAATGAATGTGTGTCACTGTGTGGATGCCCCACCACCTCTCCACACAACACAGGCTGCTTCCAGTGGTTCTGCTGCCACGGACAAGGCGGCATGAATATCCGTGTCTGTGGCTCCTGGGCATGTGGTCACCTTTACCAGTCAGCGTGTTTTCAAACTGCAGGCCGCAGCTAACTAGTGAGTCATAAAACCAACTACGCTGCAAGCAGAACTAGAAAAGAAAAATACTGGAAAACAGTACAGTAGAAATACTAGGCTATGTTGCACGCAGTTAAGGCTAAGGATTTTTGTGATATTTATGGTATACTAGGTGTTGTCATGCTGTATCTAAAATAGTAATCTTAAGCTTTTACACATTCAACATGTATTTTTACTGATTTACCTTTATTGAAGTGTAGAGAACACCTGAATTCTGAATAACCCTCAAGACTTATTCTTTTCCAGTGTTTCAGGTGTCATCTTTTAAACTGCATTTATTAAACACTGTTATGGATTTAAATGGCAATATTTACCACAATTTACCTCACATTTGCTGGTTTACTGGTTCTTCCCACACCTTACTCTTTCCTTTTAGGCTAATGCTTATTCCTAAAGCACATGCTTGTGAAGTTTCACTGGTAAATAAATTCTCTCAGATTTTATCTGAATACATTTTGATTTTACCCTATTCTTTAAAGAAGGTTTGACAACAGTTACTTTCTTGCAGCCTCTGGAGCTCCTCTGCCGCGGGGGGAGGCAACGTTTGCTATTGACAGGCCTGCCATGTGCTGTTCTTCTCTAAGTGCTGGATTTTCTCTGCTCATCTCTTCACGTCTGGTGCTCGGCACCTGTAACTACCTGGCCTGGTGGACACTAAACTCCCTATAAGCGTGGGCTGTAGGCCAATTCTGGAACAACTCCACTCATCTCCTCACAGTAGTTCCGCCCTCCGTTCTCTCCCACTGGGGATTTCACTGGGCACGTTTGGTTTTCTCAGGATCTCCCAAACCTCAGCTGCTCACGTTGCTGCCGTGCTTCTCTGTGCAGACACCTAAGTTACTCCTGCAGATTCAACTTCCCCTTCGCTAATCCTTTGTTGGCTGTTGTTTAACCCTCTGACTGCTTTTCAAATAATCCTGGATATTTTGGATAGACTTTTGCTGCTTGCTAAATTTTATGATTCCACTAAAAATTTTTTTGAACATTTTTTACATAGTTATTTTATCTTTGCACCTGAAGGTCCCAATTGTGATTTCTTAAAGGCCTAAATCTGCTTTTGCTGTCTTTGCTTTGGGTGTCTGGTGGTCTTATAAGGAGTTCCTGTTTGCTGGTTCAATCTATAGCAACCCTGAGGGCTCAACGAAACTGGGGGTGCTGTTTTCAGAAAGCCTGGGATGAGGACAGCACCCACCTCTGCATCTATTTTGGCCCCTTTAAGGGCCCCAGTTTCATGTGGATGCCTTGATCCAGACCTTCCACCATGCACTGATGTGGTCATTTGCCCTCAGCACACGCCTGCTGAGTCTTCTCAGAAGGGCCCTTCAGAGCGTCTAGTCTTCCGTACTTCCAAAAGCAGAAGCCCAGACGTGCATTTCAATTCTATGTATACCTGAGTAACTCACCTTCCCTTTCAGTGCAAAAAGGTCAACGATATCTTTCATCATCAATTTTTGTTTCAGCATTTTTTACTGCCTTGATATTTTAAGAACAATGACATTAAGGCTGCCTGTAATTAATCAAGAAAACTTGGGATTCCCTGGTGGCACAGAGGTTAAGAATCTGCCTGTCAATGCAGGGGACACGAGTTTGAGCCCTGGTCCAGGAAGATCCCACATGCCGCGGAGCAACTAAGCCCATGCTCTGCAACAAGAGAAGCCACCACAATGAGCAGCAAGCACACCGCAACAAAGAGTAGCCCCTGCTCGCCGCAACTAGAGAAAGCCTGCGCCCAGCAATGAAGACCCAATGCAGTCAAAAAAAAAAAAAAAAAAAAAAAAAAGAAAAGTTTAACGTATTCAGCTAAGTTAGACAATACCTAAAACATCCCCACGAAGGTAAAGGGAACAAGATTATTAGTTTACAAAAAGATATAAAAGTGTGTTTCAAAATCCACAAAATTGAACAGTAGGATTCTTAGTATCGGATGCTTCAAACAGAAGGAAACTGTCAGAGAACACGATGGATCCCTACATGACACCGGGGAGTAACTGGCGTCTGATCCTGTGTGTGAGAGAGAGAGCGCATAGGCTCCTGTTCACAGCTGTGAGGGCCCCGGCATCTGAAAGGCTGAGACACTCACCTTCTCATTGTAGTTGATGGCAATCACATCCCCGGTGGTCAGACACGCAAAGTTTCTCAATGCGTTTTCTAACCTGCAGACACACACTGTCAAGGCAACATAGCAAGATGGAGCCCTCAAATCTGAAACAAGTTTCCACAAGGCATTTAGAGGACTGGGTCACACTGTGTAACGGACAAACATGTGCCCAGCTGGGGCTCAAAGACACGTGGCCATTACTCAGCAACGAGAAGGAAGCAGCTCTAACACACGGTAATGGGGTGAACCTCACTCTGGGGAAGAACCAGCCACAGAGCAGTGAGACCCCCGCCAAACCCCGAGAAAGGCAGATTTCTGAGGTGGGAGGCAGCCGAGGCTGTTGGGGCTGAGGGTTGGCTGAGGATGGGCATAAAGGGGCACAAAGGCCCTTCTGGGAGGACGGCCAAGCTCTGAATACACAGGGGATGCATCTGTCAAACTCGCTCAAGTGTACGTTTTACTGCATGTAAATTACACCTCAACAAGTTGATTTTAAAAATCCTATGGGAGCACAGGGGGAAAAAAAATTGAAAAACAGATAAGTCCCCTCAAAAGTCCCCCAAAGCAAAGATGTTTTCATTTACACTTTTTTTTGTTTCTATCTTCTGGGTGATAACCCATATTTAGTGGTATGTTTCAAATAAAAATATTTAATAATAAAAATTTTAAAGAAAAAGTAGCCTGTAAGCCCTTTTTATAATAGTAAATAATAATAAATTCTTAAAAACTGAGTAACCCAAATGCCCAGACAAGGGAATAATGCCTAATCAAATGGAATATTTTAATCATGTCATCCTCGTCAATTTACAGAATTGTTTTAAATACAAAGGTCAAACACAAAACATGGCTCCAGATGTGCCACTGAGACGCAGCACACCTGGGTGAGAGGCTGAGGGCAGAGGAGCCCGTGTCTACATTCACTTCTCTTTGTCAAAGGGCCTCCCAGGCTGCTGGCAGCTTCGTGAAGAGTCTGGGGTACACGCCCTCTTTGCCCCCCTGTGTGCAATGCCAGCTGCAGGGGTGCCCTTCCCTCGACTCCTCCTGGTGACCCTGAGCTGCTGGACGTGGCCCCCAGGGCCCGAGGGCGGAGCCAGCTCTGCACTGCCTGGACTCAGACCCTGAGCAGAGCCTGGCGCACTGCGTCCCATGGAAGGGGCACCCTTTCTCTGCAGTCACGAGTAACTGTGCCAAGAGACACTGTCTCTGAAAGCAACCTGGTATGTGTGTGCTCCAGCACAAGCAAAAGGACTCCATACCGGAGAACATACAAGGGGCTGCAGTGCAGAGGCCGGCAGGCCCCAGTCCCGGGCATGGGCACTGTCCACACCTGCTGTGAGCAGAGCGCCCAGTACCCTGTATGCCCAACACAGGGGGCTCGACATGCCCGTCCACAGACACGGCCAGCGGAGGCCTCCACACAGTCAAGTGGCATCTGGGACATGGCTAGCAGCAGCAGCATGTTCCTGGCTCTGGCTGGGGACAGGGTGCAGGTGGGGAGGGTGGAAGTAGCTTTTTTTAATTAAAAACAATCTGTGTTGTTCAACTGAGTTTTTTACAAGCATGCCTTTTTAATAATAAATAGGTTGAGTGACCACACACACGGGTGGCTTACATTCAGAGAACAGACAAAAAATCACTAAGACCTGATGCCTTTGCTTTCCTCTGCTGAGAGACAGAAAACGTACTAAGACAGGGCTCCCCATGCCTGAGCACAGGGGAGCTGAGAAACAGACGAGCTGCCCTCCGACCAGAACACACTGGGCTTTTTGCCAGCGTCATCGGCCACCCAGAGGAAGGGCTCCACCTGCCCTCCGGGAAGCGTCCAGAGAGAGCTCAGTATGCTCATGAGGCCCCTGAGCCATGTAGACAGGCTGGCCCCACGCCATTGTTCTCATGTCACAATGTCAATCACGACAAGTGTGTGGTCCCCAAAGCAGGCACAGACCCAACCAAGGGCTCACTGTTGCCCGCCACCAGCTGGCACAGCCCTCCCCAGCTCAGAGGAACACGTTCCACTTCAGAAGGATACACAGCCTTGGGGTTGGTGATGTCCAGGAAGTCGGGGCTCTGGGGCTGGAACTTGGAGTACGTGGCTACCTGCAGGTTGACGCTCTCTACCTGAACCAGGCCCCCCTCCTCCAGCAGCAGGTTCTGCATCATCTGGAAGGGGAAGAAGACAGGAGGCAGTAGGGGTGCGGCCGGGGCCACCACAGTGGGAACGCCTGAAGAAACCACTTGCTGGAAGGGTGCCAGGTACAGGCTCATCCACCAGCTTTAGGCCTCCCAGGGCTGGAGCATTTCCACAGGGACACCTCCCCCCACCCCCACTCCCGCAACTTCACCTGACTCCCAAGGCCCCAGGGCCAGCTGGGCTACACTGGAGGTGGGAGGATGACAGCCCCAGGCAGGCTGGCCTTGCCAGGGACAGCCCACAGCCTAGGCCTTGGGTGTCTGCTCCAGCCTAGGCCTTGGGCATCTGTGGAGCCACCCTACCAGGTAGAGGTCGGATGAGAAATGAGACAGAGAGACAAACATGGGCCCGAGGTCCTGGGGCACAGGGAGCCAGGACCTAGCAAGGACCTGAAGCTCGGGATCCGAGAAATGAGCACCCCTGCGCATCCTGGAATGTGTTTTTGCTTTTCTTATTTCAAACCTTCTTAAAAAAAACTTCAAACGTACACAGCTAGCAAGAGCCACGTGGGGAGCTCCACGCACCCACCCAGGTTCCACGGCTTTCAGGTCATAGCTGACCTCGTCCGTCCACCAGCGTCTGCTCCCTGCCCATCCACCAGGGCTGCCTGGAGTTCTGGGTGGGATGGAGCCTGCCACTCAGCTGACAGAAAGAAAGCACCTGCTCAAACACTCACTGGGGTCGGGAGACCCTCGAGCCGGCTCTGCAGCAGCAACTGGGAAATCCCAGGCACCACCTGCTCCTGGCAAGAGCTGCAAGGCCAGCCCAGGAAGAGGATGGCAGGCAGCTCCATGCTACCTAGAGAGGCTTCCCCGGGGATGGGATGTTTCCAGGCAAAAGGATCCAATTAGCTTTCTGGCCCAAAGTGGTCTGAGAGCCTGGACACGGGTCCAGCCAAACTCCAAATCTGCAGGTTGGAGGAAAAGCCTTACAGGAACAGTGTCCCCCAGTGTCCCCCCTTCTCTTTCACTAAGGACGGGCCACAGAGGGGCCTGGGGAAGCTTACACTGCCCAACACTTCAGCCACCCATGGCGCTCCACAGATAATGGGACAAGGCCTGGTGCCTGTGACGCGAGGTGCGGGCACGTGAGCAGGGAACCGGGTTGGGTCTGGGCTTTGAGGAGTGACTAAGAGTTCCCCTGTGGTCAAGGAAGCAGCACAGGACACCAGCTGGGCTTAGCACTCAGGAAGGACCCAGGCTCAGGAGGGGCAATGGCCCAGGGGAAATGGGCAAGGGCAAGGTCACCACTGCAGGAGAGGAGGAACCTTCAAACTTCTATTCATATTTAATCTCAAAATATGAGTTAAGGCCACTCCTTTAGAAGGTTAGCCATTGCTGCGGCGGGGACCCTTGGCTGTGCAGGAGAGATGGGACGCTCTTCAGAGCATCTCCCTAGCGGCAGGGAGGCTTTGGGGTGCGTTCCCAACTCTGCCCGCAGACTGAGGGGTCTCTGAGCACCCCGACATAAATGAGTATGAAGAGAAGGACATAAAGTCCCCTCTGTAGGTTTCCCAATGCTGAGCGTGCCAGAGCTGGGAGAGTGGGGGCTGGGCTGAGGGGGGAGGGAAGGAAAGAGCCAAGCCAGCCTTTGCCTGGAGACCCTCCTCCCTACACGGTCTAGAACACTGGGTTTCCGCATAAGACCGTATAAAGACAAGGGCCCTCAGGCACCTTCGAAGCACTTACAACACTGACTGTGGCCAGCTGTCACAGAAGACAGTGCTTAAGGTCAAAGGGACACGCCCAGGCCCAGGATGGAGCAGGGCAGCCGTGGGGCCCTCACACTGGGGGTGGTGGGGCCCAGGCCCCCCCAGCCCCGCCCCCACAGACTTCCGGCTGCTGCAGGCCCCACTCTACAGTGCAGGCGCGCCTGCCTCTGGACATGGATGGCATCGGACTAGCCTAAGTGCAGAGAGCCTTCATTCCCATGGCAATGAGGCTGAGTGCTTTAGACAGACTCAGGTACAGACAAGTGTCTACATGCACACGCGCGCACACACACACACACACACACACACACAGTAACAGAACTGGGCAGACAAACTACTAAAGGGGTGAGAAAACTTGTAAAAATCTAAAACTCTGTAATCAAGACCACATGAAAAATACTCCTGCTCCATGGTTTTAAAGAAAGCCTGACACAGAAAATGGCAGTTAAAAACAGCATGGCTGTGGGTTCCAGGCCACCAGGTGAGCAGCCATCCCCAGCTCCGGGCGCACCGTGTCCAAGCTGCACGTGATGTTTGCGGCGAGGCGCGTCCCTCTGCTGCGGGGGCAAGATTGTGCACAGGCGGAGGGTGTCCCTGCCACCCCACGTGGCAGCCAGGGGCCACTCACCCAGTGCGGGAGGTAGCAGATGCCCTCGTCAGCCACAAACTCCAGCACGCCACAGTGCGTCATGCGGTCCGAGTTCTTGTTGGTCAGTTTGAACAGCATGGGGTAGGTGATGTTAAGTCGGCCTGAAAAGAAGAGCAAGGCATGAGGCTCGGCTTCTTCCAGGGAGAGAAACCCTGTCCCCAGACCCTCCCCGGGGAAGTGCCTCCCTCCCCAAGCAGGCACTGGGACCTACGTGGTACTGAGTCCCTGGGTGTCTAACCACCCAGCAGACCCCGCACTCCTGCCAGACCTCAGGAACGTTCGCTGAGTCAGGAACGCAGCACCAGCTTGTACTTTTGAATGTCGGAAATCCCACTTTTAAAAAGTGACGTGTTCGTTTATTCATGAACAGTTGAAGTGCCAACCAGGTGCTGAGCAAAATCCCTCCTTCAGAGGTTTCCAGTTAGAAGACCAGAGCATGCCCAGATGCTCGTGCCGGGGAAGGGTGGGGCCGGAGGCAGCGCAGCCAGGATAGATGCTGGGGGATGTCCTCCAGGGGAGGAAGTCCAGGCAAAGAAAGCAGCCCAAGCAAAGGCATAGAGGGAGGGGAGCCAGGCTGGTTCAGGAACTGCTGGCAACCAGGCGAGACTGGGCACAGGGACCGGGTGTGCGAGCAGTTGGGGGGGAGCAGGAGGGCAGGACCGGTCAGCAGTGTGGGCTTGCAGCAGGGACCCAGTGTGTCCCCTCCCGCCAGGGGTCCTGAGGTGGGGGCCCTGAGGTGGGGGCCATGTGTGGGGTTGGAGGCCTGCTGACTCAGGAGTGCAGGGGGTGCAGAAAGGAGGGGCTGGCGCTGCAAGGCAGGAGGACCCAGGAGAGTCAGTAATCTGGGGGAGCGGTCCGGGACAGACCGACAGGACTGTGTTGCCTTGTGCCAGGCCCTTGCTCAGCCTTCACGGGACAGTGAGGTGGGTACTGTCCTCGCCCCTTTATCTATGGGGGACTAAGGCACACAGGTCTGGCAACGTGCCCCAGGATCACACAGCCCAAGAATGGCCATGCTGGGGGCCAACCTAGGCCGCTGGCCCAGGTCTGGGGCTTGACCACTGAGACCAACTTTAGCCTGTAGATTTAGGCAAACGTGGCAACAAAAGTTGACTCAGTGGCAGGAGGTACGGTAGACTCCATTTGGGATCTCCCGAAAAATTTGGAGAAGCAAATTGGATAATGAGTCTGGGTGGGAGGCTATCCCCCCATCACCAAGGGTGACTGGGATACTGGCAGTGGTGGCCAAGGGCCTGGACGCCAGGCCCTCCGTCACCAGGGCACCTCCTGGCTGTGGAGCCGTGGAGTGGACTGAGGTGGGTCAGGGTGAATGGATTGATCAGGCTCCAACCAAGGGTCCGAGAGTCTTGCCATTGGAAGAGAGCCCCATGTTCCTCAGTCCAGTAGTTTTCAAACTGCATTTTTTTGATTTAGAGAAGTGCCTTGGGGAGTCCGAGTCTTCCACACACCCTTACCTCCTCCGCCCTGAGCAGCGACCCTTTTTACAAACCAGGACTCCCCGTGAGATCTCATCTGGACAGCTCCTTCCATGACTTACGAGGTCTGCACAGCACTGAACTAAGCTCCACTGTCCCAATCCCCCAGTCTCCTCTCATACCCACATGCCAACACACCTGGTCTTAGTCCTGGGTCAGCTCCACCCATGAGGCAGACTCTCAGGGCCCTGCTCCCCGCTCTGGGACGACAGAGGGGACGACAGGGGCCTGCCTGAGGGCTGTGCCCCCCGCTCTACCCACACTCTGGCAGAGCTAAAGGCCTCCCTCTGCGGGTGCAGCCACTGCTGCCGTCAGTTAGGCCCTGCTGGCTAAGGGCCACCTCCTGCCCCTGCCTGGTGCCACAGGGCCCTGGCTGTTTACACACACACCACAGGTACCATCCAGGAGGCACTCCTGCCGCAGAGCAGTCCCCACAGATGGCGTCATGCCCCCATTTAAAGGTGAGGACACCAAGGTCCAGAAAGGCCCAGTCACTAGCCTGGAATCAGGCTGGGCAAGGTGCAGAGCCCAAGCTGGAGCCACACCAGAGCTGGCACCGGGTCCTTACCGAGCTGCCCAATGTGCACCCGACACAGAGCGTGGACCCTCCCGGCCCAGAAGCCACCACATCTCCTGCCTCAGAACCCACACCAAAAAGACCCCCAAGTCTCAAAAGGCAATGACTGTGCCCATGGTCGGGGCATCCTAGTCCGGGTGGAGTGGGGCCAGGGGTGTGAGGTCTCCGAGCTGCTCCCATGGGAGTGGGGAGTCGGGGAAAGGGGGAAAAACATGGCCAATCTCCCAACCCTGGCCCTTTCTTGCTCCTGGTAAGAGGAGGGACAGGGCAAGGGGAGCAGCTCCTGGGGAAGAGGAGTTAGAACTGTGGCTGGAGCTGAGGCAAGAGGCTTGGGGAAATGAAAGACCTGCGCGTGGCATCCTCTTGGGGGCCGCCACCATCCTTTAGGGGAAAATTTAGTGCGTCCAGCCAAGGACATCGGCTGCCCCATCAGCGTGAAGAGCACCAGTGCTCACACATTCCTTTAGTCCTAATAGGACCCGGGGTGGGGTGGGGGTGCCAGAGGAGTGGACCCAGAGCCGAGCACCCACTGGCCCTGGCCTCCCAGCCCAGCTAGCACCCTCCAGGGACAATTCCCAACCAGCCTCGCCGAAAGATGCCTCTGCCTGGGCGGCGAGGGGTCTGTGCCTGGTCCCAGTGCCCACGTTCACATCACCTCCGTTCTCAAGTCAGGTAGAAAGTACTTACTGAGTTGGTCGAGGGCTGAGGGTGGCATAATTACTGTGGAAAGAACATTTAGGAGATATTAAGAAATGAAAAATTAAAACAATAGAACAAAAGTCAAAATGCACTTCCTGTTATAGCTTAATGAAAGTATTAAACAATACCTGTGAGGCAGCCAGAATTTCATGATTGTTCACAACAAGTTTTACTAGCTATAATTTATTTGGTGAAACCAAATGGCTATCAGCCATAAATCTAATCATAATTAGGACCCCTCCCCGCACCCCTTAGCCAGGACACCTTGACAACATCTTGACGGTAACTAGCCTCCGTCACACATGCAAAATGAGAGCTGTCAAGGACTATGAGCACTGCAGGCCTAGGGCAGGAAAGGTTACGATTCAAAATAAAAACAGCACATACTCTTCCCTCCTTTCTCCACATCTGACCTGTCATTAGGCCCCGCGAGCATGGACACGGAGAAGCAGCGGTACTGCGTGGAGAAGCGGTTCTGGAAGACCCGGGGAATCGGGTGGTCAAACATGTTGAAGGAGAACTGGAAGGAGGGAAGAGATGCTGCAGTTAACACAGAACGAAGGCACGTTTCTTCTGTCAACAGCTAGAGTGGGTCAGGGTGTCAACGCTCAAGAGCAAGACAAACCTGCACCCAGTGAGCACCTCCTGGGAGCAGGACGCACCTCACAGCGGCTTCTGCCAGCTGGCGCGTCCAGTCTGTCCCGGCAACCTCTTCCCCACCATTTTCAGACGGTGCATCTTACTAAAGTATAAAACTGCCCCCAGCAAGCCTGTCCTTCACCTCTTTCACTCCCCGCCCCCCATCCCCCAGGCCTCCCGTCCCCCAGGTCTCCTATGACGGCCACGATCCTGCCGGGCTGCTCCCTTAGCCTGGACCACTTTTCCTCTCCTCACCCCGTTTAGGAGTGCCACTATCTGCCAGGTTCTGGTCTCCAAGCACCAGGTAAACATCACCAACAAAAGAGCTACAACCTCTGCCCCGGCAGAGCTGACATTCAAGACAAGGGAAACAAGAACAGAAAACCATCTGTGTGTCAGTATTCTGAGCACAAGAGAGGGTAAAGGACCAAGAGCTCCTGGGAACGCTGTTTTAAGTGGGTGGTCAGGAAGCACTTCTCTGCAGAGACCTGAAGCCAGGAAAGGGAGCAGGCAGAAAACAGTGATAAGAGCAGGTGCACAGGTCTGCACCCCTCCCCCTTCCCCTGGCTTCCAGGACCACCCTTTACTTGCTCTGGGAACCTTCCCTGCTCTGCCCAGGGCCAGGGCTAGCACCTCTCCAAAGTGCTCTCACGTGGCGCCACACCATGGCACTCCCTCCATGCCTTTCATAAGTAAAGCCTAGACATGGTGCCATCACAAAAGTAAGATCCCAGCTCTTACATTGTAGATTATGATGAGGCTCAGAACACATGCTGCCAACAATCTAGGGTCTTCCCAAAGCACTGCAACTACTGTGACGTGTCAAAAAGAAAGGATATAAAATTGCACAATAGGATATATACCCAAAAGAATTGGAAGTAGGGTCTTGAAGGTATATTTGTACACCCAGGTTCACAGCAGCGCTCTTCACAATAGCCAAGAGTTGGAAACTACCCAAATGCCCATCAACAAATGAGTGAATAAAGAAAATGTCCATCCATACAATGAAATATTGTTCAGCCCTAAAAAGGAAGGAAATTCCAACACATGCTACAACGGTGATGAACTCAGTGGAATAATAACTCAGGACATAATGCTCAGTGAAATAAGACAGACACAGAAGAACAAACACTGTAGGATTCCACTTATATGAGGTACTTAGAGTAACTAGTCAAGTTCAAAGACAAAAAGAATGGTGGTTGCCAGGGGCTAGGGGGAGGGGGAATTGTTTAATGGGAAGAGAGTTTCAGTTTTTCAAGACCAAAAAGTTCCGGACATCCATTACACAACAACGTGAATATACTTAACACCACTAAACTGTACACTTATAAATGCTAAATTTATGGTACATGTTTTTTTACAAGCTAAAAAACTTTTAAACAGACGAGTATTTCCTGACTTGATTCTAACTGTTCACTAAGTAGAGGAAAAATCAGGTACTGATGAGACAGTTTACTAGCAATTCCAAAATCAGCAAGCTGAGCCAGCTGTCTTCCACAGATGCAGATGCAGCTCCTGCTTAAACTCTCCAATGGTTCTCCACTCCCTGGAGCGCCAGCAAAGTAGTTTTCACACCCGTGCCTCTCCTTTTAACCAGAATTCTGTTCGACAAAATCTTGGCCAGAAGCAGCGTTCTGGACGAAAAGAAGGGAGAGGAGTAGGGGCCTCCTCACTACATCCCCCCCATCTAAGCCCTGTCTTCTCTTTGCAACACGAAAGAGGGAAATGGACACAAAGTACTGAACACCGGGTGCCAACCTGCCCCGCATCCACCCACGGACCTGACCTCCCGCCCCGGTCCCACTTCCCTCTACAGCCCCGGCGCCAGCACACTGCCCGGCGCACGGCTGGTGTTCAGCTGTTAGGTGGCTAAACCTGAGGAGAGAGAGGGGACCCGACACTGACACACTAAGGATAAACTCGCATGCGATAAACCCGTGATACCGGCAGCGCCCGGCGCGGTGCTGACACAGCTCTGCAGGCATACCCGGCTTCAAGTCCCCACTGCCCGCGTTCGTGGCCTACACTACGCGCCTCCCTAAACCTCGTGGTTCTCGCGCCGACGCGGCGGCCACCACCCTCCCTCCAGGGGCGCCGCCGGGGCCCAAAGTATGAGCGGTCTTGGGGCCGCGGTGCCCAGGACGGCGGGGCAGGGCCGCAGGCCGGCAGGACCGAGCTCGCGGGACTGGCCCGTGAGCTCTCCTCTCCCCGCTACAGCCCCCCAGCCGATCCGGGGCTTGTTCGCGGGAAGCCATCTCGGGTCTACACAAGCAAAACTGCGTTCAGTCCCGAGCGGCGGCGGGCTCAGGCCGGTGACTCGGCACCTCTGCGGCCGCCACGTCCGTCCGCCCGGCCCCGACCCCGGCCCCGGCCCGCCCTGCCCGCCCTGCTCGCCCGGCCGCTCACCATGGTGGACGCCTCCGCCTCGTAGATGCGCTTCGTCAGGGAACGTTACGGTGGGAGCCGCCACCGCCTCCTCACAGCAGCCGCCGCCGCCGCCGCCTCGCGCGGACGCCCGGAGCCCACCGGAAGTCCGGACCTGCACTTCCGGGAGGGAGCGCGAGTGCAGGCTGCTGCGAATGAAAGCCAGGCAAAGGCGCGAAGGTCCAAAATTCCCGGAGAGTGAGCGCTCAGATACCCCTTCCTAACGTGTGCACTCTAGAGCACCTTACGTGATTATTTTAAATTACAGTTTGATAGTGTCCCCCTCCTGACGAATTTGGTGCGGCCCACTCCCCTTACTGCCTACACTACCCAGAAGGCACGCAGACCTTCCTGCCTCTGCTGCGGCCATCGAGGACTCGGGCGGAAGTAAGCCACACTTCCGCCCTTGAACTAGGCCGAGAGCCCATTGAAATCCTAAACTGACGCCCTTGTCTGACGTATACATGAATTTAATTTGTGGCGAGAAGGTTTCTTTTCCCTACAGGTCCCAGTTGGGGGGAGTAGTCTTCTCTTCCCAAAGTAAAGATGTCCGCCGAGCGTAGGTAACGGAGTCAGAGTTGAATTGCGCAACCGCGAGTGCGTCCGGCCCGTGGATGACGCTTCTTTGGGGGCGGGCTGGACTATTCCAGCCGTAAATGGCGGAGCGCTAGTGCCCGCCCCTAGCGTGGACCGATCAGAAAGGAGGAAAGGCTGGGAACGGAGTCCCTGTTGGTTGGACCCCGGGCCAATCGGAAGAGCGGTGATTTGGCGGGAGTCTTGACCGTCGCCGGGCTCGCGGGGTTTCTGCGCGAGCTAGGGTGGTGTCTCGCCGCGGTAGCCATGTTCGTGTCAGATTTCCGCAAGGAGTTCTACGAGGTGCTCCAGAGCCAGGTGAAGCCTTTTTTGAGCCCCGAAGCTTGGGGGAAGGGACGAGGACCCGCGGCCGTGGGGGAGGGAGGGGCCGGGCTTCGGGGCGCCGCGCTCAGCCCTTTCTCCCCCGACAGAGGGTCCTTCTTTTCGTGGCCTCGGACGTGGACGCTCTGTGCGCTTGCAAGATCCTTCAGGTGAGGCCCGCGGGCTGGGCGGGCGCGGGGCGCGGGGGAGGAGCGGGGCGAGGACTCCATTCCGGGCGAGAGCTCGTCCTGGGGCGGGGACTCAAGAAGGCTGCTTCCCTGGCGGGACGACGTTGGGTGGGTTAGAGGAGAACTAGGTAAAAGGCAGGGAGACTAGTTAGTATCTCTGTAGCAACCTGGGCACAGAATGGTTGCATTCGAGAGACCCGTAGACCTGTGGCGGCTTCTCACGTGTGGGGTTTGAAGCGGAGGAATCTGACAGCCGAGGGCACAGTGGTGTCATAAGCGATTCTGGAGATACTCGATTCTTTAGCCTGTTAGGGAAGATCGTTGGTTCGGTTTTGAATATGGTGCAAGGTTTACATGGGCTTTGGTCAGAGGTCCTTGGGTCAGGAACTACTTCTCAGAAGACATAGAAAAACCATCACCTTTTCAGTTTTCTTTTGGTGATTTTCAGCAAAGTTGACCAGATGATTCAGTGGACATTCATGTCCCCATCACCTACTTGCTGACATAAATATTTCACTAACCTTAGGTTATCACGTGTTGCTTGTCTCTCATCTTTTTTTTTTTTTTAAGTGCATTTCAAGGTAGATTGCAGACATCCTAACTGCAATAGGTTTTGAAAAAAAATCTCTCTCCAGGCCCTGTTCCAGTGTGACCACGTGCAGTATACGCTGGTTCCAGTTTCTGGGTGGCAAGAACTTGAAACTGCATTTCTTGAGCATAAAGAACAGGTATGAGAGATGCATTTGAGAATACTTGGCTTTTTTTTACTCAATTAGAACTTCTTAACACTGAGCATTCTTTCTATGTATACAATAGGTTGCATGTATTTCTAACTACCGACTTTCTTCAGAAGAGAAAAGTGAGCTATATGTCCAGGTGACTTACTCTCAAATTGTGGAGACAAAATTGACAACAAAATAGAGATAGTGAATATGGACAGCCTCTAACTTTGAACTTGTGTTGCAGATACATTTCATCGTAAGGTGCTTGGAATTTGGCAGGTTGTTTTTTATATGGCCTTGTAAAAATTACTTTAGATTAGACTACTGTTTCATATTTATCTCTCCAAGAAAACGTATCCAGGTTTCCAGCTTGAAATTCAGGAATATACTGTCTCCTTTTGAAATTTAAGCAGTAGAGGCCAGGCCTCCTCCCACCTCTGCATGGAGCTATAATGAGAGATGGGACATCTGAGACCCCACAGCCCCACAGGGAGAGAGTAGAGTCTAGAAGAGGGTCCCTAGAGTTTCTGGCCACATCTAGGACTGTCTGGCAGAGATAAGTCCTCACCCGGTTCTCCTGTCATCATGAGAGGGACCTCTGCCAGTTCAATATTTATAAGGAAAGGGTTTTCTATAGTGATAGAATGTAATTAAAGGGTTAACTTAATATTTAGGTGCTTGGTAAGTGTGGGCTACCTAAGACTTGCTAGAAATTTAACCCTGTGCCATGCTACTAGCACAGAAAGGCAATTTGTCACAGTAGAGTGACGGATCAGAAGAGACTCGGTTATGCATTTGAACTCTTGGTCTATCCACATCACCTTCTTGACCCCAAGCCTGAGACTCGGGCACACTCATCCTCTGCCTGCTCCTCGTTGAAGCCAGGACAGGCATGGAACCCTCCTTACAATGTCGCGGTGGAAATGAAATTGTATATGGGGTTGTTAAAGCACTTGCACAGGCCAGCTGTGGCCGTGTTTGGAGCCCCTCACTGTCAGCGCCTCGCCGTGCGTCATGGGCTGCGTGTGTCTCAGCAGGACTCGGGCCTAGTGCTGAAGACAAACAGCCTCCCCCACGCGCTTACTCACAGAGTCCTTGTCCTTTTCTCAGTTCCACTATTTTATCCTCATAAACTGTGGTGCTAACGTGGACCTGTTGGATATCCTTCAACCCGATGAAGACACCGTATTTTTCGTGTGTGACACTCACAGGCCAGTCAATGTCGTGAACGTGTACAACGATGCCCAGGTAAGCCGGCCTTCGGGGCCCACGTCTCCCCTGAGTTCTCCTGTCTGTCTGTCTGTTCCCTTTTATGCTGCGGACAATGTGATGCCTGGTGTTCTTGACAAGGCCCGTGTCCACCTCCCCTATAAGAGCTGGAGCAGCCTGAGGACAGAACCTGGTCTTGTCCATCTTTGATGAGAAACATGACACCTAACCTTGGAGGTGCTCAGAGGGTGTGTATGGAATTCGCTTGTCCTGGAAGGTGTAGGGACCAGAACCTGCCCTGAGTCTGCACTCCAAGCTCAGGCCAGCCCAGCCTTATTGAATATTGGGGGACCTCAGAGGTACCTCCCCTATAAATGGAGCTAGGATGCACCCTGCCCATCCAGGGTGGTGTGGGGACCAGCAGGACAGTGGTGTGAGGCTGCTGTGAGCCTGCCATGGCTCTGTCACACGTGCTCTTTGACCCGTCAGCAGTGGGCATGCATCCACAGTAACAAAGCATCAGCCCTGAAACTCTCACGTGAAGGGCCTCTTTTAGAGACAGGAGCTTTGCTTGCTTCAAGGTCACCGATCTCCGTGTCCTCTGTCAAAGGCTGAGGTACAAGGCATTCGTTTTGTTGGCTGAGAATGTGGCCTAAGAGGAAGCTTTTTTCCAAACTTAATGACTGTAGGTAGTTTTCAAATTCCCGTAGTTTCTATGCACCGAATAGCATGCAGATTCCAGCGACTCACTGTGGCCAATCGAGAAATAAGACTGCGAGAGAAAACGTGATGGATAGTTTTCCATGAATGACAGAGGAGATTGATTGCTTTTTGTTTTAATCTTAGATCAAACTGCTCATTAAACAAGATGATGACCTTGAAGTTCCCGCCTATGACGACATTTTTAGGGATGAAGAGGAGGATAAAGAACATTCGGGAAACGAAAGTGACGAGGGGTCAGAGCCTTCCGAGAAGCGCACACGGGTGGAGGAGGTGGGTTTGGGCCTCTCAACACGGTCTTGAGGAAATGACCACTCCCTGAGGTCAGGGGTCAGCCCGGAGCCTGTGGGCCCAGGCAGAGATGGGAGGCAGCAGGTGTGGGTGCCAACTCTGTGCTCTGCCATCCCGTGGCTGTGTGGCCTCAGGCAGGTTTCTGGACTTCTCTGAGCTGTAGCATCCAGCACTGGTGGCTTCTGCGAGATGTGGAATTACAGGCGGGAGGCGCTGCTCCCCCCACACAAGGGATGAGATTATTCTAGTGCTCGGTGTTGTAAGGAAGCTAATGCCCTCTGGCCCCTGGTCCTTGGTGTGCAGGCTGAGATTTGCCTCTGGAATGTTTGGGGTCCTCCCTTCATCCTTGGCCTGACCAGAGCCTTGGGAGGAGCCCTTCAGGGCCATGTTTGGGATGTTCTGGACACTGTCCATCTGGGGGATGTGTCCTGCTTCCTCACCTGCCTGCTATTTCTAGAGTCTTGGGTCATCCGATTGGGACCTCTCAGACCCACTCTGAGATTTCTTTCCTCTTGCCTGGCTCTTTATCTGTTCTATTTTCCAGCCAACTTTTGGTCTTTATCTTCTAATCTTTGATTTTTTAGAGCTCTTTCTTTTTATTATATAGGTTCCAGGTGTACAGCATTATAATCCAACATCTGTGTACACTGCAAAGTGCTCACCACCATGAGCCTAGTTATCATCTACCACCATATGCTGGATCCTGATCCCCTTCACCCATGTCCTCCACCCCCCCAAGCCCCCTCCCCTCTGGTAACAAATCTCTGTATCTATGAGTTTATTTTTGTTTGTTCATTTATTTTGTTTTGTTAGATTCCGTGTGTGAGTGAAATAATATGGTATTTTATTTTATGTTTTATCTTTCTTCATCTCAGTTCACTTAGCATAATACTTCAAGGTCTATCTATGTTGTCACAGTGGCTGAATTCCATTTTTTTTCTTTTTTTATGGCTGAGTGGTATTCTATTGTATATACACACCACATCTTCTTTATTCATTCATCTGTCGACGGACACTGAAGTTGCTTCCATGTCTTGGGTATTGTAAACAGTGCTGCAATGAACATTGGGGTACATGTATCTTTTTGAATTAGTGTTTTTGTTTTTTTCAGATATATGCCCAGGAGTGGAGTTGTTGGGTCATATGGTAGCTCTATTTTTAGTTTTTGAGGAACCTCCATACTGTTCTCCATAGTGGCTGCACCAACTTAGTTCCCAACGACAGTGTTGGAGGGTTACCTTTTCTCCACATCCTAACAACATGTGTTATTTGTGGTCTTTTTGATACTAACCATTCTGACAGCCGTGGGGTGATATCTCATTGTGGTTTTGAATTGCATTTCCCTGATGATTAGTGCTGTTGAGCATCTTTTCGTGTGCCTGTTGGCCATCTGTATGTTTTCTTTGGAGAAATGTCTATTTAGGTCTTCTGCCCATTTTTTGATTGGATTGTTTGGTTTTTTTTGATACTGAGCTGTCTGAGCCCTCCTGATCAGCCCTGGAGTTCCACAGCCACGAGGGGAGGGGACAGGACTCCACTGTGCGTCCTGGGGAGGGTCAAAGAATTCTTGGGCCCTGGGGGTTTTGTTAGTCAACTTTACTAAGGTATAACTTCTACTCAATAAAATTCACCGGGTGTACAGTTCAATGAGATTTGACAAATGTATAAAGCTATGTGACCCCCACCACATCATAATAGAGAACAGTTCTATCATCCCCAAGAAGTTCCCTCATCAGGACCATGACTTGCCTTTTTAAATTAAACTTTGAACTTTGAGATCATTGTAGATTCACATGCAGATGTAAGAAATGAGTTGAAATCACTTACATACATTGCCCAGTTTCCCCCAGTGGTGACATATTGCAACACTATGGCACAACATCACAACCACTGAAATAGTCAAGACACAGGACATTTCCGTCACCACAGGGACCCCTCCTGTGGCCCTTTTATAGCCACACCACTTCCCTCCTGCCCCCACCCCCTCCTTAGCTCCTGGCCACCAGTATAGTCTTCTTCATTTCTATAATTTTGTCCTTTTAAGAACTATATAAATGGAATCATATAGTAAATAACCTTTGGGGATTGGCTTTTTCACTCAGCATAATTCCCTGGAGGTTCAGCCAGGTCTTGGGGTGTATCAGGTTGGTTCCCTTTAGTTACTGAGTATGTTCCATGGTGTGGACTGGCCTCAGTTTAGCCAGTTACTCACTGACAGACATCTGGGCTGTCTCCAGTTTCTGGCTATTGTGAATAGAGCTGCTATAAATATTTGTGTGCAGATTTGTATGTATGAACACGAGTCTTCGTTTCCCTGGAATGAATGACCAAGCGTGCATTTGCTAGGTTGTGTGGTAGTTGTGTGTTCAGTTTTTTAAGAAGCTGCCAACCTTTCCCGGAGCGGCTGTACCATTTTACATTCCAACCAACAATCTACAAGTGACCCAGCTTCTCGCGTTACCACTAGGTAAGGAAGCTCCAGGCTCCCTGCCTGGCCTCTGACTCTACCCTGGCGAGGGTGTAGGGAGAGCACAGGTAGAAGGAGGAGGTGTTACAGATGGGAGGTGTTCATCGGGGGAGGCTGGGCTCCATGTGGCCTGCGCTGGGCTGGAGGGGGTGGTCCTGGAGTCAAGCACTTATCCTCTAAAAGTTTCCTGTCTTCCGAGGCTGTTCCTTCGTGGTTCTTTGGCTTTTGTTGGGGATTTTTTTCTTCGTACCTGTTGGTGTTTCCAAGTGGCCGGCTTCTTCAGCTCCAAGTCTGGGATGTATGAACAAAAAAGAAAACCCAGGGAACTCATGCTGTGACATCCCTCAGGTCCCAGGATCCCTGGCTAGTCAGCCTTCCTCTCCACCTTTCAGAATCTTTTTTTTTATAATATGTGATATTGGCGTTTCTAAGTATATTTAATGAATGTATAGAGAAAAATACACGTACACCATCTTTCCAGAAGCGAGTTTTTAAAACTGCCGTCCCCCCACCCCCTTGCCTTTGTTGTGGGAACTGAATGAGGTTGTGCCTGTGAGATCAGAATAGTCGCTGGAAACGGTGGGGTCTGGATGTACAAGTGTGAGCTCTTTTTAATCTGGTGGGAAAGCCAGCAGGAGGCAGTGGCGGGCTCTTGGTGGCTCGGTGCTGGGATGAAGGACTCGGGGTGTGGCCTGAGCAGGTGCCGGCGGGGTGGGTGGGGGGCAGCAGCGGCCAACCACATCCACGCACCCGCAGTGCTGATGGGCCAGAGGGCCCAGCTGCCCCCTCTGCGCCTCCCTCCCCAGGAGCAGGCTTCGTGCCCTGTGCCTTCTGCCAGATCAGAACCTTCTCCGGCTGTGGGGTGAGTTCCTGGCTCCTTTGCTCAACCCTTTGTTCTCTTTGTCGTGGATCAGGAGATCGCAGAGCGAACCTTGAAGAGGAGGAAGCGAAGAGAATGGGAGGCTCGGAGGTGAGGCTGCGTCCAGCAGCGGGATAGCGGGTCAGCGATTCCCCTTTCTTTTCTATTTGAGGATCACATGTTCGGTTTAGAGCCTCTGCGCCAGTGTCTGCAGGATTGAGCGGGTGGCCCTGCACTGGGGAGGAGCTCAGGGCCCCTCTGCCTCGCCCTCTGGTCCCACAAAGGCCGGGCCTAGCCTGAAGGTCTCCCAAGCACATGCCATCCATTAGCGGTGAGGGCCCTGGTCCTTTGTTTTCATAGTTTTCTAAATGTAGATACTTTTATTTACAAATTCAAGAGATGGCAATTGTGTAAAACTTTTCATAGGAAAAAAGTATGAAAAGGAAACTAAGTTGCACATACCTTCTCTTCCTGTTGCAAGTTAAAAAACAGAAGTGCTTTAAAATGAAAACATTGGAGAGGTTATTCTAGCTTGAGGCAAACCATGGAGCAGTGCTCTAGAGCTGGGAATTCCTTGCTAAACACAGTCCTTGGAGGTCTAACAGGGTCTGAGTACCCAGCCCCCGTCCTGCTGTGCCCCCAGCCAACCCCCGTGGAAGGACAGTGTAAAACCATTTCAGGAAGTGTAAGGAAAGAAAACTGAATATAACCCACTTTCACTAATAGGAAGAGATTCTGGCTTTGGGTTGATTTTCCTGGGTTATCTGTACTTGTGCACATTTTACATAATCACACCTAATTCTGCATTTTTCCTCTTAATAGGATCATAGTTCTGGTGGTTCCAAAAGCCTTTATCAACTGCCCAGTGCTCAACTGGCCGGTTCCCCTTCTTTGTGAACTGGAGGCTGGGTCCAGCATCCTCCTGTGACACATAGGCTGCACGCAGAGCCCGTCTTGTCTTGCTTGTTCCGTGAATTCCCTTCTGGGGATCATTTCTTGGGGGGGGATTCTGGGGCTGTGCCATTTCACATATTCTGCAGCCACACGAGGTTTGAGCCCGTTTACTCCCTTCCCAGCCGTTGTATGTCTACACTCCTTGAAGAGTCAATAAGTGAAAACAAACTATTTCAGTTGCGTTTCTTGGGTACCGTCCAGTTTTAGCATTTTCCCCAACATTTGTCTTCCTGTTCTGCTTCCTGTTGAAGACCCGCGTTTTGTGTCATTACAGAAGAGACATACTCTTTGACTACGAGCAGTACGAATATCATGGGACATCGGTAAGTACAGATAGGCGGGATCATGGTCACGTTTGGACTCTAGGGGTCACTGTCCTAAAATAGGAGGAATGAGCACAGGTTTTAGAGCCACGAAGGCCTGGTATGAATTCCAGCCCCACAGCTTCCTCTTTGTGATCTTGGGCAGGGAATGCAGCTTCTCTGAGCCTCTCCTCTTCAGTAAAAGGAAGAGAGCAGCCCTCACTCCAGAGGCAGTTGTTGGGACGGTTCCTTTTACCTAGAGGTACTCAAGGAACAGCAGCTATTATTTCTGTTCATGATCAAAAGTACAAAACAAGGGAGTTTCCTGGCGGTCCAGTGGTTAGGACTTGGCGCTCTCACTGCCAGGGGTCTGGGTTTGAACAAACATCCTGCATGCTGCATGGCCAAAAAAAAAAAAAGTGCAGAACAGGTCTGTTAGTCTCTGTGCAAGAAGGTAGAACACTGGACTTACACAGGCCCACCAGCATATATGTATAGGAAGAGTTTCGTACAGAAAACCCAGTGTGTCGACTCTGGCATCACTGAGCAGAGCTCAGGGCCTTGAGGACCCCTAGAAAATAAGTTTCCAGTAAAGCATCCTGTGTTTAGCCTTAGAATTTGGCTCTGGGGCCTTGGACCCTGAGCACAGATCTCCAGAGCCCCTTTTCTGGTCAAGGCCCCGTTGCCCTTTGTGGGATCATCTCTCTGCCCTGGCAAGTGGAGGATCCTAAGCCGCAGGAGGGGTGGGTGGTGTGGGCAGGAACGGACGCCCAGCTCCTCAGATGCTGGAAATTCCCGCGGAAACCAGTCTCCTTGGCGCTGTTGAAGGAAGCCCAACGTCTCAGGGCAAACAGGATTTAGAGTCTTCTGGTCAGACCCTGATCCTCCCATCTCCTGCCAGGACCCAGCCTGTCTGCTCACGGGAGCTGGATACTTCATCCACAGACAGCCCTGTGGGAAAGACCCTTCTCGCATGGTCCCAGGGCCCCGGGCAGCACGATCCTGACCCTGCCGTGAGCACGGCTGCCCGACCTTAAGCCTGTCTCTCTTGCAGTCGGCCATGGTGATGTTTGACCTGGCGTGGATGATGTCCAAGGACCTGAGCGACATGCTGTGGTGCGTGAGGCCCTCCTATGAGCAGCTGCATCCTCACAGCCAGGGCGGGTCCCCACTGCCAGGGGAGTGCCGGGTGCGGCCCCTTTCTGCACACGTGCAGGCCCTGGTCGTCTTCCTGACTGGGGCCTCCGGCTGCACACAGACTCCTGGGGGGACTGGGGAGTGTCATGGGGTGCCGAGGGTCTGAGGGAGGGGCCTGGGCCTCTCCACCCTTCCCAGCTGACCCACCCAGCCTTGCTGCCCAAATCAGTTTGAGCGTGAGGTTTGAACAAGGCTGCTGTCGCCAAGCATCTTTGCAACCCTGGCGGGGGGGTAGTTCCGGGACAGGAGTAGCCGCTGGCCTGCCTCTGAGCCTGCTGCTGGGGCTTCCGGCGGGGGTGCTTGGCCCACTGCGCTCCTGAACGCGGGTTGATTTGGGGACTAAAGGCTCAGAGTCTAGCAAGGAGTGTGTTGCTTCACCCTCAGCATTCTGCTCTAGGTCCCGGTTTTCTCCTCTGCAAGGTGACGGTCTGTGCTGAGTCAGAGCCTCAGGACGGCTGGGGCAGGGCCAGGCACTGGCCACATCAAGGCCCAGAGGTGCCCTGTCGCCCTGAGCTGGCATGGCGTGCGGCCAGGCGAGCTGGGACACAGGCGGTGTGGGGCCTGCCGCTCTTGTCATAGGGCATCCCTGCTGGGAACCGAGAGCCCCACAGCGGTGACACCGCAATGGGAGCCTTGGAACCTCTTCACCCGCAGGGCCGGACCACTGGTCCAGGGGAGTGTCTGGGTCAGGCCACGCTGGCAGGACGTGCCTGTGAGTGCCGCCCACCCATTCACGGCTCCATTCCTCTCCTTCCAGGTGGGCCATTGTTGGACTAACGGACCAGTGGGTGCAAGACAAGATCACCCAGTAAGGATGCGCTCCCCCGGGCTGTCTGAGGTCGACCGCAGCCGGGTTTGCAGTGGTGGGCTGGGGGCAGCGTCCCTGTGGCGCCCTTTGAGGATGGGCTGCCTTGGGCCTGGGTCCTTGTCAGGACTGGACCTCTGGTGCAGTCATGTGTGGCCTTGTGTGGATGCTTCATCCACCTCGGGGGCCCAGCAGGTGGAGCCTGAGATGAGCGGAGGGGCCCGGTCTCCCGGCTCTCATGTTGTCTGTTGACCCCTGTGCCCAGTGGACACAGGGCTGGGAGGAGGGGCCAGGGCCCTGAGGCCTGCCAGTGCGGGCAGGCATGATCTCAAAGGTTGGGGGAAGGCTGGACAGGCCTGCAAGGAGGGCTGGTGTGGACCCGAACCCTTTTTGCCCTTGGTGGGTGGGCTTTGCTGTTCCTGTCTGTCCAACTCCAGGATGTAGACACCTGGGAGGGGCGGAGGAGCTGGTGCCCCTCTCATTCCTGCTGCTCTGGTGCCATCAGGTGGGAACTGTAACCCCGTCCTAGGGCCCCGTGCCTGCCTCCTGGCACAGCCTCCGGCTGCACTGGTTGCAGAGGCCCCTGTGCCCCGGTAGCTGCCCCTCCCACCCTGCCCACTGGAGGGTCCCGAGTCTCACGGCCTGGGCCTAGCCTGCTCCCCTCCTGTGTTGCCGATGGTGTCAGGTGCACAACGCTGGACACCATGCTGGCCTGGGTGGCCCCTCAAGTGGACCTGGATGGGGTCTGCCTTCTCCTGCTCTCCTCGCCAACACTTCCTGTGCTGGGCGTCTTGTCACTATGGGGTCTGTCCACTGACCATGGCTGGCAGGTGGGCCATGGCACCCTCTGTGCCCACCCTAGGGGGCCTCAAATAAATGACACGGGGCAGCTGCTGCCCAGGAGAGATTGCACGGGGGTGGCAGATGAGGCTAGAGCCTGGCCCTCGATTGCCTGCAGAGGCAGCAGGGGTCCTGGGCCCTGGACAGGAGGGGCGGAGGGGGCCCCAGGCTGCGTGCTGTCTTCCAGGATGAAGTACGTGACCGACGTGGGCATCCTGCAGCGGCACGTGTCCCGGCACAACCACCGGCATGAGGACGAGGAACATGCGCTCTCTGTCGACTGCATGCGCATCTCCTTCGAGTACGAGTATCCTCACGGCTCAACCCTGCGTCCCCGGGACGAGAGGCTCTGGGCAGAGGGCCCAGTGGGTGCAGCAGGAGTCCTGGACGTGGGCCCTGCCTGGCTCGTCCATGGCTTTGCCATGTTCAGGAGCATCACGTGTATCAGGGTGCATGGGTGCTGGGCACACACAGGCAAGTGCACATGGGGCCACGGTGGTTCAGGCAGTTGAGAGGGTTCGCAGACTCCTGCCGAGCGGGCTGGGAAGCAGCAAGCAGATGCAATTAGAGAGTGACACTTCACGAGGAGGATGTGGCGCCTCGAGGGGGCGACCCGGGCCAACGGGCCGGCCGCAGGGCTCAGGACAGGCTTGGTGAGGCCATGTCAGAGGGGAGACTCAGCTACCCTCAGGAGAGGGAGGGCTGCCTGGGCAATCCCATGGCCTTGCAAAAGTCCTGGGGTGAGCTCCAGGGAGGGGCTGGAGCTATGGACGGGTGCAGGTGGAGGAGCTGGTTCCTGGTGCTTGAATGTCCCGGGGCTGCCGAATGGGGGGGAAAGGCTGTGGCAGCTGTGACGGGGGTCTCGCTGCTTTGGTGGCGGGTAGAGCGATGGTAGGAGTGGGGCCAGCCTGTGCCTGCCCTGGGACAGCTGGGGACCAGTGAACACGGCTTGGACAGGTCAGGTGGGGATGCCCACGACAAGTCTAGGAAGAGGTGCCGGGTGTGGGGCAGCCAAGCTCCGGGAGGGGGCAACCACCAGGAGCTGGGTCCTGACACGTGACATCCAGGGACCGGGGTGCGCCGGGGGTGTGGGCAGGGAGGACAGTGGCCCCAGGGCCCAACCAGCAGGAGGGACATCACAGAGGACAGAGGCCGCCGTGTGCCCAGAGACCCTCGGCGTGGGTGAGGACCATCCTCTTAGCCACACTTGTGGCCCCAGGAGTGAGGAAGAGCCTGTCAAGGAGTGGAGCGAGGATGAGGCTTTGTTGAGGGGATCCCAGCACAGGCCCAGGCAGGTGGAGCCCGCGGGGAGCGGGTGGGAGGCCAGCCTGAACTGGCGATGCCCAGTGGGGCCTCCCAAGTCCTGTGTGGCCACAGGGGCCCCCGGATAATGCTGTGCGTCCACATCTTCCAAGCTGTCTGGGTCATGTTAAACTAAGATCGAAGAGCTCCAGGTCCCTGGGGGGGCTGACTGGTTATGCAGGTGGTGGTCCCAGGGCGGGGGCCTGGGTCACTATGCAGCCACAGCTCCTTGACCGCGGGCCCAGCCTCCGCCTGGCGCTCTATCAGCACTGGTCCCTTCATGACAGCCTGTGTAACACGTGCTACACCGCAGCCAGATTCAAGCTCTGGTCTCTTCACGGGCAGAAGCGGCTGCAGGAGTTCCTCGCGGATGTGGGGTGAGTGAGCGCCGAGGCCTGCCCCCCACGGCCCCCCTCCCCTGGGGGAAAGCCCCCACTCCTGCTCTATCCCACATTCCTCACTCGATCCCAGAATCTGGTCTGAAGGCCAGGCCGGGGCATCAGCCGTGGCATCATGCCTCCTATGACCGGTGCTCCTCCTTCCCAGTCTCCCCCTGAAACAGGTGAAGCAGAAGTTTCAGTCCATGGACGTCTCCTTGAAGGAGAATTTGCGGGAGATGATTGAAGAGTCTGCCAATAAATTTGGGTAAACACATGTTTCTCTGGATTAAGCTTTGTCAAGGTTTCAGCTTTAATCACATTCTAAAAATAATGCAGAAAACAAGAACACATAGATGATTGTGACCTGACTAGCCTTCCCTGAAGTTTTTAGTTCTCTTTGGGTTAAAATTAGGACTTAAGGTGCCTGAAAAGTGTAGAATCCTTACATCCTGGGGCCGAGGTGCAGACCTTTGAGATCAACCTGGACTGTCCATCACTGGACCCTGGAAGGGCCCACTGGGGCCAGGTTCAGGCGAGCTCTGCCCAACCGGGTCTTCTGACGCTGCTGGAGGGACACGGGCCTGACTGCTCCTGGCGCGCTGGGGCGCAGGCAGGAGAGGACCACACCCACATCCCCGTACCCACCCCCCTACACACACACACACAGCTAGCTCCTGCCCTGCCCTGACGGGCTGACAGCTTTGTACCAGGTGCTCAGCACCCTGGTTGAAGGCTGGTGTGTCGGCCTCCTGACTCCGTCCATTCTCTGACTGGAATGGCTAGCTGCAAGCATCATTGGGGGCTGGGGAGGGAGCATTAGTGGTGGCCTGGCCTGTGTGAGAGCTCACCCCAACTCGAGGACACTCCGGCCACGTGCAGAACGACAGCCGTGTCACTTCCTCCCGTTGCAGCATGAAGGACATGCGCATCCAGACTTTCAGCATCCATTTTGGCTTCAAGCATAAGTTCCTGGCCAGTGATGTGGTCTTTGCCACCATGTCGCTAATGGAAAGCCCCGAGAAAGACGGCTCTGGGACGGATAACTTCATCCAGGCTCTGGACAGTCTCTCCAGGTAGTGGGTGTAGCCATGGGCCCCCATCCCCACCGGCCACTCGGCCCTCAGCCCCACACTGCCAGGGAGGCAGGTCACAGGGCCCCGAGGCATGGGGGTGACTGTGTCTTTGCAGGAATCCAGATCACAGTCCACCTGAGCTGGGGGCGCATGAGACACGTGCCCGTTTTCAGTATGTGTCATGTTCTTTGGAATCCTTCTTTCTTTTTGATTTAAAAATTTTTCTTCTTTCTCACCTCCCATACCCCTTCAGGCATTATTGTTTATTCATTCCTGTGTTTCTTCTAGTTTAGTTTTCATTTCTCAATTATTTTTCTTTTACTTCTAATTTTTTCTTATCTCACTTCCTGAGATGTACTATTTTTTTTAATGTCTTTCAGCTTGTTTTGAAATAGAATTTTATAGTTTTGGTCTTTTGGGGGCGTGTCTTTCTAATTAACCTTCATTGTTGAGAGGGAGACTATCCTCCTTGTTCTTTTCCCTGATGATAACTGAGAGGATTTGATCGTTGCTCATTTTTTTGTGAGTTTAGTCATCCTAACTTTTTCGGGGGAGGTATGGTTCACACAGCTTTTCCAGCTTCAGAGTGTTAGAAATGGAGGCACCTGCTTTCTGGGGTTTCCTGGTGCATTCCCAAGCACACTTTTTTAAACAGATTTGCTGAGCTATTATTCACATACTCTATGGCTCACCTATTGTAAGTGTACACTTTAATGGCTTTTAGTATATTCACAAGGTTGTGCAAACATCACCACTATCTAATTTTACGACATTTTTATTGCTCCAAAAAGAAACCCTGCTCCCCTCAGCCATCGCCTCCCAAATCTCCCATCTCCCCCAGCTCCTGGCAATCAATAACCTACTTTCTGTATACATAGATTTGCTTTTCTGGACATTTCATATCCATGGACTCAGACATTAAGTGATCATTTACGGCCTGGCCTCTTCTGCTTAGAATAATGTCCTCAAGTTTTATCCGTGTCGTAGCATGTGTCAGAATTTCCTTTCTTTTTATTGCAAATAATATTCTATCATAGGGATAGACCACATTTTATTTATCCATCATCAGTTGATGGACATTTGGGTAGTTTCCACCTTTTAACGGTGATGAAAAATGATGTTGTGAACACACGTGTGAGTTTTTGTGTGGACATGTTTTCCTCTCTCTTGGGTATATACCTGCGAGTGGAATTGCCTGCTCATGTGGTGATTCTGTGTGTCACCTTTTGTATAACTGCTGGACTGTTTTCCAAAACGTGATTTCACCATTGTACATCCCCACCTGCAGTGTATGAGAGTTTGAATTTCTCCATATCCTCACCAACATGTGTCACTGTCTGACTTTTTGATCGCAGCCATCCTAGGGGTATGACGTGGTCTCACTGTGGCCTTGATTTGCATTTCCCTAATGGTTAATGACGTTGAGCAGTTTTTCATGTGCTTATTGGTCATTTGCATATCCTGTTTGGAGAAATGTATGTCCTTTGTCTCTTGAAATTGGGTTGTCTTTTTTTTTTTTTTTTGCGGTACGCGGGCCTCTCACTGTTGTGGCCTCTCCCATTGCGGAACACAGGCTCCAGACGCACAGGCTCAGCGGCCATGGCTCACGGGCCTAGCTGCTCGGCGGCATGCGGGATCTTCCTGGACCGGGGCACGAACCCGTGTACCCTGCATCAGCAGGCGGACTCTCAACCACTGCGCCACCTGGGAAGCCCAAATTGGGTTGTCCTTTAATGATTGAGTTGTAGGAACTGTTTTGTATATTCTAAATATGTCTCTCAACAGATACATGATTTGCTAGTATTTTCTCCCATCCTGTGGGTTGTCTTTTTACTTTCTTGATGTTCTTTGAAGCACATTTTTAATTTTGATGATGTTTGGGTTATCTATTTTTTCTTTTGTTTCTTTTATTGTTGGTGTCATAGCTAAGAAACCCTTGTCTAATCCAAGGTCACAAAGATTTACACCTCTGTTTTCTGTAAGAGTTTTATAGTTTTAGCCTTTATATTAGGTGTATGATTCACTTGAGGTTAATTTTTGTATCTGATGTGAGGAAGGGATCAGCTTAATTATTTTGCATATGGGCATCTGACTGTTCTAGCACCATTTGTTGAAAAGACTTCTTCTACCATTGAATTAATTTGGCACCCATGTTGAAAATCAGTTGACCATACACGTGGGAATTTATTTCTGGATCCTCACTTCTCTCCCACTGATCCATGTGTCTAACCTTATGCCAGTACCACACTGCTTTGATTATTGTAGTTTTGTAGCAGGTTTCGGCTATGCTGTGTTCCTTGAATTTTCACGTGAATTTTAGGATTAGTTTATTAATATCTGCAAAGAAGTCAGATTGCATTGAATCTATAGGTCAATTTGGGGAGTGTTGCCATATTAACAATATTAAGTCTTCTAATCCGTGAACATGGATGTTTTTCCATAGACTTAGATCCTCTTTAATTTCTTTCAGCAGTGTTTTATAGTTCAGAGAATAAACTGTACACTTTTTATTAGATTTATTTCTAAATATTTTATTCTTTTTGATGCTATTTTCATTTTTGGTTTGCTCATTGCTACTGCATAGAACCACAATCAATTTTTGTATACTGATCTTGTCCTGCAAACTTGCAGAACTTGTTTATTAGTTCTGACAGTTTTTTAGTGGATTCTTCAGGATTTTCTATATATAGGATCATGTCACCTGCAGACGAAGATGGTTTTACTTCTTCTTTCCCAATCTAACTGCCTTTTATTTCATTTTCTTACTAATTGCCTGGCTAGAACCTCCATGACAATCCTGGCATGTTTGATCAGTGCCTTTGCCTTCCTTTTCTGAATTGTCCTTCTCTTGCCCAGTTTCAGTTCCACTTGTAGCCATCTCTCCTCAGCAAGGGGCCCAGAGTGGAAAGGAGCTCTGGCTGGTACGGGGAGCCAGCCTGCTCCAGCCCCCTGGTGATTGCTGTGGCCCTCACACTCACCTTCTCTTGCGTGGTGCAAAAATCTTAAGTTTTGGCCACTGTCCCCAGTTGCCTGGAGTTTCACCTTTCTTAGGTCTCTGCTTCTCTGCTCCCTCCCACACTTCTGGTAGCCAGTTGAGGGTCTCTTCCCACCTGCCTATATTTTGAGGTCTGTGGTGTTCCGCATTCTTTGTGTTGTAAATGTGGGTCCTAGGTCTTTGGTTTTGTAATGTAGTTGCTCTGTTTTTACCTAGAAATATGGAGAAATCAAAAAACTATACTGCCGACTGTTTCCGCCTCCTCTCAGAATTGATGGGCCAGTCTTAGCCATTGTCTGCTGACTTCCTGCTGTGACAAAAGAGCATTCATCCAATTTCTGTGCGCCTTCCCCTCCTGTTGGTACAGTTGTGCCACTATTTTTAGCTCCTTTGTAACCTGAACATACTTCGGTCTTGTTCTTTCACCAGCATCTCTTGTCTCCCTAGTTGGTAAGAAAAGGGTGTTGGCATCCTTCGTTTTCTCCTCCCCCATACTACTTTCGCATGTTCAAGGTTAACAATAGTGGGGTAGAGGACAGAATGTGAGTCGTCTCATCTTTGGCTGTAGGTTGATTCTCAAAGATGAAGATCAATAAATAGTGTTACTTGGTTGCTCTAATAAAATATTCCAGAGTCACTAATGTGCGGTGATCCCATTCCTTTCTGGCTCAGCTCTTTGTTTTCCTGGGAGCTCTTCATTGCCTCCTTTATCATATCCGGTTTTCCCAGCTCTCATTCCCTGAGCCCCTTCTGTCCAGGAGAGCCTGGGGCTCTGTTCTCAGCTCCAGCTCCCTAGTCCTGCCACCCGCCGCCACCACTGGCGGCCCAGACTGTGCCGCTGGGGTGGACCCAGCACATCTTGGGATCCTCATCTGTTTTTTTTACTCCCCCATTTTGCTAGAACATAATTCTTAAGCAACTTTTAAAGAAAGGGCACATGTGAGGTAAACATTCTGAGCTCTTGCACATCTGATAGTATCTTCTGCCCTCATCTGATTGCTGGTTTAGCTTGTGCAGAATTCAGGGTTGCTGCCTGTCTCCCAGCAGCCAGTGGTGTTGATGAGAAGTCTGAGCCATTTTGGTTTTTGTTTCTCTGTAAATGCACCCTCACCCCCACCAGAAGCTTTCGGAATCTTTTTTGATTCTCAGTGTTCCAGAATGTCTAGTGATGTGTGGGGTGGATCTTGTTTCATGCATTAGACTGAGGTTTTGGGTGAGCCCTTTTAGTCTGAGGAAATGCTTTCATACTCTGCCTTTACTGTTCCCCCACACATATGTCTGTTTCTTAATCTTTCTAGACTTCCTGGAATGATTCTCTGTCTCTGATTTTTGCCTTACATTTTCCATGTGTTTGTCTTATCTGTGGTAAGGAAGGTTTTCTTGACTTGGAGTGAATTTTTTATTTGTTGCAACCATTTTACTTTCCACAAATACTTCCTGGTTTCTGATCATTTTTCATAGCATCCTGTTCTTGGTTTACGAATGTGTTGCCCAAATCTCTCTGAAGATACTAATTAGACTTCATTTTAAGCTTTCTTTTGGTCTCCAAATTATGTTTCCACTAGGGCTGGTTTTTCAGGCCACAGGCATTTCTCAAATGTCTGGTGGTCCTCCACATTCAAGGGGTTGGGGGGGTGGGGAAGGCTGTGGAAGCCTGGCAAGCCTGCTGGCTGGAAGGCATCACTTCATCTTGGTGGTGGGAAGCCCATGTGACACTTTGGGACCCTTACCTCCTGGGTGCAGAGGCTTTGCTCGAAGACCTGACTTCTCCATAGAGGGCTCATTTTAATGTGTTCAGAACGGAACCCTCCTTTGTGTGGGGGAAGGGTAAAAATCCATCTGTCTGGTGGCGGGATCCCTAGTGCCCCCCAAGCCTCTCCAGTCAGAGCCCTGCAGCACCTTCTAGGAGGCACCTCTGCTGGCTTCCAGTCTCTGGTCTTCTGATGCCAGCAGGAACCCACCCCCCCGCACCTCTCCTGTCCATCGCTGTGGGTTTAGACACTTTTTATTCCTTCCTGTCACCGGAAAGGGAGCTGGGGAGGGAGGGAAGTGAGCTGTTGGCTCCACAGCCCCTCTGACCCAGAAACCAGGTGTCCGGTCTGCGGCCAGTGATGGAGCCGTGCGCCTGCCATGTTTCAGGGGGAACCTGGACAAGCTGTATCGCGGCCTGGAGCTCGCCAAGCAGCAGCTGCGCGCCACACAGCAGACCATCGCCAGCTGCCTCTGCACCAACCTCATCATTTCCCAGGGGCCCTTCCTCTACTGCTCCCTCATGGAGGTCAGCTCCCCACAGACACATCCCCAGCCCCGCCTGCTGGCCGCCCCCTGACCACCTACCCCCACTCCCTGCAGGGCACGCCAGACGTTGTGCTGTTCTCCAGGCCAGCTGCCCTGAGCCTGCTCAGCAAGCACCTGCTGAAGTCCTTCGTGTGCTCGGTGAGGGTGGAAACACAGCAGCCGGGGGTTGGGGGGCAGTGGCTGGTGCCAGACACTGGCCTTGGGGTGCGGGGGCTGTTCACCTGCCAGGGGCTGGCAGGTGCCTCCCTTTTCCTGAGCTGTGTTCCTCTGCTGAGCCCTGAACCCTCCACTTCCCACCAGCCCTCGTGCCATCACTCACCACCCAGGTCACTTGGACAAGTGGCGGGGCGGGGTGGGGCCTCACAGAGCACGCAGGGCTGGGGCTCATGTTCAGCGGAGGCGGTGGGGGGCAAGGGCGGGGGGGGGGGTGGCTGGGGAGGGCCTCCTGGAGGAGGTGACAACTGTGTTAGGACCTAAAGGAGGTGAGGGAGGGAACAGCCAGGGGCACAGGAGGCTGGGGGCAAGCTGCGTGGGGACTTGAGTGTCTCTGGGAAGAGGGAGTCCCTGGAGGCTTTTGGGGAGTGAGGGACTGGGGCTCCTGGGCACTGTGACCGAGGTGCACTTCCCTCCGCAGACGAAGAACCGGCGCTGCAAGCTACTGCCCTTGGTGATGGCCGCCCCCCTGAGCGTGGAGCAGGGCACTGTAACCGTGGTGGGCATCCCCCCAGAGACCGACAGCTCCGACAGAAAGAAGTGAGTCCTGGGGCCTGGGGCTATGGGGGGTCGGCCTCAATGCCAGGCCAGGGATGGCCTTTTCCACCATGAAGCAGGGTGGTGGGGCTTACACACGTGGGCTGCAGGGTGGGACAGCATCAAGCATGCACTGAGCGGGGTCAGAGTGCAGGGAGGTGCAGCAGGCAGGCAAGCCTGAGGGTGGCAGGGCAGTTGGGGCCTCATGCTGAAAGCCCAGGACAGACACCAGTGCACAGGGCTCACCGGTGAGGGCACGTCTCTGGGCTCCAGGTAACCTGGGTTCCTCCCTGTGAGTAGTCTGAGGCCTACTTGGGAGCTCCCACCCCAGCATGGGGTGGGGGGTGCAGGTGTGTGGACATCCAGCTTCCAGGCAAGGGCATCCGGCTCCCTGAGGAGGGCCGGCCGGGGTCAGACGCACGCAGGATGGGCGGCGAGGTGTGTGGCCCTGCGGCCGCGGCGAAACCCTCAGCCCTCCCTGGGCCTGAACGCTCCTCTGAGGAGCAAACAGTTTGCACTGAAAATCTGGATCAGGTCTGGGTCTTACCCTGGGTCTGGATCGGTCCCAGCTCTGCCACTGTGAGCTTTGACCACCTTCTGCGTCTGCAAAGGTCATTGAGCCGTGAGTGGGGAGACAATGGCCTCTGAGACAAGTGCTTCCCTGCTGCCGGGCTGCCTTCCAAAGCTCCCTCGAGGGTCTCAGATCCAAAGTTACATGGGTGGGAGCCGGCCAGGGTTCCCGAGGCAGCACCGCAGCCGCCTGTGTCCTCACTCGGGCTGCCAGTCTGTGCATGGCTGGGCCGGTTGGTGGTGAGCTCGGTGGCCATGCACAGTCTCCTGTGAGGGCGGCCGTGGAGGCTGGGAGCACTCGCCCTCCTCTGCCCGCCTTCTGCCCTCTGCTTTCCACAACAGGCACTGGAGCCCCTTCCCCACACTCCCGCTGTCTCCACCAAACCTCCCTCGAGGCAGCTCCATCCAGGCTGCTCCCCAAGGAGCTCCTGTTCCCCCACCGCCCTGCGGGCCCCTCATCCCTGGTCCCACCTGCTGTGTGTGTCTAGGACCCCATCCCCACACGGCTCCACGGAACCTCTGCCTCTCACCTGCCCCAGCTGCCAGCACGGTGCCCGGGGGGGGGGGGGGGGCACCAGGGGACACGCCCACCTGAGGGCTGAGAAGGGCTCACATGGGAGCAGTAGTGAGAGGCAGTGGCTGTCCAGAGAGTGGGCTGAGGCCTTGGGGCTGTGGCCAGTGAGGAGTCTGGTGTGTCCCTGGTGGGGAGGGTCCACTGCAGGGACAGCCCCCAATGCGCCTCTGTGTGTCCCCAGCTTTTTTGGCCGGGCATTTGAGAAGGCGGCGGAGGGCACCAACTCCCGGACACTGCACAACCATTTCGATCTCTCAGGTAAGAGTCCGCCGCACTGAGGCCCTTTCAAGGTCAGTGCTGGCCTTGGAACCAGGGAAGTGCCGGGGTGCCCTGCCAGCAGTCCTCTGGCCTCGGGCCCTGTACCCCATCTGGGCCCTGACAGGCATACCTGGCTCTGGCCTTAGGATCCAGCCCCTGAGATCACTTTACCAAGGAGCTTGGGGGTCTGGCCACCACTATGCCCTGACGTTGCCGCATGGTGGCTTTGGGGGGCCACACCTGTAGGCCACCGGATGCCAGTGTGGAACATGGCATGTTTGGCCATATTTACTTTCTGGTCTTCAGATGTGTGGCGCTTTACCCCTGTGTTAGTGAGCCCCAGCTGCTGTAATAAAGCACCACAGAGTGGGGGGCTGAAATAACAGAAATGCATTTCTCACTGTTCTGGGGTCTGGAAGGTCAAGTGTCAGCAGGGCTGGTTCCTCCCAAGGCCTCTCCCCTAGGCATGTAGATGCCGTCGTCTCCCTGTGTCTCCACATGGTCGACCCTCTGTATGTCTATGTCCTGATCTCTTCCTATAAGGTTACCAGTCAGACTGAATCAGGTCGCACCCTAGTGACCTCATGTGACCTGATCACCTCTGTAAAAGCCCACTGCCAGGTACACTCACGTTCTGAGGTGCCGGGGTTAGGCTGTCACCATAGCAAGGTGGGCACCTTCAGCCCATAGCGCCCACCTCTCAGAAAGGACCTCTCACATCACCACTGATGCCTTAACGAGGACCAGTCTCTGAGTCCGAGACCCGCCTTCACCCCATTGCTCTGGAGTCTAGAGCTGGCGTCTTCCTGCCAGGCACACTCAGGCTGTGGCTCCATGGTGGGGGGTCCCCTCCAGCAGCAGCCCCCCACTTCCTGTTTCATGCCTGAGACTGCAGACAGGCAGTGCTGGCCAGCCTGCAGGATGCCCCGGCTTCCCACATGGGGAAGACTAGAGGGCCGGGAGCTGCTGGGCTTCCCCCAGGGGTGGGCGGCTTGCAGGGGGTGTGGAGGAAGTCGAGGCCTGAGGTACCCACAGCTTGCAGGGCCAGGCTGGCTGGTTTTGTCCTGTCTGATGAGGCCCCATGCTTGTCTGAGGCTGATGGCCCCCAGAGATGGGTCAATTTGCACCATGTCCCCTTCTACGGAAGGGACACCAAAGCTGAGAGACTGGCCAGAACAGGATGGAAGGCCGCCTCCTGCCTGACCGCTCGGGTGGGAGGGAGGCCTCTCTGCCAGGGCTATGGTGTTCAGAGTGTCACCGCTGGTCCCCTGGCTGCCCCGAGGGTCCTGCCCACAGACCACAGCCGCAGCTGCACCGACAGGGCAGCCAGCGAGGCCGGTTAAATAGGCCTCATGATCCAGAGCACCCCAGGCCACCAGAGAGCCAAGTGTGCCTTTGGAATGTGGTAGGGGGTTGTTGCCACTGGGGCGCCGGGCAGCGGGAGTCAACTTGGTACTTGGTGGCCTCCCCCAGCTCTGTCCCTGCTCCTCCCGTCCCAGTGATGTTTTCCTTTCATTACTTCAGTGATTGAGCTGAAAGCCGAGGACCGCAGCAAGTTCCTGGATGCACTCGTGTCCCTCCTGTCCTAGGGTGAGTCATGGGGGAGGGGTGCTGGTGGGTTCCCGTGGCCCTGCCACAAAGCCCGGCTTCTACCTGGGTTTGAGGCCGGAGATGGGGTCCAGCGCCTGTTCCCAGGGACGCCTGTCCCCAGGCTGGTGGCAGGACCACAATGGGCCACTTTGAGGGATCTAATTTCATTAAGCTCCTGGGATCCCTTCAGAAGGAGCTGTGTTTACCCTCCTCTTATCACAAGGCGCCGGGTGTGGCCGGGAACGGGGGCTGCCCTTGCCCCAGCGTCAGGCCCAGGGCTGGAGCCCACAGGGTGTCTATCTGGGCTCTCATGTGCTAGACTTCTGAGAAGGCCAAGCTGGTAGCAGCTGCTCAGTGGGGAATTATAAATCATGGGCCCTGTGTGAGCCTGGATGCCTGCGGCTGTCACTGTGACAGTGCAGCGCAACACTCCCGCCAGCACTGTCCCCTGTGCCTCACACACCACCTCTTTCTCAAGGGCCCTCGGGAAATGGGCCGGGGACCTGCTCTGTCTAGTGACCCCTTCTCAGCCCAGGCCCCCAACAGCGGATGCCCTGCCCGGCATCTCCCTGAGCCCCGGCTGGAGTCACGGCTGTGTCACACGGGCCCCGTCCAGGCTCCGGTGTGGGGGGTCCCTCCTGCCTGCCCAGGGTCCTTCCTCCATCCCCCGTCCCTGGTGAGCTGGGAGTGTGAGAGCCCTGGTGGGCTCTTCTGAGAATGGCCTAGGAGCCTCAGGGACCTCCCCCAGCCCCTCTCTTGGGGGGCACAGGGCTCTGGGGGCAGATTGGGTCTTATGTGACGTCTGTGGGGAGCCTCACCAGGCTGCCCCCATGTCCTCATCTGAACTGGGGCTGACACCCCTTGAGTCTCAAGGGCTGGGCCTCAGCAAGGGCCTTTGTGGGGGGGGAGGGTTAAATCAAAGGTTACAAATGGGGGTCTCAGGCAGTGGGGCTGGCATCTGAGGCAGACCCCTCCCTGCAGCCTGCTTGGTGATGATCCCAGGGCCATGTGCGAGCTGCCACCAAGACGGCACCAGGTGAGCCAGCCTGGGAGGGTGAGGGGCAGCGTGCTGGGGGCAGTGCCAAGGCTGGACAATCTGCCAGGCAGGGTCTGTAAGGGGAGGAGGTGCCAGGAGCCGTGTGGCCTAAGGTACTCAAGCAGACAGGACGGCGGGTGCTACCCCCCACCTGTCAGTGGTGGGGCTGCTCAGAAGCAGCCGCTCAGCACAGCAGTGGGAAGGCCTGGGCAGTTTGTTTGATTTGGGGAACCATCAGAATTGTTTGAAATGTATTTTTTCTTTTCTCTTTTCCAGAGTTTGATTTCCTCAGAAGTGACCTCCTTCTCCTTATTTATGTTAACTGGCTTTTATTTAGATTGTAAGTTATGGACATAGTTTTAGATGCAGGGACAGTGTTTTTAATGGAATAAAATGATTATTTTAGGTTTGGTGCCCCAATCTTGGCTCTGGTCACAGGGCCAGGGCTTGGTTGTTCTCTGAGCCTTGTATGTCCAGAGGGACCTTGATCCTGTGCCCTGGGCACCCCGATGCCCAGCAGGAAATCAGCATGGGGGGCAGCTTCCAGGCTCCCTGGACAGCAGTGGGCAGAGGCCAGGCCCCTCAGCACCTCCACTGACCACTTTGATGCCAGCCAGGACCTGGCTCGGTTCGCCCTCCCACCACTTCCTCCTGTCCACTGGCCTTGGCAGCATCTCAGGTCCACCCTCTTGACCATGTACTCCTCCCAGGCCCACCCGCCACATCCATCATCTTACCCCCAGCACCTGCCTGTCCAGGCACCCCCACCTCTGGGCACATGGCAGACACCACCAGGCGAGTCAGGCAGGGATAGCAAGGGCGGGCCCCCAATTCAGGAAGGGAGGGGCTTGCTCAGGGGCCTCGGGGTCAGCTTCGCCCACGTCCTATCGCAGACGGTCCAAGCTGGACCGGCCTCAGCAACCTCCAAAGCCTTCGGAGCAGCAAGAGTTCTCTGTCAGGGAAGCCGTGGGATCAGCTGGCCCCACCCTCCCAGTTGTCCCCAGGACACCTGCAAGGGTTGAGGGGATCTGGAGGCAAGGAGGATACTATTTCTGTCCTTTGGTGAGGAGAGAGCCATTCACGCAAGTGGCTGAGGCCATCTGTGACCACTGCACAGAGCTCAGGTGCCAGGGGAGCAGGCAGGCTGGAGGGCCATGGCCACCTAGGTGTGGCACCTGGGGCCACAGGCAAGAGGTGGCAGAGTGGTTTGGGCAGCAGTTATGTTGGTGGGAAAAGCCCAGAAATCATGTTCAGGAACTGAGGACACGGGTTAGGGGGGCTAGGTCTCAGGGTGGGCCTTGGGGAGGGGTAGTGGGCAGTGGGGTCAGCTGCATTGGAGCTGCATTGTTCCTCCCACCTGACCTCTGGCAGTGGAGTTTTCCCCTGCCCTTCCCAGCATGGGTTGGGGACAGCAGCCTGCCCGCCAGGGCCCTCAAGCTGCCCACCCTGGCCATCTGCAGAAGCTGAGGGCTGGGCAGCTACCATTCAGAATCCCAGCTGACGCCTGGGGCCCTGGAGTCAAGAGAGCTCTGGGCTGTGGAGGAGGCAGCCTTAGGCCTGCGCCTGGGCCAGACACCCTGTACCCGACACTGCCTGGACCCTGTGGCCAGAGCAGAAGTGGAAGGACCTTTGTTCCTACCCCACCAAGAGCCAAGGCTCCAGGATCACACACTTGCTCGCTTGGGAGCTGTTCTAGGTTAGGCTCAGGCAGGGCAGCCATAAAGGCTAAGGACCTCTGTGCCATGGGGCCCATCCCTCTATAGTCATCCCACTGTTGGGAGCTAAGGCCCCCAGATAGTTCAGCCTCCCTAGAAGTTCTGGGATTCAGGGCCATGTTCACAGTAGCTGCCCTGAGCCTATGTCCTTGGGTTCTGCCCCTCCCTACAATGAGGAACCTGGCCAGGCCTGGGAGACTCCTTGCCATTGGACCCAGCCCAGGCATTTCTGGACATGGCCCTCAGGGTGGAGTTTGGGGGCATTTGCCAAGCCCTCCACACTGGCTGGGCTTGGAACTTCTCCCAGCAGCCCCTGATCCTGTCCACTGTTCTCTTCTGCCCTGGAAGCAACGAGTTCTTGGTGGCTGTGACAACTCTGGTCTGCTTTGCCCTCCAGGAATCCCACCCAAAGGAGGAAGGTCACATGGTGCTCCCAGCAGGGGTTGACACAGAGGTGCTGATGGTTGGCCTAAGTCTGGGCTGGCCGCCAGACCACCAAGATGGGCACAGGCCCTGTGCAGAGAGCTAGGATGGAGGGGCTGAAGCTGAATCTGGGCAGCTGGCCGCGGGTGCCTCCTCCCCATGGCAACGCGCTTCTCAACCTGCAGCCAGCTCTGCTGGAGCCCAGCACACATCCTGGATTTGCCCCTGTTCCCACTGCACTATTGGCGGAAAGGACGGAGTCAGTGTTGTATAGATGTCTAGCCATGTGAGGCGACCCAGAGATGGCCAAACCCTGGGGGGGCAGGTGGAAAACGCCCGTCCGGTGGTGCCTGGGGACCAGCCTCTTCTAGGCAAAGCCAGCAGCCTGGCAGCCCACCCTTAGCCCTACCTGCATCCCAAGACCCACACACACTGGCTAGGGTCAACCTGCATCTTCTGCTGGGGTCTGCATCACAGCCCCTGCTCTCCACCCCCACCCCCACCCCCAGGCTCTATGGCTCAGCAGTGGCCCTTCTGACTACATATCTCACCTCCCTGGGTTGCAGTGAGCTGTGGCTGTTTCCCACCCAACGGGAAGGTGACCAGATGGCAGGAGGGACCTGAGAAATGGCCATGGGATCTTCGGGATCCCTGGAAGGTCCCCCCAGGAGCTTTGTGGGGAAAATTTGGCGGGTAGGTGGATGAATGGGGGCTGCAAAGCACAGGCGGTGACTGGACAAAGAACAGGACACAGATGGGAGGGTATCCAAACCATTTACTAAGCGGACTCTTGCCCCAACCCCCCAAGCTGTGAAGGAGGGCAGGGCCCCGGCCCCACACCCAGAATCCGGTGCCCGTAAGCCTTGCCTGGCGAGCTGCAGGGGTGAGACAGGGAGGTCCAGACCAAGTCTCTTGCCCCCACCCGGAGGCCAGCCTGCTGATGGAGTGAAGGCCAGCTATAAACGTCCCTCCGGCAGCCGAGGCTGGGGCCCCTGGGCTCTCGGTCTGCCCCTCTGGAATCAGCAGGAGCCACTAGGGAGTGGGTGGCATCCAAGACCCTGACGGTCAGAGAGGGAGCGGCATCTCCAGTCCAGTGCCCACACAGCCGAAGGAACGCTCGCCCTACCCACGTCGGAGCCAGCACTGCACACAAACAGAGCGAGTCTTCCCAAGTGCGCGTCGCCTTGCGGGGCAGGGCGCAGCCCGGGACCGGCTAGGAGGCCGGAGAGTACGGGCTGCGGACAGAGTCCGGTCCGTGCGTAGGACCCAGAGTTCCGCAGAGCCTGTGCGCCGCGGAGGCCGCCGTCCATGCGGGGCTCCCCTGGCCGGTCCTCCCGCTCGCGGCCCTGCCGCGCAAGCGCACTCAAACATAGTTCTTCTTGTCGTAGTCGCCGCTGGCCGTAGGCCGCCGCGGCGCCGAGTACTTGACCGGGAAGCCGAAGTCGGGGCGGCCGGCGCAGACCCAGGCGCCGCAGCACACGAGGCCGCCGCCGCACATGAGCAGCGCCGAGGCGGCCCAGCCGATGTAAAGCGCGGCGCCCAGCTCGTACTTCTGCGACATGGGCACGGTCGGGTCGTAGAACTCCCGGACCACGATGTTGGCGAACCAGCAGAGCGGCACGAGTGCCAGCAGCCCGCAGAGCGCGTAAAGCGCGCCGCCCGTGAGGGCCACGCGTGCCTTACCCGGGCCGGGGGCCACGCAGGTGGTGCACTGCGCGCCCGCCAGGGTCACGAAGAGCGCGACAAGCGCCAGGAGCACGGCGCCCACGGTGAGCGCCCGCGCCGCCTGCACCTCTGTGCTCAGCGCCAGCACCGAGTCGTACACCTTGCACTGCATGTGCCCTGTGCTCTGCACCACGCACGACATCCACAGCCCCTTCCAGGTGGTCTGCGCCGTCACGATGTTGTGGTCCAGGAAAGCGGTCACCTGCCACATGGGCAGCCCGCACGCCAGGATCAGGCCCACCCAGCCCACCAGGCACAACACCAGGCCGAGAATCTCCAGCGCCGCCGACCCCATGGCTGGAGACAAGACGGGCGCCCGACGGCCCGGGGCCTCCGGGCGCGCACAGCTTACTCCCTCCGATCCCGGGCCCAGCGGCACCACAGCACAGCCTCGGGTCTGCTGGCGCCTCTAGGGGGGCTTCCCATTTGAAGGTTCGTGGGGCGGACTATGACCCGCGGGCCCAGCCCCCCGCCCTGAGCAGCCAATCCACGCCCAGGCCATCCGCCCGCAGCCAATCGCAGGCGCCCCCGGCAGCAGGAGTTAGGAAAACAACTGCGCGTGGGGGTAGCGGGTGGCGGGCGGCGGGAGGCGGGCGGCGCGGGGAACCGCGGGGCATCCGGTGGCGGCCCCGGACCCTCATCCGCTGTTGTCCTGGTCGCTGCAGAGCCCGTTCCAAGCTGACCACGCTCCACGAACTACCTCCCTGTGCGCCCCCACCTCGCCGTTTCAGGAGCTGCATGACCCTGGGTCTGCACCGATTTCCCCGACACATCCTCGAACGAGCCAGTTGGTCCCTACCTCCCAGGCCAGCTCCACTCTTCCCTGGCCCCGGTCGGCGGGAGCCACTGCGCCGAGGGCCCCCGGGTTAGCCAAACACAGCTCGGCCTGTTCCTCCAGGAAGCTCTCCCTGGAGTCCAAGCCCAACACAGCCCCCTTCTCTGCACCCCGACCACTGTGGCCCTTCGAGTGCAAACACTGTCTCCCTCACAGGCCGAGAAGCCAGGAAGGCCTGTGCGGGTCAGGCTGAGGTTCCTGCTTCGTCCAAGGCCCTGCCCAGCGCCACCACGTCCCTGGGGCTTGCGGCTCCAGCACGAAGCAGAAAGAACGGGGCCTTCTCATGGCCTCCGGAGACCCCCACTCTGCCCCTGCTGCGGGGGCTTCCCATACTTCCCAACCTTTGCACCGACTGCTCCTCTTCCGGAGATGCTGCCCATCCCCCATCCTTTGAGGCCCAGCTGAGGCGACACCGCGTCAGTAAATCCCCAGTGACCCAGCATACAGGCAATCCTCCCAGGAGCAGCCCGTGGCCTCAGGCTCTGCCACCTACTCCCTGCTCCAGGCCTCAGACAAGAGACAGAGAGAGAAACGCAGGGGCTGTACTCTGCCCTCCCACCAGCTGCAGTGCTACCCTGGCACCCCAGCCCCCAGGCCACCCTCCGGAAGCCAACATGGAGTTTCCTGACTGGGAGGAAGAGCCCCCATCCTCGCTGGAGGCGGGAGGCGAGGGATTTCCGGGCATTCTTCTGCACAATGGCCCAGCCATTTCTCCAAGGCCCACTGGAATGGACAGTGGGGCCCCCTGAGGCTCAGGTAGGGTCACTAGTCCCTTTCTGGCAGCCCCCTCCCCACTCCCTGTCAGCCCCTCTGTCTAAAGCAAAGTCTGTATTCTGCCCTGGAGTGGGGCTACCAGGACCCCCACTCCTTCCTCAGGTCCCAGGTGCCTGACTTGCTAGCAGGGCCTCCCCAGAGAAGGCCTGCCTTTGAGGCTGACCAAAGCCTGGGCGCCTCAACAGATCGGTCCTTCCTGGGCCTGGTTCCTTCTCCTCAGGTGGCTGAGATAATACCCTGTCGTCCAGCACGGGGAGGCACCCAAGGCAAGTTTGCTGGGCCCTGTGGGATTGGGGAGGACAATTTTACCCCTTCTTTCACCCCAGCCCCCTCACTTCCTGTATAGATGGAGCTCCAAGGACCACTGCCTCCTCCCAGACACCCCTCACTCGCTGCTTCCCTCCTGTTGCAGACCTTTCTGGATGTCCCCTCCCCCATCCACTCCAGGGGGCCCAGCCCTACCACCCACCCACCCTTTCAATCCCGCTTCCCTGTGGCCCAAGTCCAAGGACCTTGCCCAGGGTCCCTCCATGACACTCCACGCTGCTGTCTTCCCAGGTCGACTGCTGTGGCCTCCTCAGGCCGTCCAGGCCCCACCCTTGGCCACTGGGGCTGTTCTCCTCAGGGCAGCTGGGCATCGCAGCAGGCCCTGCTCCTGGGTCACACTCTGCCTGAAACCCTCTGTGGCTCGCACCGCCCATGGACGAAGCGCTGACTCCTGGGAGCGGCCCAGGTGACATGGGCCAGCTGCACTGGGTCTGGCCAGTCCAGCAGCATACTCCACGTTCCATTCAGACTTGCCTCCCTCTGGGCCCTCAGACTGGTCTGTCTACACCCACGCCTCTTCTGCGTGCAGTATGTATCCCTTGGGCAGGGCCTGCATCTACTAGGTTGTGTTACCAAGGTCACTTCCTCTTGGATGCCTTCCTGCTCCCATCCCTCAGCCTTGCTCTCGAGGCCCAAGCTGGAGCTGCCCGTCTGCTCGCTGGTTGATCCCACCAGTATCCAGGAACAAGCCCCAGCACAGTGGCCGTCTTCATGCATCTGTCCTGGGCAGGGGGCTGCCTGTGACCCATGCTGACCTCTGGCCACCTGCCACTCCTCCAGCACCTCAGAGCTGCAGCCAGCACAAGGTTCTCCCCATTCGCCTGCCCACCTGCCTCCCTCTCTCTGCCACTTTGGGCCCATCCTGGCCTGGCACCCTGGAGCAGCCCCTGTGAGTCCACGTCTCTTTGGGGACAGCCGCACAGTATCTCGGGGACTTGGCAGAAGGGCCTCAGTCCCCACCTCTCACAATCTGATTTCTACCCCGACACCACTGTGTTGGTTGTAGGCCTGGCCGCAGTTGAATCAGAGCTGCCACAGAGAGGCCCAGCCCCGACCTGCGGGGGCGTGAAGACTTGCCTGCCCTTCCTTCCACTCTCTAGAATCTCCTGGCCACCTACTATACGCGGAGCATCGTGTCCGGGTAGAACACCCAGGGGGCTCCTGCCCTCAACCAGGGACTGGGAAGGGCTTTCAGGTATGCCCTTGGCTGTGAGGGAAAGAGACGGCAGAGTGACACCAAGTGATGAAGGCCTCTCTGAGGCGGTGATAGTTCAGCCCAAAACCAGGAAGAGGTTCCACACAAGAGCCCAGAGGCGGGAAAGGGCAGGAGGAGACCGGCGGGGCTGGGGTGACATGGTGGGCGCAGGCATGCAGGCCAAGGGTCCAGGCTGGGCAGGGTGTGGATCCCTGATTTCTGACGAGGAGCTCTTGGGCCAGCACGCCAGCCAAGGCCACCTGCTCATCTGCTGCTATTGTTCTGCTTTCCCAGGGGAAGTACGGCAGGATCTCATTAATTGTGTGGGGGAAAGGCCTGAGTCGGCAGAAATCAGTTTATCTTGAGCAGCTGCCAGCTGACCCTGCACCACGGTGATCCGGTGACCTTCCAGGGACAATCTAAATTTAGGCTCCAGATTTCTGAGGACTGGGGTTTGGGAAGCTCCTAGTTAAGGGATTTCATTTTGGGGGAAGTGAGAAATAATGTCCCTTCTGTCTTTTGGCTTTGAAATAGTTAAGGATGTTTTCCTCAGGGTAGCAGCTGTTTGTGGAGCCTCTGAGCACAGAGCACTGCCTGTGCCCTTTCTTGGTGCAACCGGTGCCCCAGAGGCAGCTCCTCCAACATCGCCAGGCCTGCCCTGGGGCCCGAGGCGCCCTGCGTGGGAGGGGCATGGGTGCCTGTGCCGATGCCCAGAGTGCCCTTTGACAAAGAGCTGGTGAGTTCACAGTTCAGATGAGGGAACTGGGCTCTCCTTGCCTTTGTCCCACCATTGATGCAAAGCCCTCCGTGGTGGAGACTGCAAGGTTCAAGGGGAGGCAGTCATCAATCCTGAGTCCTGTGCTGCCATTCCTGAGTGCCCTCCAGGTTCCTGAGACAGCCTCCCTGGCTCCCTTGACCTTCACAGCTCATCTGATGTCAGTTTGGTCCTCAGAGCGGGCACCACTGGCTGGCTGGCAGAACAGGAGGGCACTGTTGCTTAACCTTCCCCAGTGGGTAGGGGAGTGTGGGGGGCAGAGGGCTCTGGTTGACAAGAAACCCAGGGTCTTGTAGACCCCTGTGCCCTCACGGATCGCACCAGATGGTGGTCTCTGTGTGATCTCCTGGAGGCCAGCAAAGGCTCTGTGTAATGGCAATAGTGGCCCCAGGAGCCCAAGGCAGCCCTGACCCCACACCCTCCACCCCTCATACCTGCACTGCCTCTGTGGCCTCTCTGTCCACCTTCTCTCCCCGACCCGTCCCTTCACAGATTCAGTCCTTCTCTGCATGCTGCATTTTGCAACAATTTTATACTTTCACTTAAAATCAGTAGAGTCATTCTGGATCCTCCTTTTTCATTTAGCATCATATTGTAAACATGTCCCTACTCTGTTAAAAAACACCCTCATGATTATCATTGTTTCTAACTGCCTTGGGAGCTGGAGAGCCAGGATGGAATCATCTATCTCCCCGACTCCTGAGAGTGGGTGGTGACCAAGGCAATCTGTTCCAAGGTTCCGTAAAATGGGGATGGTAATGGGCTCAACATCAAAGGGCTGCCAAGGAGCTTAGTGGACAGCACTTCCTGGCTCAAGGTGGATGCTGGATTAACATTTACGGTGATGATCATCCTGGTAATTATGCAACCATCCCTCAAGACATAGTTTCATAAATGATAATTTTCTATTATAAATAATGCTGCTATGAATGGCATTATTCATGAGCCTTGGTATTTCGGGTAATTTCCTCAGGAAAAACTCCTCAAAGTAGCATTTCTGGCTCACACCCTAGAGGGTGTGTCCCTTAGACGCCTTATCTGAGTACGCATTTTCACTGCCTGTCATTAGCTCTAGGTAGTCACAGTTTTTAAAGTTTACTAATTGGATAGGTAGAAGATGGCACCTTACTTTAATTGGCATTTCTTCACAAGTAATGAAGTTAAAGTTTTTTTCCAATTAATACTGCTCATTTTCATTTCCTCTTTGGTGAACTATGTATCCACATAGAGCCTTGGTGTTTTCTCACTTTATATGTTAGAAACATTACTTGCTATCATATATATGGCATATACTTTTTGCTGTTTCCTACTTAACCTATTAACAATTTTTTTCAAAATGTTATAGAAGTTTGAATTTTTGAGTATTCAAATCTATTAAGGTTTTCCCTATGAGATTTCAATCTTTATCTTTAGCCATCAAAAAGTCCTTCTATAACCAGAAAATACAAATTAAGTTATGATTTCTTATAGTTTTCTTCTCTGTCTCCTCATGCCAAAGAGGGTTTCTGATTCTGACCAAGATGAATAGGACCAACTGCAGATAGAGTTTTGCTCAAGAGCAAAAAGCGGGGGAGGGCATAGGAAAGAATCAATAAATTTAAAGATGGGGGCTTCCCTGGTGGCGCAGTGGTTGAGAGTCCACCTGCCGATGCAGGGGATGCGGGTTCGTGCCCCGGTCCGGGAGGATCCCACATGCCGCAGAGCAGCTGGGCCCGTGAGCCATGGCGGCTAAGCCTGCGTGTCCGGAGCCTGTGCTCCGCAATGGGAGAGGCCACAACAGTGAGAGGCCCGCGTACCGCAAAAAAAAAAAAAAAAAATTAAAGATAGGACAATAGGATTATTCCATCTGAACAAGATTAAAAAAAAAAAAAAGAACAGAACTTCAGGAAATGTGGGATCATAACAAAAGGTCTGACATCTATGTCATTGGAGTACCAAAAGAAGAGAAGAAAAAGGCTGGGGATAAAAAAGTACCCAAAGAAACAATAACTGGAAATTTCCTAGGTTTAGGAAGAAGAAAAGAAAAAACATACAGATTCAAGATGTTGCCAGAACCCCAAACAGAATAAATCCTAAGAAATCCAAACCAAGACACATTGTAATTAAACTTTTGAAAACCAAAGACAAAGAAAAATACTGAAAGGAGCCAGAAAATAAGGTAAGGACATCTCACCAATAGGGGAAAAACAAAACAAATGACAGAATTTCTCATCAGAAACCATGGAAACCAGAGAACGTAGCACATTTTTTTAAGCACTAGAAGGAAAAGAAAATGTCAACCCAGAATTCTGTATCTAGTGAATATATTCTTCAGGGATGAAGTGGAAATAAATATATTCTCAGATGAAGGAAAACTAAGAGAATGTCACCAGCAGATGTACCCTAAAAGAATGGCTAAAGGATGTTATTTAAACAGAAAGGAAATGATAAAAGGAGGAATCTTTGGACATCAAAAAGGAAGAAAGAATATGACAAGCAAAATGTTGGTAAATACAGAAGAAGGAGACTTTCCTTCTCCTTTTGAGTTTTCTAACTTATGTTTGATGGTTGGAGCAAAAATGATTACACTGCCTAAAGTGGTTCTCAGGGTGTGTAGAGGAAATATCTAAGATAATTGTATTATAAATAGGAAAGGGTAATGGGACATAAAGGGAGGTAAGGTTTCTATACTTCATTCCAACTGGTAAAGTGTTGACATCAGTAGACTTTGATGAGTTATCTGTATAAAGTGTAATCCTAGAGCAACCACTAAAAACTTTACAAAGAGATACACTCAAAAACACTATAGATAATTCAAACAGAACTCTGAAAGATGTTCAAGTAAGCCATAGGAAGGCAGGAAAAGGTAAACAGAGAAACAGAGAGAAAGAGAATACACAGAAAACAAAGTGGCAGACTTAAACCTTACCGTATCAATAATTACATTAAATGTAAGTGGTCTAAATACAGCAGTTAAACAACAAAGGTTGGTAGAGTGCACCAAAAAAATTACCCAAATATATTCTATTTAAAAGAAACTCAGTTCAAATCGAATGACATATGTAGGCTGAAAGCAAAAGTATAGAAAAAGATATACTATGCAAACATTAATCAAATAAATACAGCAGTGGCTATATTAATATCAGATAAAGTACACTTCATTAAGAAAATTACCAGGGACAGAGACCTACATAATGATAGAAGGGCCAATCCACCAAGAAGGCATAGCAATCCTAAATGTGTACACACCAAGCGACAGAGCTGCAAAATATGGGAAGCAAAACCTCATAAAATTGAATGCAGAAATAGACAAATTGACAATTATAGTTGAGGCTTCAACACTCTTCTCTCAACAACTGAGAGAATAAATAGACAAAAAATCACCAAGAAGCTAGAACTCAACAACACCATCAAACAACAGGATCTAATCAAAATTTATATAACACTACCCAACAGCAGCAGAATACACATTCTTTTCATGTGCCCAGAGAACCTATACCAGATAGACCATATCCTGAGCCACAAAAAACCCTCAAAATCAGTCAAAGTAAAAGTTGCTTCTTTAAAAACTCAACAATATTAACATGCTTTTACCTAAACTGACCTTAAAAACCGTTACTAAAATCAGAAATGAAAGAAGAGGTATCGGTAATATCTCACTAACAGTAAAAGTGATTTTAAGGGAATACAATGAACAACTGTATGCCAACAAAGTAGATAACCAAGATGAAATGGGCAAATTCCTACAAACAAAAACTACCAAACGTGACTTAAGAAGAAATAAATCTGAATAGATCTATAACAAGTAAAGAGATTGAGTTAGTAATTTTAAAGATTTCCAACAAAGAAAAGTCCAGGAGCAGATGTTTAAAGTAAAGAAAAACTAATACCAATCAATCTTAAACTCTTACAAAAAAATAGAAGAGGGCAGCACACTTCCTAACTCACTCTATGAGGCCAGAACTGCCCTGATCCAAAGTCAGACAAAGACTTCACAAGAAAACGAAAACCAATAATGCCTGTGAATACAGATGCAAAAATACTCAACAATATACTAGCAAACCAAATCCAGCAACACATATAAAAAATACATGACCAAATGGGATTTATTCCAGGAATGCAAAATCAGTTTAATAAGCAAAAATCAATCAATGTAGCATAACAAAATACTTAGATGTAAATCTAACAAAATATGTACAGGAGTTATATGCTGAAAACTATAAAACACTGATGAAAGGAATCAAAAAACATCTAAATAAACGGAGAGGCATTCCATGTTCATGGATTGGAAGACGTTATGTGATAAAGAATAATGAATAATGCACTTATTCATTATTCATTATAATAATGTATAGTGAATAATGCACTTCCCTTCAAAATCCCAGGAAGATTTCTTATAGGTATAAACTAGATTATTCTGAAATGTATATGGAGAGGAAAAGGAATTAGAATAGCTAAAACAATTCTGAAAAAGAAGAATAAAGTGGGAAGAATCACACTAATCTGATTTTAAGACTTATATAGATATTAATACTGCTTACAGGGGACAGAGACATTGTTCAATGGTGCTGAGAACCCAGAAACAGCCCCACACAAGTACAACTGATTTTTGACAAGCATGCAAAAGCAAGTCAATGACCCAAAAGAAAATTGAAAGCAGGGACTGAAACAGATATTTGTACACCAATATTCATAGCAGCATTATTCACAACAGCCAAAAGGTGGAAACAACCCAAATATCCGCTGATGGATGAATGATAAACAGGTTGTATATCCATACAATGGAATATTAGTCTTAAATAGGAAGCAAATTCTAACACATGCTACAACATGGATCAACCTTGAAGACATTATGTTAAGTGAAATAAGCCAGACACAAAAGCACAAGTACTGTATGATTCCACTAACATGAAGTTCCTAGAGGAGTCAAATTCATACAGACAGAAAGTAGAATAGTGGGTGCCAGGGGGCTGGAGGAGGAGGGGATGGGGAGTTATTGTTTAATGGGTACAGAGTTTCAGTTTGGGATAATGAAAATATTCTGAAGATGGATGGTAGTGATAGATGCACAATAATATGACACACTTAATGCCACCGAATTGTAAAAATGGCTGAAATGCTAAATTCTATGGGATGCACATTTTACCACAAAAAAGACAACTCAATGGAGGAAGGATAATTTTTTCAACAAATACGCTAAAGCAATTAGATATCAATAGAAAAAAAATCAACCTCAACCAAAACCTCACATCATTAAAAAAAAATCTCAAAATGAATCCTAGATTTAAACGTAAAATGTAAAACTATAGAACTTTTAGAAGATAACTTGGAAGAAAGTCTTCAGGACATAGACATGACACCAAAAGCATGATCATAAAAGGAGAAAATCATCAATTTAACCTTATCAAAATTAATTTTTGCTTTGTAAAAGACACTTTTTAAAGGATGAAAGGGTACACACTGGGAGAAAATATTTGCTCATGGATTAAAATGCCTAGAGTAGTAATGGCCCATAAGAAGTGCCACAGATACTATTTTTACTATATTACCAGGTTGCAGTTCTTTTATTAGATTTATTCCTGGATTCTTTATATTTTTGTTGCTATTTTAAAATCTTTTTAAAATTGCATTTTCTAACTGATTTTTGCTATTGTATAGAAATGCAAATGAATTTTGCTTTAAATCCAGCAACCTTATCTAATTCTAATAGTTTATTTGCAGATGCCTTTGGGGTTTGCACATAGATTATCATTATCATGTGTAAATAATGAGTCTGTGTTTTTCTTTCTAACTCTTCATATTTTTATTTCATTTTCTCATTTCACTGCACTGGTTAGGATATCCAGTAGCACATCATATAGAAGCCTTCATCATGGGCATCATGTAAAGTTTCTGATCTCACAGAGAATGCTTTCATTGTTAATGTTGTTTACTATATATTAGTAGAGGTACTTTATTAGCTTCAATTCCTATTTTTGTTTTTTATTTTTTATTACGAAAGTTTAATTTCATCACTTTTTTTTTTGGCTACATCTATTGAAATAATTCTGTGGTTTTTCTCTTTTAATCTGTTAATATGGTGATTTACTTCAAGTAATTTTATAATGTTACACCAATCATGCTTTTTTTTTTTTTTTTTTGGCTGTGTTGGGTCTTTTTTGCTGCATGCAGGCTTTCTCTAGTTGTGGCGAGCAGGAGCTACTCTTTGTTGCGGTGCGCAGGCTTCTCATTGCGGTGGTTTCTCTTTTTGCGGAGCATGGGCTCTAGGCGTGCAGGCTTCAGTAGTTGTGGCTCGTGGGTTCTAGAGCACAGACTCAGTAGTTGTGGCGCACGGGCTTAGCTGCTCCCCAGCATGTGGGATCTTCCTGGACCAGGGCTCGAACCCATGTCCCCTGCATTGGCAGGAGGATTCTTAACCACTGCGCCACCAGGGAAACCCAATCATGCGTTTTTGAGATAAACCCAACTTGGCCATGAGAAATTATCTTTTGGATCCATTATTGGATTCAGTTTGCATCAGTGTTTATGAGTGAGATTTACTGGTAATTTTATTCTTGTTCTACTCTTGTTCAGTTTGCATATCAAGGTTATATCAGCCTTGTAGAAATGAGGTGCGAGTTTCCTATTTTTCTATTCTCCAAAATAATTTGTACAAGATTGGAATCATCTGTTTCTTGAAAGGTAGAATTTGCTTGCAAAGCCTTTTATTTCTTTTTCCATGTTTAAAAACATTTTAAAAATTGAATTATAGTTGATTCACAATGTTGTGTTGAATTATAGCTGATTTACAATGTTGATTTACAATGCTAGTGTACAGCAAAGTGATTTAGATACACACACGTATATAATCTTTTTCATATTCTTTTTTCACCATGGTTTATTACAGGATATTCAATATAGTTCCCTGTGCTATACAGTAGGACCTCATTGTTTATCTAGTTTATGTATAGTAGTTTGTATCCACTAATCCCAAACTCCTAATTTATCCCTCCCCCACCCCTTTTCCCCTTTGGTAACCATCAATTTGTTTTCTATGTCTGTGAGTCTGTTTCTGTTTTGTGAATAAGTTCATTTGTATCGTATTTTAGATACCACATATAAGTGGTACCATATGGTATTTGTCTTCCTCTGTCTTACTTCACTTAGTATGATAATATCTAGGTCCATCCATGTTTCTGCAAATGCCATTATTTCATTCTTTTTATGGCTGAGTAGTATTCCATTGTGTATCTAGGCACCACATCTTCTTTATTCATTCATCTGTCGATTGACATTTATGCTGCTTCCATGTCTTGGCTACTGTAAATAATGCTTGCAAAGCTTTTAAAACATTTGTGAGGGGAGGGGCAGATTTTTAATCACTGATTACATTTCTTTAATTGTAAGACAATCCAGGTTTTTAAAATTTCTTTTGGATTCCATTCTGGAAAACTGTTTTCCCAAGAAATTACTCATTTCATCTGTTTTCAAATTTGTTGCCATGAGGTTGATAAATAGCCTCTTATATTTCTGTTCACTTACTGGGGCATCTATGGTGAGATCTCCCTTCCTAGTGTTTTGTTTGTGCCTCCTCTTTTTCTTGTGAATATTACCAGAGCCTGGCTTTGTTTTTGTATTCCCCACAAGCCACCTTTGGTCTTTTCTGTCTTAAACTGTACTGCACCTGATGTTGACATAACCCACAAGTTAACTCTTGGTTAGTCTTTTCTCCCTTGACCTTCAATGTTGTGTTTTTGTTTTAGGAAGGTTTCTTGTAATTGCAGAAACGTGGGTTATTTTTCATACAATGTGACAATCTTTTTAGCTAGAGTGTTTGGTCCCTTTACATTTTTTGTGATTACAAGTATGCTTGTATTTATTTGTAACAGCTATGTCCAGCTCCCCCTGCCCACTCTCCTCCTTCCTTTCCGTTTTCTTTTGGATTAACTTTTTAATTAATTAATTTATTTATCTATTTATTTTTGGCTGCATTGGGTCTTCGCTGCTGTGTGCAGGCTTTCTCTAGTTGTGGCGAGCAAGGGCTACTTACTCTTGGTTGCAATGTGCGGGCTTCTCATTGCGGTGGCTTCTCTTGTCGCGGAGTACAGACTCTAGGTGCACGGTCTTCAGTAGTTGTGGCATATGGGCTTAGTTGCTCCGCGGTATGTGGGATCTTCCTGGACCAGGGCTCAAACCCATGTCCTCTGCACTGGCAGGCAGATTCTTAACCACTGTGCCACCAGGGAAGTCCCTGGATTAACTTTTGTCTTTTTCTTAATTCCTTTTTACCTTTTCAGAAATTATACCTTCTGGACCTATTTAGGCAGTCACCTTCTAAAAGTAATAACCTCTAAAGTTAATATCTTTGCCCTTCTCCCCACAACACTGAAACCTTAGAATGTTTAACCTGTCACCTGCTGCCAGCTCCCATGCTATTGTTATTGGTGCCCTGCGGTTATTTCAAACACTCAGTACTGGTGTGCAGGGCCCACCCCAGAGGATGCCCCCACCTCTTGCCTCCTCAGGCAGTGGCCGCACCCAGCTTGCTAGGTGGAAAGCCAAGGGCAGGAAGCGGCCATGAACATAGGCCGGCACCCCTGCTGCTCCCAGGAGCCAGTCCTCAGATCCTATCTCAAGCTCACGCTGGCTTAGTCAAGCCCTCAGGAGTTGGCATCCAGGCCAGCACTGGTCCAAACAAGGAGTGGGTCAGAGCTGAACATCCAGGCCCAGGCTGACCGCACCAAGGACACAGGGAGGTGCTCAGAGCCCCACAGCCCTTCCCAGGAGGCTGGCAGGGCCTGGAGCCTGTGAATTTACCCCTCAGCTGCCCTGGTTGCCCCCTGCAGACACCCCCTTCTTTTCACACTTTCACTGAATACGCATGAGCTGGGAATGTCCCAGCTGGGCATCCCTGCAGCAAACGGTGGCCCAAAACATGTCTACAACAACAAGGATGTTGCCTCAGACAGTGCCTCCTGCTCTCATTCCCCACAGACCAAGGGATGGGGATGCAGAAGAGCCAAGCAGAGGGACATAGCACCTACCCAGGAGGCTGGAGGCTGTGGAGAGGAGCTGCCCCTTACATAGGTCTAGAGGAAAGATAGGAGTTCACCAGGGCGAAAGTGGGATCAGGCATTCTGGGAAAGAAGAGCCCATGGGCAAGAGCAGTAACAAACACCAGCAGGGCATGGGGTATGGAAGGACAACAGTAGGACAAGGAGGGACCCATGCAACTGGGCTCTGGCTGGCTGGTGTCTTGAAGAGAGCTCCTGGGAATGGAGCTAAGAAGTAAGAGAAGCCACCATTCCAACAGGCACATGGTCATGTCTGGCTGCCAGGATGGGTGAAGTATGGTCCTGCAGCTGGGTGGCCACAGACTCAGCAGAACCCAGAGCCTCCTATTCCCAGGGGAAGGGACCATCCCTGCCACATGCCAAGTTCTGAGGGCCCACAAGCCAGGGCCTGCAAGGTGGAACTGAGTCAGAGATGCTAGGCCGAGGTTGGGATTCAAGGGAGCAGACAGAGCCCATCCCTGTCCCCCCCGCCCTCCCCTACAGAGCGTCCCACTGCACATACCAGTAAAGACTTTGAGAGCTAATAAACACGTGGCAATACGGAAATAATAAAGAATGTCATCAGTGGGCCAGGAATTTTGAGAGGCTTTTAGGAGTTTGTGGAAGAGAAGAAGGAGATAGGGTGAGACACTGGGACCAACCAGGGCTGAGGGAAAAGCCAACCCTGCGTGCAGACGAGGAGCCTCAGCTGGGGGAGGAGGCTGCAGCCTCCAGCTGTCACCCTGGGTGCCACTTTGTCTCCAAAGGGCCCACTGAGGTGGGCTGGGGCAGGAGGAGGTAGATGAGGAGGTAGCTCCATTCCCAGGAGCTCTCTTCAAGACACCTCTGAAAACATGAACCCTCCTCCAAGTAGCTGAGGGGGGAGAAAGGCAGGTCCTGCCAGGAGAGAACCCAAGCGGGGTCAGTTAAAGGCCTCCTGGTGCCCCTGGGGTGTCAGGGTAGAGACAAAGAAACAGACCTCTCACACACCTGACAAGGGTACACGTTGGTACAACCACTGCAGGAAATAGTTTGCCATTACCTCAAAAAGTTGAATGAGCATAATCCCATGAGCCAGAGTGAAAAGTGTCCACATGCACTGGGTACATGTGGCAGCCAATAGTCAGCATCAACTACCAGAGATGGAGGGAGGGAGCTCCCGATGTGACTCCAGCACCCATGACCGCGTGCAAGGACCTGAGCAGGAACCACCCCACTGAGCTCAGGCAACCCAGCACTTGAGAAAGAAGAATAGAATGGCCCTTGTTTCAGCCCACTGAGGTTTGGGGTGTTTGTTATGAAGAGACAGAAAACCAGATTTCATTTCTATAATGGTTAAAAGTAGGCAAGATAAAACCATATTGTTCAGGAATAAATATACAGGTGGTAAAACTAAAAAGAACAAAGAAATGATTACCATGAGAGTGAGGATAACCTTTATCTCTAGAGAGAGGTGAGTGGAAAGGATATATGGAGCTTCTGAGGCGATACCTAGGGGTGACTATGTGAATGTTTGCTATAGAATCATTTGTGAAGCTGTATGTAATGATATCTTTCACAATAAAAAGACATGTGTGTGTATTTTAAGAAAGGCTAAAAGAAAGTACTCAGGTTTGGATGATGTGGGTACAGCATCTGCCAGCAGCTCCCACGTGCATCCTACAGAGCAGCCTGGCTTCAACAGGACCCCCACTGCCCACGCACCCTCCCACGCAGGGCCAAGCCCCTGGGAGCAACAGACCAGTGTGCCCAAGACCAAAACGCATGCCAGTCGCCAGGAAACCCCAGATGGAAGCCAGCTAATGAGAGAACAAAGGCAAACATTAGAAACCTTGACAATGTGAAATAATAGCAAAGCCCTGGGAACAAACCTATTTTCTGTCTCTATGAATGTGCCTTTCTGGACATTTCACATCAATGGAATCATACAATACGTGGCCTTTCGCATCTGGCTTCGTCCACTTTGCATAACATTTTCTAGGTTCATCCATTTTGTAGCCTGTGTCAGTACTTCACTCCTTTTTATGACTGAATAGTATTCTGTTGTATGGATAGGTCACATTTTGTTTATCCATTCATCACCTGATGAACATTTGGGTTGTTTACACTTTTTGGTTACTATGAATAAAGCTGCTATGAACATTTGTATACAAGTTTTTGTGTGGACATATTGTTTCATTTCTCTTGAGTACCTAAATGTGGAATTGCTGGGTCATATGGTATTACTATGTTTAACTTTTTAGGAACTGCTAAACTTTCCCACAGCAACTGCATCATTTTATATTCTCACCAGCAATGTATGAGGGTTCAATTTCCCCACATCCTCGCCAACACTTATTATGTTGATTTTTTTTATCATACTGGACTCAGTTTACTAGCATCTCATTGCAGATTTTTGCATCTACATTCGTAAGGGATATTTATCTGTATTTTTCTTGTGATGTCTTTGTCTTTGGTATCAGGGTAACACTGGCTTTGTAGGATGAGTTAAGAAGTGTTCCCTCCTCCGACTTCCCTGGTGGTGCAGTGGTTAAGAATCCGCCTGCCAACGCAGGGGACACGGGTTCAAGCCCTGGTTTGGGAAGATCCCACATGCCGCAGAGCATCTAAGCCTATACGCCACAATTACTGAGCCTGTGCTCTAGATCCCGAGGGCCACAGCTACTGAGGCCGTGCGCCCTAGAGCCCGTGCTCCACAACAAGAGAAGCCAGTTCAATGAGAAGCCCATGCACTGCAACAAAGAGTAGCCCCTGCTCACCACAACTAGAGAGAGCCCACGTGCAGCAGCGAAGACCCAGGGCATCAATAAATAAATAAATAAACAAACAAATAAATAATAAGTGTTCCTTCCTCTTCTATTTTTTGTAAGTGCTTGAGAAGGATGGATATTAATTATTCTTTAAATCTTTGATAGAATTCACTAGTGAAACCATCTGGTCCTGGGTTTTTCTTTGTTGAATTTTTTATTACTAACTCAAAATTCGTCAAATTTGGGAAGATTTCAGCTTTTACTTCTTATTGAGAATCAGCCATTTTTGGTTTTGTTTTTTAAATAAGCTTTCCCCAGGTTGCTGCAAGCCTTTGGTTAATTTTCAAAGTTCCAGAAACATTGATCCTGTCAGTTTTTGCTCATGTTTTCATTGTTTTTATGAAGGGTGGAATGTGAAGTTTCTTACTCCACATTTTTTTCTTACTTTTTTTTTTAACATCTTTATTGGAGTATAATTGCTTTACAATGGTGTGTTAGTTTCTGCTGTATAACAAAGTGAATCAGCAAACATGTACATATATCCCCATATCTCCTCCCTCTTGCGTCTCCCTCCCACCCTCCTTACCCCACCCTAGGTGGTCACAAAACACCAAGCTGATCTCCCTGTGCTATGCGGCTGCTTCCCACTAGCTATTTTATGTTTTGTAGTATATGTATGTCCATGTCAGTCTCTCACTTCGTCTCAGCTTACCCTTCCCCCTCCCAGTGTCCTCAAGTCCATTCTCTACATCTGCATCTTTATTCCTGTCCTGCCCCTAGGTTCTTCAGAACCGTTTTTTTTTTTTTTTTAGATTCCATATATATGTGTTAGCATACGGTATCTGTTTTTCTCTTTCTGTCTGACTTATTTAACTCTGTACGACAGTCTCTAGGTCCATCCACCTCACTACAAATAACTCAATTTTGTTTCTTTTTATGGCTGTTACTCCTCCATATTTGCTGACATCACTCCTTAGTTGGGCTTCTGACAGAGCAGACAAAAGCATCCTGACAAGAGATTTACTTAGTTATAAAGGTACGCTTTGGGATGGTGATTCTCAAACTTTAGTGTGCATAAGAAATAACTAGAGGTGATGATTATAAATGCATATTCCAAGATCCCACCACAAATCCCAACACTTATGTCTGGGGCCTGGGGATCTGCATTTTAGGCAGGTGCTTAGAGGCCCCCCTTTGGAAGCACCAGTCTCAAACAATGAACAAAGTAATAAACAAGTTGGGAGGTTGCGAGGAGAGATGGTGTTCATTTCACATTTTTCACAGAAGAGAGCCAAGAGAAACCAGGTAGAGTTGAGAAATCAAGACATGGGAGAGACTTCCCTGGTGGTCCAGTGGGTAAGACTCCACGCTTCCACTGCAGGGGGCCCGGGCTTGATCCCTGGTCAGGGAACTAAGGTCCCGCATGCCACAAGGTGTGGCAAAAAAAAAAAAAAAAAGACATGGGATGAACACTTTAGAGTTATGGAGGTACCCAGAGTAAGAACTGGAAACAAACAGTGAAGGGAGGCGACCTCCAGGGAGGGGCTGGAGTGGGACACAACAACTTTGACTTTTTTCTTTACAGTTTGAACTTTCTTTTCTCAAATACAGATGTTATCTTTATATATTAAAACAAACAGACAAACAAAAGCGATGGAGAAGTCAGTAGGAGGGGGCTACTGGCCAACAACCCCACCTTGTCTCCTCAGGGCCTTGGCCAGTCCAGCCCTTCCTACCATCCCTTGGCCAAGGGCTACGGATGCACCATGCAGCCTGGTACCTTGGGAAGGGCACTACAGACTGGGGCTCCTCTCCTTCAGCTTGGACCATGCCCTTGCCACCTCCCTCCAGAGAAGTGGGCACTGGCAACCTGTCCGGTTGCCTGTGCCAACAAGATGAGGAGGACGCTATAGTATGAGGGAGTCAGGAACTGCAACCTAGAGTCATAGAGCCCTGGCCACTCTGGGCTGCAAGGGATCTTCCCAAGGTCACATAGTGACCCAGTCATTCCCAGAACCAGTAGTCTTTGGGGCTTAAAAACATAAGCATAAAATCAAAAACAAACTTTGCTTGGAAGCTAGCTGTGGGCAGTTGGCTCAGCCTACACTGTGGACTCACCAGCCAACTGCTTCAGAGGTCTGGGCAGGTGGCCACCTGACAGGATGTGCTGGGAAGCCAAATGGGGATGGCTGCTTCTGGGAGAGGTATGAGTGATGACAGTCATGTCCCTGGACAGCAGAGGGTTGTGGCTCTCACTGGTCCCCCTGGCTCTGCAGGGCTGTTTTCAGGGTGAAGGTTATCTAGCCCAAAGTCCTTCCGTCCAAAGCCAGAGACTCGCTGTCCTTTCCACAAGGACGTTTGGGAGGTGTCTCTCCCTCCCCCAAACATCCTATACCAGCACGGGACATGCCTCCAAACAGAAAAGTCAAAAAAACTCCCCCTCTCCGTGGAGTAGGAGTGGGGAGGGAGGGATCAATGGCAGGGGGTCGAGGGGAGCCTAGGGCCAGAGCCTCTGACACCTCCAGCCAGGGTGACACTGCACTCTGATGAGCAGGCTGACCAACTGGGAAGTTAGTGTTTGGGGGTTTCTCACAATATAATGAGAAATCATGGAGGGCCGCTGCAGCAGAGAGGCTGCTCAAAAGAAACCACACAGGATTCCCTGGTGGCACAGTGGTTGAGAGTCCACCTGCTGATGCAGGGGACACGGGTTCGTGCCCCGGTCCGGGAAGATCCCACATGCCGCAGAGCGGCTGGGCCCGTGAGCCATGGCCGCTGAGCCTGCGCGCCCGGAGCCTGTGCTCCGCAACGGGAGAGGCCACAACAGTGAGAGGCCCGCGTACCGCAAAAAAAAAAAAAAAGAAAAAAAGAAACCACACATGAGCTGGGCCTGGTGGCTGGCAAACTTTGGATGCAGGAAGGCAGGGAGCACCCCTGTTTTCCTCTAACAGGAGCCGCCACTCAGGCCAAGGTTGCCTCTTGCTCTACCGGCCTCATGAAATGAGCTCTGGGAGGCCCAGGGAACCCCGCAGCAACACCTCGAGGCCCTCGCCAGGTCCCAGTCCACAAGGCGAACACTAGTTCTGCTCTCACCCCTGGCGTCAGGAGTGGTGAGAACCAGCTCTGGCTCTTCCACCACAGTTCTTGGCCAGGTGTGGGTCTGTATCTCCCACCTTCAGCTTCTTTACTTACCTGTCAAATGGCTGATAGGTGTGTCCCAGGTGTCATCAGCACAGTGCCCAAACCCATCTGAACTGACCAGCCTGTGATGTAATGATGACAGCAGCAGCAAGCATACTCACCTGGCACCTGCCACGTGCCAGGTGAGGTTTAGAGTGATGCACATATATGACTCTCCAATTTTGTTCCCGATTCTGATGTGTGGGTTTTTTCCCACCACCAAGTGATTCTCCACCACCAGCTAGGTGTCCTACAATTTAACTCAATTCTGACACTATCTACCTAGAGACGGCATCAGATTCCACAGGTTGAGGGCTCAATTCCACAAGACTGTCCCCACTTCAGATGCCAATTGTAAGTCCAGATTGTTACCTGTGCCTCTGACCTACTGGCTATAAATCAGAGGTTCCCACGACCTCTCCTTTTGGGTTTGACTAACTTGCTAGAGCAGCTCACAGAACTCAGAGAAACATTTTACTTACTAGTTACCCATTTATTATTAAAGGATATATATATCAGAGACAGCCAGATAAAAAAGATGGTTAGGGCAAGGTATGGGAAGGGATGCATGCCCTCTCCAGGCACACCACTCTCCCCGAACCTCCAAGTGTTCACCAACCTGGAAGCTCTCCGAACCCTGTCCTTCGGGATTTTTATGGAAGCTTCATTAGAGGCATGATTGAATTAAGTCATTGGCCATGGTTGATTCATTCATCCTCCAGCCCCTCTCCCCTCCCCGGAGGTTGGAGGCGAGGGGGTGGGACTGAAAGTTCCAACCCTCTAGCCTCCTTGTTGGCTTTGCAGGCAACCAGCCTCCATCCTTGTGTGCTTCCCCCAAATCATCTCATTAACATAACAAAAGACACTTTTTTACTGCTATCATCACTTAGGAAATTCCATGGGTTTTAGAAGCTAGGTGCCAGGAACAGGGATGAAGACCAAATACTTATTGCTTATTATAAACCACAATATCACAGACTCTAACCCTTGGGCTTTGCCATCAACACACCCAGACGAAAAGAGAATACTGTGATATGCCACAGGGCTATGGAGCAGCAGAGTCAGATCTAACCAGGCAGTTGACTGAGTTGGGATTCTTGGCCAATTGGATGGAAGGAAGGAAGGAAAGAATGAACAACAGGCCCAAAATGGAGTCACCTGTGCTAAGCCCCACATCACCAAACCTAGACTTAATAACTAACTTAATTACAGTGTCAACCTCTCCCACAAATGGAATCTTAAGCCAATCAATCTGGAATTAACTGGTTATTACTAGTGAAGTAATTCACTCTACAGGCCCCTACACTCCCCTAAAGGAAGGTGACCTTGCCTGAAACAATCAGCTCTTTGCTAGAGTAACTTCCTTGTCCCACCTCCTTCTGTCTATAAAACTTTCATTTTGTACAGCTCTTTGGAGGTCCTTTCTATTTGCTAGATGAGATGCTGCCCAGTTCATGAATCATTGAATAAAGCCAATAAGATCTTTAAAATTTACTCAGTTGAATTTTTTCTTTTTTTTAAACACTATTCTGCCCCCCCATTAAGTCCACAAGAACATGACTATTCACCTTTATAACATCAGGGTCCAGCAAAGAGCCACCTGGGTAACCCCAATAAATGTTTGCTGAACAAAAGAATGAAAATACGCACAAACCTCCAGTATATAAAGTAAACTCTTATTATAACTGCAGGGGATATGTGTGAAATTAATAGAAAAGTATCACAATAAAACGAATCATAATAATTGGAGGTCCAGATGAAGACACCAGACATTTGGAAACAGTGTGGACACTCAAAAGGCGTGGCTAGTTCTCAACGTCAGGTTTCACAGGGCCAAAGTCAAGGTGTGAGCAGGGTAACATTCTCTTCTGGAAGCTTCCACACTCACTCGAGTTGCTGGCAAAATTCAGTTTCAACATAGTTTGTTTTTGGTTTTTTTTGGCCGTGCCATGAGGCTTGCAGGATCTTAGTTCCCCAACCAGGGATCGAACCCTTGCCCCCTGCAGTGGAAGTATGGAGTCCTAACGACTGGACCGCCAAGGAATTCCCCCAACATAGCTGCAGGAGTGGGATCTGTTTCCTTGCTGGCTGTCAACTAGAGGTCATTCTCAGTTTCCAGAGGCTGTCTGCATTCCCTGCCTCATTGTTCCCTCAAAACTCGAAATGGCAGGCCAAGTACTTCTCACACTTTGGCTCTCTGACCCTGTCTGCCTCGTCCCTCCCACCAGGTCTCTGATAGCTACCTTCTGCTGTGCTTCTAAGGGCTCATGTAATTCTACTGCGCCCACCCAGGTAATCCATGATGAGTTGTCTCATTTAAGGTCAGATGATTATAACCCTCATTCCAAAGGCTTTCACAGTTATGCAAAGAGCAGCATTTGACTGAATGGCTGGGGGAGAGGAATCTTTGGAGGTCACCATGGAAGTTCTGCCTAGCTGGCCCTTGGGAAATTAAACCCAAAGACTGCAAAAGTGGGTGATAAAATTAACGCAGACGGAACAGGCACAGAGTGATAGCTCTGTAGGAACAGGATGGGGTTAAACCAAAGTGTGCTTTGTTTCGCAAAAACTAAGGATTAAGTTGCAGAAAGTTCCAGACACCAGATGTTCCAAAAAGGTTACAGTGCCTTCCAGTCAACAAGATACCACAGTGTGAACAACCAACCAGGCACCTACCTACTTGCTTGCAGTTTTTGGCAACCTAGAGGAACCTTTGCCTTATTATAATGATCATGCCTAGCCTCTCTTGAATATGCATGCTCCAGGCTTGAAACTCCCCTGGAGAGCTATCTTCCTGTCTGGTACTCATCACAAGTAAGAAATGCTTCTGCTTTAATGGAAAGTACTTGGTGTGTTCATTGGCTAAGCACCTCAAGGGACGGACCCATTACGTCCAGAGGAGGTCCAGTGCCAGCAAGGCATGAGAATTTCAGTTGCTCTGCATCGTCGTCCACACTTACTGTTGTCAGTCTTCTTAATTTGGGCCATTTGAGAGGATGAGAGGATGTGCGTGGCCCAGTGGTGGCTTGCTGTGGCTTTGTGTCTCCCTAATGACAGATGATGATGGAGCATCCTTCCTTTTCTGGTGAAGTATCTGTTCTGTAGATTCATTACAGGATTGGGGGAGTTCTTTACGTATTTTAGATACAAGTCCTTTATCAGGTATGAGTTTTGATTTCCTCCCAATCTGTGGCCTGCCCTTCATTTTTTTTTTAAATTTTATTTATTAATTAATTTATTTTTGGCTGTGTTGGGTCTTCGTTTCTGTGCGAGGGCTTTCTCTAGCTGCGGCGAGCGGTGGCCACTCTTCATCGCGGTACGCGGGCCTCACTGTCGCGGCCTCTCGTTGCGGAGCGCAAGCTCCAGCCGCGCAGGCTCAGTAGTGTGGTTCACGGGCCTAGTTGCTCCGCGGCATGTGGGACCTTCCCAGACCAGGGCTCGAACCCGTGTCCTCTGCATTGGCGGGAAGATTCTCAACCACTGTGCCACCAGGGAAGCCCCCTTCATTTTCTTTCTTTTTTTTTTTTTTTCGGTACGCGAGCCTCTCACTGTTGTGGCCTCTCCCGTTGCGGAGCACAGGCTCTGGACGCGCAGGCTCACGGCCATGGCTCACGGGCCCAGGCGCTCTGTGGCATATGGGATCTTCCCGGACTGGGGCACAAACCCGTGTCCCCTGCATCGGCAGGCGGACTCTCAACCACTGCGCCACCAGGGAAGCCCCCCCTTCATTTTCTTAATGGGGTTTTTCAAAGTTAATTTTCTCCAGGTTTCCTGAGGTATGATTTACAGAAGTAACACTCACACTCTCTGGTGAATTCCACCACCACAGTGAGACATGGACTCTTCCTGCCATCCCCCACCTCCCACCTCCACTTAGAGCAGGTGTGCTCGGCAGCCCTGGGACAGGCTCCGGGCCTTTCCCAGGCGGGCCGCTGAATGCCTCTGGCTGCCTCTGTGCCCCGCTCGTAAATCGCAGGATAACAGGAAAAGGCCCACTGAACATCCTGCTACACACAGTAATAAAACCAGTAATAATGACACCAAAACGCTGGCAGAGGGCCGCCCCCCTCCCCCACCCCAGCCAGTCCACAGCTAATCAGCCCCGTACTGACCTCACCACATGTCTGTGAGGAGCCACCAAGACCCTTCTTAGCCGAGAAACAGCGCAGAGGAGGCCACGCGCGGGGCCCTCAGGGAGCCGTGGCTGTGGCCACAATTCACGGTGCGCTCGAGTCCACACCACCAGGGGCGCCGCGCCGCCCCGCGGGGGAGGTGCAGGAGATCCGGACCCGCGAGCCCGGGGCTGAGGGACACGCCTCAGCGGCCTTGACGCCGCTACCGCCGCAGGGCCCGGGTATGTGCCAGAGAGGGGGCTGCGCATGAGCGCAGCGTGCGTGACATGCGCGGCCTGTGCGTGGGGCGTGCGTGGGGATCGTCCAAGGCAGCGGGCGGCGCATGTTCGCGGGGCGCCGCGGAGCTAGAGGCGCGGGCGGCTGTGGTGAGTCTTGCGGCGGCTGGTGCGGGAGAGACACCTGCACGGCGCGGGGCTAGCGCCGCTCTCGAGATCCTGAGGCTGACCATCGTCGGCCGTAGCGCCAGGTCAACCGACTGTCGGTGAGTGAGCGTCTAACCGACGAACCAAGCCCCAGCCTGGCTCACCTGTGGGTTGGCGAGGGCCAGAATGGCCCTGGCCTGGCGGTGCTGCGGGCGGTGTTGGTGGCGCAGTAGAGGTCAGGGTGGGGGCAGGCGTGAGTCCTGCGTGGAGGAGGTGGTTCAGCGCAGGTTTCACCCGGGGCTGACCTCCGAACTGAGCCTTGGGGCTGGGCTTGGTGTGCATCCATCAGGGCATTGGAGTGGCCTCCAGACCAGCGTTGGGCATGTGGGAGGCAATAGGTGGGCCTGGACGGGGACGTGGGGAGAGGATGTGCAGGGTCTTGAAAGCTCCTTCGGGTGGGAATTCTGCAGAGGGTCCTTAGGCCTGGAACTCACGTCAGATGTGTGTTTCAGTAGTGTAACTCTGGCAGGAAGCAGATAGGAAGTGTAATTGTACATAGGGGATGTTGGAGGAAGGAAGCCAATCTCATAGTCCCGGCAGCGATGAGGCCTGAGCCTGGAAGTGCCATGGAGATGCAGATAGAAGCAGAATTTCAGGGAGATTTTGGAGATGATAATAGACAGGCTTCACTGGGCCCCCATCACAGCTGAGCCTAGGATGATGTCTGGGTCTGGAAAATCAGGGGGACTGAGTCATTAGGACATCTGAGTGTATACGAGTGCAGACCTCATGCCAGGCACTCAGCAATAAAGATAAGAAAAGACCTACTCTCTGCCCCCAAGGTGTTTGTAGTTGAACAGAGGAGATGATTATATCTTTATCCATGTAGTGTGGAGCATTACAGGTGTTCCTACCTGAGCCTGAGGTGGGGGCAAGGAGAGCTTCCTGGAAGAGGTAGACCTGAGCTTCAGGGAAACCAGAATTCCCAGGCAGTGTGGGTATCTGAGGCATGGAAGGCACATCAGCAGGAAGGCCGGGCCATTTGGGATGTGCCCAGAGCCCTAGAAGCAGTAGAACTAGGTGCTGAAGTCAAATGGGAGGTTGAACTTGAGTTTTATTCTCTAGGGGGTGGGGAGCCATTGCAGGGCCTTATGCAGAGGAGCGCTTGTTTGGATTTGGCTTGGCGCGGCTTGTGCTGGGGGCATCTTGGTGAATAGCTGTAAAGGAAGGAGCTTGTAGGCTGTTGCAGGAAGAGCTGGTGACAAGTGGAAACAACCTGGGCAGTGGTGGTGGGGAGCAGAGTGGGCATGGTGAGTGCAGGAAAACAGCTGATGTGGGGGCAGTGGGCTGGGAAGTGGAGGATGGCGGGAATGGTGCATGGGGCCCTGGGGACATCCCAGTGGAAATGCCTAATAGTTTACTAGCCAAGCTAGAATGGCAGATCACTTAACCTTAGGAAGCTTGCCTCTTCACACGCAAAGGGGTGTGGCAGTACCCACCTCATAATGTCAGACTGAGCACCTTCCAGTGTTCTAGATGCTCAGGATCCAGCTGAACTGCTGCAGTGTGAAATACACAGGAAATACAGGTTAAGCTAAAAATAGAGCGCCCAAGCAGAGGTGCAGGTTTGGCTGTCATCCACATTAAGCTCCCAGAAAAGAGGCAGATGAGCATGGAGTGGGATTTCTCCAGTTGCAGGGCAAGATGGAGGCCGCCTAGTGACAGCGTGCTGGTGGCAGGGAAACTGAGCATGGGTATGTGTCCGAATGGCCTTGGCAAGACCAGCTTTAAAATACAGGCTTGGGACTGGGCCACTAAGCTCTTCCATGGTGTAATAACCTGGTGACCACCTGCGTGCCTCCGTTTCTGTGCGTGGAGGAGCTGACTCTGAGTTTAGCCGTGTGGATCCAAGATCCTAGGGGTCTCCTGGGAGGGTCCTGGGCCTGTGGAGCTCTGCAGGGGGCCTGCCTTCTCTCAATACACCGCAAATGTTTTCAATGAATCATATTTGCTGTGCGTGAGAGGGAGAAAGGACTTTTATTCTCATCACCATTCTTTTTTTTAATTAAAATTAATTTATTTATTTTGGGTCTTCATTGCTGCGCATGGGCTTTCTCTAGTTGCGGCGAGTGGGGGCTACTCTTGGTTGCGGTGAATGGGCTTCTCATTGCGGCGGCTCCTCTTGTTGCGGAGCACGGGTTCTACGCGCTTGGGCTTCAGAAGTTATGGCACGCGGGCTCAGTAGTTGTGGCTTGCGGGCTAAGTTGCTCCACAGTACACTTGAACCCTTGTCCCTTGCATTGGCAGGCGGATTCTTAACCACTGCTCCACCAGGGAAGGCCTCACCATTCTTCAGAGTAGACTGGTTGTTAATTCTGTTTTAGAGTTGACAAGATTAAGGCAAGATTAAGGAGAATAGGTATTTTGCCAGAGGCTGTACAGTTATCTGAGGAACTTTTTCTTTTATTGACTATCTGAACTGTGTTCCAGAAAGATGTCATAGCTCCAGTCAGATCAATGTAAATAACAAATTAATTTTTTAAATGAATTAGCAATAATGAATTATCCTAAGTTAGTTTATAAGTAAACTTGGTGTTTTCATTCACATTTTTAAAACAAATTTAAAATCATCAAAGGCTAATATAAATAGTTGTTAATATTTCTCAAGTGCTTCATAAACATAATACTTCGTATGTACTCTCTCAGTCTTCACGACATCCTCGTGAGCTAGGTGTGATCATCATCACCATTTTTACTGACAGGCTGGAGTGAGGTAGAGTAACTGCTCTCCAAGGTCATTGGTCAGTGAGACAGAACCAGCTTTTGACTCGAGATCTTGGGCCCAGAAGCTTAGCTCCTGACCACTGACCTCATTGTCCCTTATTTGCTTTGTCTTTGGGATCTTACTAGGAACAGCAGTAACTCAATAGCCAAAATCTTTAACTTTAAGCATTGACACCCCATCTTTGCATGCTTTCTTTTACCCTTATTGTTCAGGCTAAATCAGGGGTGGGTTTTCTCCGTTTACTGAAATGGGCATTGGCCAGAGGTTGAGGGCGGGCTCTGCAGCCTGGGGGGTGCCTACGCCCAGGGAACTGAGAGGCATCCCAAGGTGGCTCGGGTCAGGAGGATGGTGTTGCAGTGAAAACTCGCCGCCTGTGAAAATGATTTGGCATCTGCGTAGAAGATGACTTTTCTAAATTCATTTTTTTCCTGAAATATAAGACACAGTGACGCAAAGACCTCTGAGATTCTCAGATGCTGGCTTAATCCGGGAAGGCTGAGGTCCACCTTCCTCCCATTACCATCTTGTACTGAGTGCCTGTCACTCTCAGTCTCAGGGGTGGGGGGGTGGCGGTGGAGATGCGGCTTGGTGGCAATTGGGGGAGGAGGGAGCTGGTTCAGTGTGGCCACAGACCCTGTCAACCTGGGCTTCTCTGCAGCGTTCCCGCGCAGTGTATCTGGCCGAGGGAGTCCAGTGTAAGCAGCACTGTGATCTGGATAAGGCACTGGCGCAAATAAATCTCTGAATTTATTATTGGGCTTTTAACAGCCACCTTTCATGTGTTTTTAAATATTGACTATTAAAAAAATCTTTTTACTTTAACTTGTTTTTCCTTCAGACAGTACACCTTGGGAATAGGGACTTTTGCCTGAGTTGGTGATGGCGATGTTCCATAAGCCCGTGCTGCCTCCACAGCAGTGGCTGCCAAAAGTCACAGCTGTGAAATGACTTGTGACTGCTAAGGATAAACATATTTGTCCCTTTTCATTACATGACCTGTAAGGGCTAGCAGCTCCTACTAGTAGCTGTGGTTTACCCTCCCTACTGTATTTCTTAATTTGCAAGTGGACACGGAGCCTGTGGCCTCGTTTGTCTTCTCTGGGGTCTGAGTTTTGAGTTTGAGCCCTGTGTTCTGGGGGCCTTGGCTCCTCAGTCCCTGCAATATCGGGCTTTCCTGTTTTCGTCGGCCTCCGTTTACTCTGTGGGTGCGCTTTGTGTAGGGGAGAAAAATACCCACGAAGGAAGCTCCCCGGAGGGTGACCAGGTGCACAGTTCAGCCAAGTAGGTGACTCGATGGGGTACGTCTCTTTGTGTTTGTTCAGGTCGGGAAGGGTGTGACAGCGCGTTGTGCTCGGAGATACTCGGCTTGCGGCCAAATAACTTTACCACCTGAGCTGCGGGGCTGCCCTTCCAAGGGTCCAGCCTCAGCCTCCAGGACCCAGAGCAGACAGGCCTGGGTGGCACTCACAGTGGCTGTGACAAAGGCTCGTTGTGTGTTTCGGGTACCCCATGACCCCTGAGTATCTACACAGAGCTCCTCTATACGTGCACTTGTGTGTGCGAAAGTGCATCCGTGCACGTACTGAAGCTTTCCTGAGTAGAAGAAGAAGGAAGAAGGTGTGGGGGGTGGATAGACAGATGTCAGCGGCCGAGTTATTGCAGCTGGATGACCGCTTTGTGGGCATACAGTCTACTCTTCTCTCTGCTTTTGTGTATATCTGAAAATTCCAAAATAAAAACGTTTAAAAACAGGTATAGTATTTAAGCACGTGTTTAATCCACGCAGTGCTCACTGCGCCCAGCTTTGCTGCAGATGCTGTGGGGAGTTTGGGTGCAGCGCCGATGCTGTGCTTTTGTGGCCCTCAGAACTGGGGACAGACATTAATGTAACGTCACACAAATACTGAATTTCAAACAGAGAGTAGCTCTTTGAAGCACAGCACAGGGTATTATGAAAACCTTGAGCCATGGAAACTGGGAAGGGAAGGGCCAGAAAGAGCTTCACAAATGGATTGCTGATGCGTGACCAGGAGTTAACTGGGCGCTGGGGGGTGGGGAGGGGGAGGAGAGAGGGACCTGAGACCAGGGGGTTGGGTGGGTTGGTTCCTGAGAGGAAGGCCAGCGTGTGCTGCCAAGTCTTGTTCAGGAATTGCCTTTGGTCCTGGGATGGAGGGGCTCCTCAGGCTGCCATTTTGGCTGCCACTTGGAGGGCGGGTGGAGGGGCCGGGGCAGAAGTCGACCTGCAGCTGAGGCCAGCTGTCTGTGCTACAGGCTGATGCGGGAACAAAGGTTTGTCTCAGAGAGACGTGGTTTTATATTTTACCTAAAAGGGTCCATACCATCAACTCAGCAACCTGTTTGCTTTGAATTTTTTTTTTCTGATTTTTTGGTATTTTAACATAACACAAAGTTATTTGAAAGTCTTCTCCTAAAATCCCATCCTCTGGATGCCCATTGTTAACGTACTCCTTCGACTTAGTCTTTTCTACCTGTGTAGTATCTTATTCTGTGGATGCTGTATTGTTTAATTTACTTAATAATTTATCTAATTGTTCCTCTTCTGAAGGACATTTGGGTTGTCTGTAGATTTCCTGCTGCAGTGAATGTCCTTGAGTGCCTGTGTTCATTGCTGTGCATTTGGGAGCTGACTGGAGGCCTCCAGCTGGAATCGATGGGTCAGAGTATGCACGTTGCAGAGTTTAACACATGCTGTCCCGCTGCCCCAGGGGGGCCTGCTTCCCCCACACACTTTCACCAGCATTAGATTTCACCTTTCTTAGTTTTTTTCTTAATCTGTTGGGTGAATAAAGCTTGTCTTATCGATTCTATTGATTACTTGGAAATTTAAGCATCTTTTAAAGTTTATTAGCTATAGTCAGTTTTCATCAGAAAACTCTCTTTTGCCCATTTTTCTTTGGAGTTGCTTTCCTTTTTCTTTCTTGAGTTGTGACAGTTCTTTATATGATGTGGATATTAACTGCTAACACTTGAGTCCAAGGTTGCACCCAGCTTTAGACAGCAGTCTGAGAATTCCCCTTGGTCCGTGTCACCCCAGTGCCCATGTCAGGTGTCACCAGGCCCTGCTCATTCTCCTGTGAAGTTCTTGACAACTCTGCTTTTGGCCCCTTCAGATTGGGGACACTCTCCAGAGCATTCCCTGCGGTGCTCCTGCAGGGTGAGGTGACCTTCCCCAGGGGTCACACCGAGGATGGAGCCCGGGTCTCTGCTTCTGCAGCAGCTTTGGATGATGCCACGGTGGGTGTCGCACCTGGGTCACACTTCCCCTGCCCATCCCAGTGAGCATCCCGGGACCCCTCGCCCCTGTTGCACCGTCAGTTCAGTGTCCCAGGTGACCGGTGGGGAAAGAGCTGTTGCCAGCAGGCCACAAAGATGTTCAGCTGGAAAATGCAGAGCTCAGTCTTCGAGAATGTGTGGGCTCTTCCAGTCCTCAGAGCTGTGGACCCTGGGTGATTCGTTCATGACAGATGCAGGCACCTGATTTCAGGAAGGTGCGAGTCCTTACTGGAAGGTTCTTAGTGTGTGTGCTGTGCTTGTTGGTGGCACAGCAGGAGTGGGGCTGACTTTCCTTACTGTGTCTGCTCTCTGGTTTTGTTAGGGGAGGGGGGGATCTGGGGCCCAGGCCATCACCGGAATCTTGGAGAGCTGGCTCCTGACCGCATGATCCTGCCAACACCCCACAGTCCAGGCTGGAAGTCCCCGGGGGGGTCCAGGCCACCTGCCCTATGCCCAGCTGCCCCCAATCTTGCCCTGGCCCCTGCCTCATACTCCAGAGCTAGTTCACAGGGCTCACAGACTTCCCTGGCCCTGGCTCTTGGGGCTGTCTGCTTCTCCTATCTCTTCTTTCTTGTTTTCTTTGTTTGGTAGCATCTCTATTGAGGTATAATTCACATACCGTACACTTCACCCATCTACAGTCTACAATTCAGAGGTTTTTATTATACTCACAGAGCTGTGCAACCATCACCACGATCAAGTAGAACATGTTCATCACCCCCAAATAAACCCTGGACCATTAAGCAGTCATTCCCATTTCTCTCCCCTCCCCCAGCCCTCAGGAACTACTCATCTACTTTCTGCCTCTACTGATTTATCTTTTTTGGACATTTCATAACAATGGAATCCGGCAATTTTCTAAATGTTTTTAAAGTTGTGAACAGAGGCCAGGCTGCTAAACATCCAAAGTGGGAGCTCAGTGACGGCTGAGTTTGTCCTGCCTGGTGGGGCCCGTAAGCAGAGTCCTGGGGGGCTGGGGTATCTGGGACAAGACCTGATGGGCCGCAGCTACCCCAGGAGCTCCGGTCTGGGTCAGATGGGACCTGGGCAGGAACAGCTGAGGTCAGGGGTGGGAGCTTCTCAGGGCCTCTGGATCCTGTGATCTAGAGAGGCCTGGAGCCTGAGCTCTGCTTCCTGTGTCCGTGCTGGACACACTGCCCCATAGATGCCAAGCACGGCCTGAGATTCATTCTGCCGGAGATTTCACCAGTGAGATGCCTGGTGATGTAAGCATCTTCTTAGGCTTCTCTGGAGGGCATTGGCATTCATTTTCATTCATTTACATCTTAGGGTGAATTACAGTATTTTAATTCAGGCACTTTCTTCCTAACACCTCAGAGAAATCTGTGTAATGTAGCTGGAAGTCCCCAGTCGCCTTAGTTTTGGTAATTGGCCCCCAAACGTGGTGAGAACCCTGCTTCCCTGGCAGTTGTCATATCGGGTACCGTGCTAGGGAAGCCTGTGGGAAATACGAGCAAAATCAGGTCTTTCATCCGAGGACTTTCTCTCCCGTTGTGTTCGAGATGAGATATGACTCTGCAGATCATGTTGCTCTTTATTCAGACCCCTGCTGTGGCCCCGCGCAACCTGCGCTCTCCTGGTCCCACTGGCCACCTTGGTGCCCGGCACACCAGGCAGGCTCCCGCCTCAAGGCCTTCACGTGGGCTGTTCCTGTGGTCTGATGGGGCCCTGTTTCCCACCCGCTTCCCCCGTGTCTGCCCAGATGCTGCTTTCTGGGTTCCCAGCTCAGGCAGGGCCTGGCGGTGAGGCGGCACCCAGTACCTGCTGGAGGAATCAGGAGGGGGTACCTCTAGCATGAACATGGGTTCCTGTGGCCAAGAGGGCTGTCTGGCTCCTTTTGCACCTGAGAGTTCTGACCCTGCTGGAGTTCAGGAGGAGAGGGGCCCCAGGAATTGGCCTCCGCCCCCTCCTGCATAGCTGGCTTCCTCAGTCTGGTAGCTCGGCACCTGTTGGTTGCCAGGCTGTGGAGGGGCCCTGGCCCAGGTTATTCCTGTGCTTGGGATGGAGCCCCAAGGCCCCATTGTGTGGGGTCCCTCTTCATCCTTCAGTGAAATGGTGAACCGTGGTTGGGATGTGGTTGGTGGTGAGCCAGGCCCGTGTGAAGGCCGCTGACCACGTCTCCCGATGCAGGTTGCCCAGCCCAGCCACACTGTGGCCTCACGGAGCCCCAGACCCCACGGCACGCCCTCACTCTGTGCCCCCAACCCTCCCCGCAGGGTACCTGCTCCTGCTACTCCTTGGTGACAGAAGAGGACTTGGTGCAGCGTAGTTTCCCAATAAACACACATCGAGTGAACTAGTATAGAGAGTTCACTTGTAAGACGTTTTCTGGCTTAGTTCAGCTTGAGTAGAGTTGAGTCCTTTCTGCTGAGATGATCACTGTTTTGTTTTTGTTTAGAGAATACCAAGGCAGAAAAATGGAGGGAGGGAGGTTCTTTAAAAAAAAAACAAAAAACTTTGTAATAGAAAAATACAAATACATGCAAAAATAGAATGGTGACCCGGCCCCCATGATCCAGCCCCAACAGGTCCCAATTAACGCCCATCCTGTTTCACCCACCCACCTTGCCCCCACCCCTAGATTAATTAGAAGCAAACCACAAAGATCATATCATGCCGTCTGTACATATTTTAGTTTGTATCCAAAATGAGGCTTCAGAAGGAAAGGCGGAGGGAGAGATGAACAGCTAGAGCCCATGATCTGCCGGCCCGAGCGGAATGATCCCTGTCGTGCTGTCAGTCACCCGCTCCGCGTGGCTGTGCATGCCATTTGCATGACATCCGAAGAAGGAGAGCCTGGCCTGAACAACTGCACAGGTGTCCCCACTGTCACTTCCTTCCTGTGCTGGTCAGGAGCACTGTCAGTAGCCTGCAAACTCTGAGGTGTTTTCCCTTTTTTCATTTCCTGTCGCTGTTTTGAAACAGAGAGGAAGAGAGGTACCTCCATCTGATAACCATTTATTTACTATCAGAGTTGGTGCCCATATTTATAAGAAAGTGTAATAGTCAAAGTCATGAATATTGGTGATTTGAGAAATGCTAACGTTCTAGTGGGATAGGAAGAAGCACGCTCATTATGTACAAGTTGTTTTCTGCCACATCACTAAATGTGGATTATTACATGAGTGATGGAGAGAAATGTAGACCTCATATCTCTCTACATCTAAGAACTTAAGTGGAATGTCAGTTCTTGTTAAAAATTATGGTCCTGAATGGCAAAATGTGGCTCTGGATACGACATATTAATTTTTCTCTTTCAGCTTCTGATGCTCAAAATAAAACATGTCTCAGTCAACAAAACAAGTAAAAATAAAGTAATAGAATAAAATCATGCAAATATGAATTATGAGAATGCTTGAGTGGCTAAATCAATATCTGACAAAGTAGATTTCAGAGCAAGGACTGTTACTGGAGATAGGGATATTTCTTACAGATAAGGGGGTCAAATCATCAAAAAGACATAATTATCCTATATATATATATATATATATATATATATATATATATATATATATATGCACCTAGTATAGACCTTCAAAATACATGAAGCAAAAACTGAAACAACTAAAAGAACGAATAGATAAATGCGCACTGTGGTTAGAGACGTCAGCATTTCTCTCTCAGTAAATGATAGAACAGGAGGCAGAAAACCAGTCTAACGATACAGAATACCTGAACTATGCTATCAAACAGCTTGAGTGACATACAGAGTGTTCTCTGAACAGAACAAAAATTAAATTAGAAATCAGTAACAGACATCTGGAAAAATCCCTAAATATTTGGCAATTTATACATTTTCAAATAACCCGTAAATAAAGAAGTCACAAAGTAAATTAGAAGTTATTTTGAATAAATGATGATGGAAAAAATAACAATAAAATTTGTGGGATGACGCTAAAGCAGTGTTTAGAGAGAAATTTATAACTTAAAAGTCAAAACAATTTTGAAAATGAAAACTTGAAGTGTGTCATAAACCTAAATATAAAAGCTAAAACTATAAAACTTGAAGAAGACATGGAAGAAAATATTTGCCACATTGGGAGATTTCTTAGGATACAAAAAAATCATAAAACATAAAAGAAAAGGAATTGATTAATTGAACTTCAAAAATGTGACTATATATTTGACAAAGGGCATTTATGCAGAATATATAAAGAACTCATAAAAGTCAGAAGACAGAACTTCATTAAGAATTGGGCAAAAAAAGAATACAAAAACACTAATTCAAAAAGATATATGCACCCCTGTGTTCATAGAGGCATTATTTACAGTAGCAAAAATATGGAAAAAACCTAAGTGCCCATAAACGGATGAATGGATAAAGATGTGTATATATATATATATATATACACACAATGAAATACTACTCAGCTATTAAAAGAGATGAAATCTTGCCATTTGCAGCAACATAGATGGATCTTGGTATTAACGGTATTATGCTAAGTGAAATAAGTCAGGTGGAGAAAGACAGATACCCTATGACTTCACTCATATGTAGAATATAAAAAACAAGCAAAACAAACAAATAAATGAACAAACCAAACCAAACAAAAACAGACATGTAGATCCAAAGAACAAAGTCATGGTTACCAGAGGGGTAGGGTCAGGGGGCGGGCAAAATGGGTAAAGGGGATCAGCTGTATGGTGATGAATGGAAACTAAATTTTTGGTTATGAGCATAGTGTAGGATATTCAGAAGTAGAAATATAAAGTCGTATACATGAAACTTATATAATGTTATAAAACAATGTTACCTCAATAAAAAAATGAATCTTAAAAACAAAAGAATCCGGGAAAAGATTTGCACAGACATTTCACAGAAGATATACAAAAGGCCAATGAGTACATGAAAAGATGTTCATTATTTCTAGTTTTAAGGATAATGCAAATTCAAGTCATAATGAGATACCACTGGACACCCATCAGAATGACCAAAATTTAAAAGACTGACAATACCCAGTATTGCCAAGGGTATGGAGCACTAGAACCCTCGTACGTTCCTGGTGGGGATGTAAAATGGTACAAGTTTGGAAAAGTTGGGCAGTTTCTATTACTCTTAGATATTCATTTACTATTTTACAACACAGCAATTCCACTCCTAGATAATACACAATAGAAAATGTGTATCTGGGGCTTCCCTGGTGGCACAGTGGCTAAGAATCCGCTTGCCAATGCAGGGGACATGGGTTCAAGCCCTGGTCTGGGAAGATCCTACATGCCGTGGAGCAACTAAGCCCGTGCGCCACAACTACCGAGCCTGCGCTGTAGAGCCCCCGAGCCACAACTACTGAAGCCTGCGTGCCTCGAGCCGGTGTTCCTCAACAAGAGAAGCCACCGCAATGAGAAGCCCGCGCACCGCAACAAAGAGTAGCCCCTGCTCTCCGCAGCTAGAGAAAGCCCCCGTGCAGCAACAAAGACCCAACACAGCCAAAAATAAATAATTAATTTTTTTAAAAAAGTTAAAAAAAAAACAAACGTGTATCCGTGCTAAGACTCATGTAGCAATGTTCACAACAGCTTTATTTAATAATAGCCAAAACCCAAAAGCATCTTAAATGTCCATCAACATGTGATAAGCAAAAGTGGTATAGTCATGCAGTGGGACAATATTAGCAATAAAAAGGAAAACCTTGATGGTGATGGACAGATCTCACGTACGTTGTGCTGAATGAAGTCAGATCAAAAAAGTATGTACTGTTACTTCCCTGGTGGTCCAGTGGTTAAGACTCCATGCTTCCATTGCAGGGGGCACGGGTTAAATCCCTGGTGGGGCAATTAAGATCCCGCATGCCGTGTGGCCAAGGGGGAAAAAAGTACGTACTGCGTGATTTTATTTCTATAAAACTCTAGAAGGGACAAATCTAGAGTCACAGAAAACGGGTCAGTGGTCCCCTGGGGCCTGATGTGGGGGGCGAGGGGGTTGGCCAGGAGGAATCACACGGGAACTTTTCCTGTGATGGGAGTGTTCTGTCTTGATTGTGACAGTGGGCACTTACACAGGCACACACATTTGTCAAAACTCATTGAACTCACTTCCAACAAGTGTATTCTATTGTATGTAGCTGATACCTAAATAGAAAGGTTTTCAGAAATCCTCTATGTGCAGTAAAAAATGGATGTGCAGTGTGCTTATTGTGTATTTTCTAAAATAACAGTTTATATCAGTGGAAAGAATGGAGAGCTGTTGAAGATGCAGAGTGGTGCATACAGGCTGCTACCATTTTTAAAGCATCTATTTACACATATGCCTATCACTCAATGCACACAACATCTCTGTAAAGACCCATAGTTAACCCTGGCGATGGGTGGAGTGGGACAGAAACCAAAGCACCAGGTAGTGCAGCCCTAGACGTCAAGTCTGAAGACAGTGCTCTCAGTGATGGTGAGTCTTCCCTGAGGTGACCCGCCGAGCACAGCCCTGGGGGCAGTGGCTGTCCTGGCACTGCCACCAACGGGCTGTGCGGCCCTGGCCAGCCTCTATCACTCCCACCCCCACTTTCTTAAACACACTGAAGTCACAGCTGAAGTCCCATTCATTTGAAGATGAGGGTTAAACGTAAGGATGTTCGTATAAGCAGAGGCTGCCTGCCTCCAAAGCAAGATGTCACATTTGTCCCCTTACGTGGTCAGCTGCAATGCAGTAATTCTAGTGTACTGGTGCCCAGCGTGATAACAGTTATCCAAGAAATGAAATTCTGGATAACTTCAAAGAATTAAATTGTACTTATTTTAGTGAATGGGTTGTAAGGAAAAGCTCACCGATTTAGAACTGCATACATGCTTTTTTAAAAAATTCTGAACTCATTTTAAGTGATAGGTTCATAAAGTAGAAATCCATGTGACAGCAGATTTGTTATTAGTTCAAGTCCACGAACTTCTCTAGGATAATCCCTGCTTCAAGGGAAGAGGATGAATTTATCTAAAGGTCTGATTTTTATGAATTTTTAAAGTAAAATGTATTGAAGTACAATTTACGTACAATAAAATGCACTTTCTTTTAAGCGAACTGGTCAGCGTAACCCCCATCAACATATACAACATTCCCGTCGTCCGGGAAGTCTCCCTGTGCCCCCGTCTCCCTCCGTCTGCTCGTTCACAGATCCAGGAAACACTGGCCATGTTTCTGTCACTAGGGATCGGATTTCTCTTCTAGAGTCTCGTATAAGTGGAGTCGCTCGGTGTGCACTATTTCTCGTCTGGCACCTTCTGCTCAGCGCTGTAATATGCAGGTTTATCCACGGTGTTGGATCATCAGAAAGTTATGCCATCTGATTCCTGAGTAGCTTTCTTCAAGTGATATTTTAAAATCATTACCTGTTTCCTCATTACCTGCTAATAACTCCTGGAAAAGTGATGACTGAGGGTGTCCAAGCTCCTGAGTATAAAACCAGTGAGCAGGACAGTCATCTACCCGGTTGACCTGGGAATTACTTTTGGTTCCTCTTCCCATACCTTTTTCAAATCCAATAACCACCAAGTCCAGTCAATTTTAATCCCCTGATATCTCTCGAATAGATCTCTTCAGCCAGCATTTTAAGCAAATAATCATTTCTCACCTGCATTACTTCAGAAACCCATTTTTCTTTAGTTCTACCCTCCCCCCACCAATCCAATCTTTAAACCAGAATGATCTTACTCAAAAGATCTTACTGCAATGATCTTACTGAAAGGAGAATAACTGAAGTAGAAGATACATACATTCTGGGATTCTTCCATCATCCCAGACTGAAACTCTGTATCCTTTGAACAATCACTCCCCATTCCCCCTCTCCTGAACCCGTGGTAACCTGTGTTCTACTTTCTATCTCTATGAATTTGCCCATTTTAGGTACCTCATATAAGTGGACTCATACAATATTATGTCTGGCGTATTTCAAGCATGTTTTCAAGGTTCATCCATGTCATAACATGTGTCAGAATTTCATTCCTTTTTATGGCTGAATAATACTCCATTGTACGTACATGCCACACTGTGTTAACCATTCATCTGTTGAAGGGCATTTGGGTTGTTTCCACCCTTTGGCTATTGTGAATATCACTGATATGAACATCAGTGTACAAACATCTATTAGAGCTCTTGCTTTCAGTTCTTTTGAGTATACACCTAGGAGTGGAATTGCTGGGTCATGTGTAGTCTTGAGTTTGACCTTTTGAGGAACTGTCTAACTGCCATAGCAGCTGAACCATCCTACATTCCGACCAACAATGCACAAGCGTTCCGATTCCTCCAAAACCTCTGCTATATTGAACAACAATTTGGGCCAATTTAAGCTCTCTGTGCCTCAGTTTCCTCATTTCTAAAATGTAGGTGATGATAGTATTATCATTCTTAGGGTGGTTGTGTAATTTAAATGAACAAGTATATGTAAATGACTTAGAAACACCCTGGCAACTATGAATGTTATAATAATAAGTGCCATTTGGTATCTACATTGTCACCATTACTTAAGATCAATATGTCTAAAATCTATAAACTTTGCAGTGTACACCCCTCCCCCCAGGGTCTCTGTGGGCTCCTAGAGGCTGAAGTAGGAGGGCAGCAGAGTTGGACAGTGGCTGGAGACAGGGGCGGAGTCGGATGGGCCCCTGAGATGTGCATGGACCTATGTGCACAGTGCACAGGTGGGAGGTGAGGGTGTCGTGGAAGGGGCCACGTAGCACAGAGGAGCAGCACAGCAACCCTTTATCTTATGGAACAGGAAGGGGAGGCTCATGGAGACTGGAGAGGCCTCCAGTGCACACATCCTGTGATGCATCCCTAGGACTTGGGAGTGGTTTTCCCACTCCCGCCCTTCTCTTTGCACACGTGCTTTAGGAAGCGCAATGGCGTGTGTGGCTTCGTGCCAGGTGCTTGCAAAGAGCCTGCTGTAGTCACCTTAATGGTGAGACAAGCCCATGAAGACACTGCAGGGCGCCTGACTGCAACCTGAGTGTGGGGGTCCCGCAGCTGGATTTCCTCAGGATTGCCTTCAGCAATTCAGTGACCGTGGGCACAGGATGTGCACATTCTCTCAAGATCCCTTGAGTGAGAGACTTCCCTGGTGGTGCAGTGGTTAAGAGTCCACCTGCCTATGCAGGGGACATGGGTTTGAGCCCTGGTCCAGGAGGATCTCACATGCCGCGGAGCAGCTGAGCCCGTGCGCCACAACTACTGAGCCTGCGCTCTAGAGCCTGTGAGCCACAACTACTGAGGCCCGTGTGTCTAGAGCCCGTGCTCCACAATAAGAGAGGCGACCACAATAAGCCCGTGCACCACAACGAAGAGTAGCCCCCGCTCGCCACAACTAGAGAAAGCCCACGCACGCGCGGCAAAAAAGACCAAACGCAGCCAAAAATTAATTAATTAAAAAAAAAAAAGATCCCTTGAGCGAGAGCCTGGCCCAAAGTGAATGCTGTATGTTGCCAGGTGCCGCCGCGCAATCGTCAATGCTGTCCCTACAGGCTTGTTCAAAGTGAAGATTTGTGGCCTGTTCCTATGATGTAGAAAGCCCTCAAATGTTATACTTCCAAGTCCATAACTGTACAGATTTTCGCTTTTTTAAAACTGACACAGGGACTTCCCTGGTGGTCCAGTGGCTAAGACTCCTTGCTCCCAATTCAGGGGGCCCGGGTTCAATCCCTGGTCAGGGAACTAGATCCCACATGCCGCAACTAAGACCTGGCACAGCCAAATAAATATTTTTTTAAAAAATACATTGACATTTACAGTTCACTAAACCTATTGTGGTCATCATTTTATGATGTACGTAAATCAGATCACTATGCTGTACACCTTAAACTTATATAGTGCTGTGTATCAATTATATCTCAATAAGACTGGAAGAAAAATACATAAAACGAAATTGGCATTTACAAGGTGAAAATATGTGTGTTGCGTTGTGGAGGTGTGATGCGTACTTTTGCTGCTCTTCATTCCTAATGCGTCTGCTGTCCTTTCCAGCTCCACTGAGGCCATGGGCCATGCAGGCTTCACCCTGCCGGGCACACAGGAAGTCTGCCAGGAAAGGCTCTGCCCTCGCCCTTGTGGGAGCGGTCGGGTCACTTCCTGGTTCTTTCCTATTATTATTGTTTGTTAAGTTTGAATGGTACCAATGACTGGGCATTAAGGTAGCTTTTCTAAAACCTCCTTTTTAATCGTTAAAGGTTTATTACAACAACATTTGAAAAAAACGGAAGATCATGTCACTCATGTTCCCTCCATCCTACCACAATAGTTGCTTTCATTCCCCCAGATTTTCTTCTAGTCTTTTCTCATGCTAATGCATATTTTACCTTGTCGTATCATTATATTTGGACAATTTAGGGTCTTTCTGCTCAGCTCATAAAATTTTTTCCATGTCACATTATTTTTAATAGCCATATGATAATCTGTTAGGTTAATATAATTTATTTAGACATTCCTCTATAATTAACAATTAATTTTCCCTAATTTTTCACCATCGTGAATTTTATTTTATTTAGCTATTCTTGGTTATGTGCAGTTTGTAAAAAATATAGGTTTAGGTTTAAATGTATAATTAAAATTAACCCCCAAGTCAATCACATTCAAATCACTGAAATGAGTCTACTGTTTTATATATTGAAAATCCTTTCTTTTTTTCTTTTTTTTAACATCTTTATTGGAGTATAATTGCTTTACAATGGTATGTTAGTTTCTGCTTTATGACAAAGTGAATCAGTTATACATATACATATGTTCCCATATCTCTTCCCTCTTGCGTCTCCCTCCTTCCCACCCTCCCTATCCCACCCCTCTAGGTGGTCACAAAGCACGGAGCTGATCTCCCTGTGCTACGCGGCTGCTTCCCACTAGCTATCTATTTTACGTTTGGTAGTGTATATATGTCCATGCCACTCTCTCGCTTTGTCACAGCTTACCCTTCCCCCTCCCCATATCCTCAAGTCCATTCTCTAGTTGGTCTGTGTCTTTATTCCTGTCTTACCCGTAGGTTCTTCATGACATTTTTTTCCTTAAATTCCATATATATGTGTTAGCATACGGTATTTGTCTTTCTCTTTCTGACTTACTTCACTCTGTATGACAGACTCTAGGTCCATCCACCTCATCACAAATAGCTCAATTTCGTTTCTTTTTATGGCTGAGTAATATTCCATTGTATATATGTGCCACTTCTTCTTTATCCATTCATCCAATGATGGACACTTAGGTTGTTTCCATCTCCGGGCTATTGTAAATAGAGCTGCAATGAACATTTTGGTATATGACTCTTTTTGAGTTATGGTTTTCTCAGGGTATATGCCCAGTAGTGGGATTGCTGGGTCATATAGTGGTTCTATTTGTAGTTTTTTAAGGAACCTCCATACTGTTCTCCATAGTGGCTGTACCAATTCACATTCCCACCAGCAGTGCAAGAATGTTCCCTTTTCTCCACACCCTCTCCAGCATTTATTGTTTCTAGATTTTTTGATGATGGCCATTCTGACTGGTGTGAGATGATATCTCATTGTAGTTTTGATTTTCATTTCTCTAATGATTAATGATGTTGAGCATTCTTTCATGTGTTTGTTGGCAATCTGTATATCTTCTTTGGAGAAATGTCTGTTTAGGTCTTCTGCCCATTTTTGGATTGGGTTGTTTGTTTTTTTGTTATTGAGCTGCATGAGCTGCTTATAAATTTTGGAGATTAATCCTTTGTCAGTTGCTTCATTTGCAAATATTTTTGAAAATCCTCTTTCATAATTTATCCTCTGAGCTTCTCCAGGTGGGTTAGGCCTAGAGTTTTAGACCAGGTGTTGCCACACTCCTTCGTCCTTCATACCCGGCTTCTGGGGGGGCCACCAGCAAGAACCCTGGCAGCAGCATTTTGGAACCACAAGCCCCGTAGGTGAGGGCCACGAACAGGGCTGGACACGTGGCTCTCTGGGGTTGCATCCTCCTGAGGCAGGTTGAGCGTAGGTGCTTGGCTGGACTGTCCTGGGATGGACCGTGTCAAGGTCAAGTAATTGGCAGCAGGATGGGGTAACCATGTTGCATGCACTCTGCCGCCCTAAGCAGCTGGCAACCTGGACGAAATATATGAATTAACTATCTTCAGACATCGAACAACAGGCAGCACAGAGCTGGGGTCCTGGAGAAAAGGGATCCCTGAGCATTTGCGGATTACTGAGCTGTGTGTGTGTGTGTGTGTGAGACCCCGCGGAGCCAGGCCAAGAACAGCTGCCAGGGAGCTGCCAGGGGGCAGATCCCAGGAGCTCAGCTGCAGTGGGTGGCTCTCGCTGACCCCCAGCCATGCTGGAGAGACCCCTAAAGGGCCCCCTTAGGTCACAGTGGGGAAAACGAGCACTAGAGTGAGGGTACATTCGACCCCCCGCCCCCAGCAAAGCTTAGAAGCAAGTGTTGAAAGGATCACGCTAGCCTGCAAGTCACTTAAATGCCTGCCTAAAGAGAGGAAAGGATAACAATGGAGCAAGGTCCCGCATGGGCCGTGATGTGAAAATCCTCAGCCGTGGATAAGAAGGATAATACATCACGGGCAATAGAGTTTATCCCAGGAATAGAAGGGTGTTTGCACATCTGACAGTCAATCAAATGGCTTTCCTCAAGAAGGAGATGTTATGATCATCTCAATAGATCCAGAGAGCTATATACTAGCAAAGAACTGTTGGAAATTGAAATTTTAAACATTTGCATTTACAATAGAACCAAAAAAAACCATGAAATACCTAGGAATAATTCCTACAAAATACATGCAATGACTTTTTGCTGAAAGCTCTAAAACACCAATGAAAGAAAGAAAAGAATTCCTAAATAAACGGAGATAGATATTGTGTCCGTGGATTGAAATAGTCAATACAGTAAGTCCCCTATATATGAACCTTCAAGTTGCAAACTTTCAAAGATGCAAACGTGCGTTCCATCAGCGTCAGGCGTGAGTGAAATTGCAGCTTGCCCTCTGTCTCCTGCTGATGGATCCTGCAGCTCTACCATCTCCCACCTCCTCTCCCTCCTCCAATCAGTAACACTTCTTGCCTGTTCACTCAATACCAGCCCCTGTATACCAGCTGTTGTACTGTATTACTGTACTTTTCAAAGGACTGTACTATAAGATTAAAAATGTTTTATTTATTTTTTGTGTTTGTTTTTATGTATTATTTGTGTGAAAAGTATTATAAGCCTATTACAGTACAGTACTATATAGCCGGTTGTGTTAGTTGGGTATGTAGACTAACTCTGTGGGACTTACGAACAATTTGAACTTACGAACGCACTCTCAGAATGGAACTCATTCGTATGTAGGGGACTTACTGTATTGTTGAAATGTCAGTTCTCCCGAAACTGATGTAGAGATTAAACTCAGTCCCAATCAAAATCCCAGCAGGCCTTTTTGTAGAAATTAACAAGCTGATTCTAAAGTTCCCATGGTGGAATATTACTCAGCCATAAAAAGGAACAAAATTGGGTCATTTGTAGAGATGTGGTTAGATCTAGAGACTGTCATACAGAGTGGAGTAAGTCAGAAAGAGAAAAACAAATATCGTATACTGACGCATATATATGGAACCTAGAAAAATGGTACAGATGAACCGGTTTGCAGGGCAGAAATAGAGACACAGACGTAGAGAACAAACGTATGGACACCAAGGGGGGAAAGCGGCGGTGGGTGTGGGGTGTGTGTGTGATGAATTGGGTGATTGGGATGGACATATATACACTAATACATATAAAATGGATAACTAATAAGAACCTTCTGTATAATAAAATAAATAAAATAAAATAAAGTTCCCACAGAAAGGCAAAGGTGCTGGAATCCACAAGACTTCAGAGAAGAATGTGGCCTAAGGACACACACCATCCGCAGAGTTCCAAGACTGACTGCAAAGTTGCAGCCACCAAGACAGGGTAGTGTTGGAGGAAGATGAACGCGTGGCCCGATGGGACAGAGCAGAGCCAGAAACAGCCCCACACGGTGTGCGCCATCGATTGTGACCCTGTGAAGCTGCTTTAGCGGATTGTTTGGGGTTGGAAGTCCTTGTAGGATATCTAAGGGCCGGTCAGAGGATAGAGGGTAGGAAACTCCGGAGGGTGCTTGGGCACCCAAGACACAGTTTTTGGCGTTACTGAGTTCCAGGTGGAAGCGGAGGCATGGGGGACTGTGATCTGCTGGGGTAGGGGGCAGATGGAGGAGGCCAGGGTGGCGTTCTGGGTCTTGAGAGGGATCGGAGGCAGACACAGATGTTTACTCGATGGGGAGTAGCTGCCCAAACGCTCAAGTGGGGCCAGGTTGGAAAGGGGTCCCGGGAGCCCATTTGGGTCCTGGTGACTGAGAGGGAAAAAGGTGGAGGGAGGGGAGCACAGGCCAAACCGTGGAGACAACGCCATCACCTTCCCCTCCACACGGAAGGGACTTCATCACGTCAGCAGCCAGGATGTTTCCCTCTAGTGGCTCTTTTGAAAAACCCCATGTTTGGAGTGATTCCTACGTGCCCAGCGCTACCCTGAACGCTTCCTAAGCGTTGCATCTCTTCCCCTCACACTCTCTCAAGTAGGGTCTGTGGTCCCCATTTCACTGACGGGGTAACTGAGGAACAAGACAAAGCCTAGGTTTGAATTTGAAAGGAAGAAAGGCTTGATTCTAAAATGTTGAGCCATATTTATTTGAATGACTTACTCTGTGACCCGAAAGAAACTCAGAGTTATTTCCAAGTTATTTTGAACAGCGGTAACCTCTTTAAAATCGGTGCATGCAGGGCCTTCAAATGCTCGCTAAGGGCCAGCACTGGGGGTTTTTTGCTGATGAAGAGACTGGCTCCCCATTTCAAAGTCAACCTGGTATTTTTGGTCTTCTGTACCTTTTGTAACTTCCTCTGAATAAGAGGAAATATGGTTGCCAGTTGTGTTTAATTTATTTTAAACAAATCAAAGCACCGATTTCTGCTTCCTGCCTGTGTAATACTTGAGCTGCAGGCGGCTTCAAAGGGCAGAATAACTGTTCTTGAGTGATTGTGTGTCTGTTGTGTTATATCATAAACAGTTCAAAGCTCTGCATTGTACAGGATCAAGGGCCGCAGCTTCGAGATACTGTTTTCTGGGTGAGTGGGGTCGGAGAGCTCTGTGTGATCTTTTGATTGGCCCTGTGCTACTTAATAGATTAAATTTAGATTTTGCTAGAATATATATTTATGTAAAGACTCGGAGTTTGTTTTTCCTGTTTTCTCTAGCACTGCTCAACGTTCTCTGAGACCTTTATCGCAAACGGCAGGTTGTTGCAAAGGGCAGTGGAAAGAAAAGTAAACACTTATTCATCACTTGGTTTTCTTGCAGGTTCATGGGGTTTAGGAAACTCCACCTAGATTAACTGTTTGTTTCGGACAGGCCTCTCCCCAGAGCTGCGTTCCTGGGGCCACGGGCACGGGGGCTTCAGAATCCAGAGTTCCCAGGGCCACACAGGGCAGATGCCGGCACGCAGGTTGTTACAACAAAGATGTTATGGCACCTAGATTCCCGCAGCAAGTTCACTTTTTTAAAAACAGTTCCCTGAGGCTCTGCTGGGGCCGCTCAGCCTCCAGTCCAGCCTCTGCTGCCCTGTGCCCCCACCCCACCCCCCGCTAGCCACGACAGCATCCGTGCTTTCTGCTGCTGGTTGGTAGGATATGCCAGGGACAGAGGGAGGTTTGTACCCGCACAACCACCGCGCTGCCTGTGGGACCCGTGGGAGAAGTCCTCTCTCCTGCTGGACACGTGGGAAGAGCACGTGTGAGAGCCTTGGGGGCCACTTGGGGAGGCCAGATGCCAGTCAGGGCCTGGGGTGCAGGATGTGGCACGGGGAGGAGCCCCGCATCCTGGTCTGGGGGGGTCTCCTGCCATCAGTCCCCGGTGTGCAGAATCATCAGGCGCGCATGGCACCCGCCACTCGGGATTGAGCTGGGGAGAGGCCAAGAGGCCCCAGAGCAAAGGCTGCAGCTCCCGTGCCCTTGTCATGTGGTGACAGGACCTGGTGGACAGGCCTACAGGAAGCGGCTGGTGCTGGGCATTCCAGTCAGCTACCCATCTTTCCCTGTGGCTGTGAGAGCTCCAGTTCCCTGTTTTCACTTCTTGGGAACTGCTGATAAGAAGGGAACAGAATAAATCAAATGCAAAGTTACATGTTTCCTGGCTGAGGAAGCAAAAATCTAAGTATGACCTTGGAAGTGCTCCTGGACACTCTTTTTGTAATATTTTCCCCCATGTTGACTTTTTCTTCTTGTTTTTTTTTTATTGTGGTAAAATTTATATAACGTAAAATTGACAATTCCTACCACTTCTAAGCGTACAGCACAGCGGCACTAAGCACACTCACACATCGTGCAGCTGCATCTCCCACACTTTTCCATCTTCCCCCCCAGCAGCGCTGCCCCCTACCCACCAACCCCCGCCCCCATGCTCCCTCCCGTTACCCAGGAAGTGGGCTCCGGCGGGGCCCTGCCTCCCAGGCGCCATCTCAGGCAACATGTTCAGATGCAGAGTGGGTCCCTGGTGGCCCGGATGAATTCCTCCTGCTGCGGGAGGACCACGAGGCTTGGGCAGCCCTGGGTGAAGCTCTAAGGACAGCTGTCCCCCTTCCAAGGAGGGGGGGGTCTGTCGGAGGCCAGTCTTCTTTGTAGTAGTCATGGGTGGCATGGGTGAAGCGCCTGGGTGCCAGGCACTGGCCTAAAGCCTGCTGGCTGCACGCAGCTCTCATCCTTCGGGGCCTTTGTCTCACGGGAGGGGCAGGGAGAGCCGATTAACCTGCACCCTTGACTGGGGCAGGGGTGGTGGGGGGCTCTCCCAGGCTTTGTCCCAGTCCCCATGAGGACCCATGAGGGGCGTAGATATTTCATTCCCATTTGGCAGGTGAGAAAACAGGCACAGAGAAGTTAAATCAAGGGTGTGTTTCTGAATCTCGACCAGAAGGGTCCGAGTGGAGATGCTGCTGCATTTGGCGATGGGTGTGGTCTGGGGTTCAGAGCCCCTGCGGCAGGTGTGCTCGGAGGAGGCAGGAGGGGTGGAGGGCTGGCTGCCCCGTGCCTGGGATGGTACCCGAGTGTCCGAGCCTTTGTCACCGGGCGTCATTACGGGACAGGGGTGGGGGGGGGCGTCTGTGTGCGTACCTGCGAGAGGCCCAGCATGTGTGCCGAGCGTGGCTTTCCTTCCTGGGGACAGCGGCTGGCTTGTGCCATTTCTGGGTTAATTTTCTAGGGCAAAGGTCCACTGCAGGTCTACACGGACATGAACCAGTTCTCGTGTGTTTGGGGGCAGCTGCTCTCCGAGTGACAACGCCAGGCCCGGGCGCGGGGCCAGGCTGCACGTGCATGGCCGCTGACCCTTGGCCCTGCAGCCTCTCGTTTGTCTACACTGCTTCCTCTGCAGCTGATGTCACTGTGGCTTCATACTTTGCCCAGGCCGGTCCCTGGGGAGTGGTGGGGAGGGACACCGCAGGCTGGACACCAACCACCTGCCCCCAGCTCCGGAGCTCAGAGTGGCTGCTGCATCATTACATGAAAAAACTGAAAGGAGATTTCACGACCCCTGCAAATTACATGAAACTCCGACATCAGGGTCTGTAACAAAGCCATGCTGGGACACAGTCATACACGGCTGTCCTCTCGCCACACCTGTGGTCTGCAGAGCTGGAAACGCTTCCTGTCTGGCCCTTCCCAATCCAGGCAGAGAGGCCTCCTGCCCGCGGTGACAGAGATTCGGGCCAGTGGTAGCGTCTCACGTGGTCAGCTCTCTGGGCCATGGCGGACACTTCCTCAGAAAGTAGACTCATAGGGAGGGGCCGGAGCAGAGGGGACTTCTGCCCCCCTCAGCCTGTGGGTGAAAAGTGGATGAGGATGGGGTGGGTTTGCACAGACCCTCTGCCCCCTCACTGTATGTCTTTAAAAAATTGTGGTACATTACTCAACATAAAATTTATTGCCTTAATCATTTTTTCCCTCTGATGGATGTTTACTGAGTGCCTTTCATGTGACATAGAGATTTCACAGTCAACCATAAAATAATTATTAAATGTTTACTCTTAAAGTCGGGCGTAAAGTCTGGGGTCTAGTCTACAACTTTGAAAACCGGGAAACTCATTTTTTTCAAGCTCAGAGTGTCTGAAATTTTACATGTAATAAAACATCATGATGCAAATTTATTAATTTACAGGAAGCCCAGGTCAGTTGTAGAATTATCTCCTCAGTAGACAAGAAAGTCAGATTATTATCAGAAGTTGCAATGGTTGCTTAATGCATCAAAACTGTACAGGATCCAGCCAGAAATCCAAAGCCGCAGCTCCCCTGGCCCTCTGCCTGGACACTAGTCCATTAAAATATCCTTTCTTCAAAAATGTTCCACACACTTGAGCACCACGGTTCCCAGGGGCCGCTGCTGGCAGCAGAGCTGGCTGTACTGCTCAGAGACATCTGTTTGCCATCACTCTGCTTTTCGTTATTTAGTTTTCGGCTTTTGTTCATGTGTTTGTTTCCATTTTTTTATTGTGGTAAAATACACATAACGTTAAAGTTACTGTTTTAGCCGTTTTTAAGTGCACAGCTCAGTGGCGTCGAGTACGTTCACATTGTTGTGCAGCCATCACCACCATCATCTCCAGAACTTTTTCATCTTCCCAAACTGACACTCTGTCACCGTCAAACACTGACTCCCCCTCCCCCTTCCCCCAGCCCCTGGCCCCCACCATCTACTTTCTGTCTCTATGAATAGGATGACTCCAGGGACCTCATATAAGTGGAATCACACAATATTTGTCTTTTGGGTCTGGTTTATTTCACTGAGCATCGTGTCCTCAAGGATCATCTGTATTGTAGCCGGTGCCAGGATCTCCTTCCTCTTTCAGGCTGAGTAATATTCCACTGTGTGTTTATTTTGCTTGTTATGTTGGTACATTTTGCATCATTATTCATCCATAGATGGACCCTTGGGTTGCTTCCACCTCTTAGCTATTGTGAATAATGCTGCTATGAACATGGGTTCATAGGACCCTGCTTTCAGTTATTTGGGGTTATACTCAGAAGTGGAACTGTTGGCTCATGTGATAATTCTATTTTTAATTTTTGAGGAACTGCCATACTGTTTTCCATAGCAGCTGCACCATTTTTCATTCCCACCAGCAGCGCACAGGGTTCCAATTTCTCCACATCCCAGTCAGCACTTGTTATTTTCTGTTGTTGTTTTTTTTAATAGTAGCCATCTTAATAGACTTGTGGTGGTTTTAGTTTTGTTTTTAAATAAGGCATCATTTGCATCCAGTGAAATCACTAGAGGAGTTCTGACAGGTAACCACTGTCCAGAGAGAACATTTCCAGCTCCGGAAAGTTCCGCTTTCCGGAAAGTAACCTTTTCCGTCAGTCCCTCCCACCGGCCACACTTCGGTGTCACTAGGGGAGAGGAGGCCCCTCCTTGATCTCCAAGTGGCTGGTCCCACTTGGCAGGACCGAGTCGGCCTCCTTGTGCCCGACGGGGCCAGGCCCTCTCCCCACCTGGAACGAGGTGCCATCAGGAGTGTGGAGAGATGCTGTTTGCAGCAGAGTTTCTCTGTTTGCTTTTGGAGGACAAGGTACAGGATGCCCCGTCCTTGCTGGGTGACAGGGGAGTGATGTCAGCCCAGGTGCTTCCGGGGCAGGGTGGGGGAAGGTTCCCGAAGTGAGGGCCGCAGCCTTGAGCCAAAAACACTTTCCCTGAATGTGCTCAACATGGAAAACAGTGCAGTCGGCTTAATGGGCAGTAGGTTCCTGAAAAGCTGTGTCCAGCCCAGTGCCCGTGTGGCTGGGTCTCCTCACCTCCAAGGATTTGCTGAGTGACAGTGCACGAGTCTCTCTTTCAGAGCCTCGCTTTTTCATTTATCTGTAATTATTTCTGCTAGGCACTTAGGAGACAGAACCCAATGGGCCAGGTGACGAGAGCGCCTTGGGTGGGGGATGACACATCATGTCAATATTGACGGAAGGGGGGGGCGCATCCAGATGGGGGAGGGTCCCTCTGAGGAAGTCACACCTAAAGGATGGGCAGGATTTATCTGTGACACACGCCAATGGCGGCTGAGTCTCAGGAGCTCAGGATGCACCACATCCAAGGCGATGTGTGTGCAAGGGCTGGGTAGGTGGCCACTCTGCACCACGGGACAGCACGGAGACAGCATGGGGTGGTGCGTCAGCCCTGTGCTGGCTGCTCCTGGGGTCAGGGTGCAGGGGGAGCTCCTGGGGGCCAGAACTGTCCTTCTAAGCCTCAGCTGCTTCTAGGGCCTTCAATGGCTGGGGCGGGAAGAGACCAAAGTTTCCACTTCAGTTCTCTTCCCTAAAATTAGCTTTTCTAACACTGGCTTTGATGATTTTGCTGGTGTTTTGGCTCCTTTTCTCGGAAGATGTTGGGTCGGGGTCAGGTCTAGCTCCCAAGAGGGCCAGGGTCACGGTCTGTGTGGTGCCAGGTCCTGAGTGGTATGTCCCTCTCGCTGGCCATCTGCTGCCCGTCACCCGGCACTCACAGCATCCGTGTCTCATGTCCCCGTGTCTCCACGTGGTGACTGGCTGCCACGCTGCCTCCTCGGAGACCTCAGTGTGCGGCGGGTCAGTGAATTGACATTCGGGGAAGACACGAAAACAGGGCAGGAGGCAGAGGACAAACCAGCTGGGCTGTAAACTCGGGGTCTCTGCCTTTTTTTCTTCTCTCTTTTTTTTTTTTTTTTTTGTGGTACGCAGGCCTCTCACTGTTGTGGCCTCTCCCGTTGCGGAGCACAGGCTCCAGATGCGCAGGCTCAGCGGCCATGGCTCACCGGCCCAGGCGCTCCACGGCACGTGGGATCTTCCCGGACCGGGGCACGAACCCGTGTCCCCTGCATCAGCAGGCGGACTCTCAACCAATGCGCCACCAGGGAAGCCCCTCTTTTCTTTTCTTTTAATTGTGGGAAATGTACATGGTGTGAGTGTGTCATCTGAACCATGTCTAAGTGTCCAGCTCAGGAGTGCAGGTTGTGTAGCCAGCCTTCGGAGCCTGCTTCATCCTGCATGAACTTGGGCAGCTTTTAAAAGATAAAATCAACAGAGCGATGTGCTCTTCAAAAATGAGTTCCCACCATTGCCCCTCCCCGGCCACCTCCTGCCCCTCACAGGCCCCGCCCGGGGCTGCGTGTCAGCCTGGGGCTCCAGGGGCCCACACTCATACTGTGGTTTTCTAATCATTATTTATATGAAGTAGATCAGAGCAAAAAGAAGAAAAACAGAAGATAAAAAGCCTATCTCAGAAACATAGTGTGTCCCCCATCCAGCTTAAGAAGTAAAATACTACAAACACAGGCAGCATCCCAGAGCCCCCCCGGAGTGATCAGGTGTGACCTGAATTTTGTGTCACTGTCCTGTGTGTGTTTGTGCTGCTGGTTCCTGGGCTCATACCCCTCCGTGGTACGTACCCCTGGGTGTAGACCATGTGTCTATCTCTACCTGCGCCTGCACCTACGTCTGCACCTGCTTCTCCCTCTGCAGCACCCCCTTCCCCACAGTGAGTTAGCCCCTCGTGTTCAGGGTGAGGCCGCTGGACGCTCAGCTCCTGGGGCACGTGCTGGGGGCCTGGTCCTCTCAGAGCACAACAGGGTTGAAAACAAGACAACACAGCCCACACCACCAGACTGAGATCTGACTTCATCATACCCTTGGCTCTCCCAGAAATGGGATCTTAAGCCAGCCACTCAGGGATCCCCTGATGAGCACTGGTGAGGTCATCTGGCTGAGAGACCCCCGCCCTCCCCTAAAGTAAAGTGACCCGGAAACAGCCAACCTGCTCCTGACAGAGTATAACTTCCTGGTCTTGCTGCCTTCTGCCTATAAAAGTCTTGCCTTGTGTGCAGCCCCTCAGAGCTCCTGTCTGCTAGGTGGGGTGCTGCATGATTCATGAATCATTGAATAAAACCAATTAGATCTTTAAATTGTACTCATTTGAATTTTGTCTGTTGACAACAGGAATGCCAGCCCTGGGCTGGGCTGCCACGTCTGTTCACTCTTTTCCCTGCGGACGGGCCGACAGAAGATTCCAGTTGTCTGCCTGTCTAGGGAAGCAACTCAGCCCTCTGGGGCAGGCAACAGGTTCCCGAGGGTACAGGGTACGTCTGCATTAAAACACGACTTGCCCAGCCCAGCCAGGGCTGCTCCAGGTCACCTCCCAGCAGGAGGCGTGAGAGCTGCCTTTTCCTGTATTTATTGGCCATTCCGTTTCCAGCCTGTGAATTGCCAGTTCACATTTCCCCTTTTTTCTGTTGGATTGTGGTCTTTTTCTTATTTGTCTGCAAGGGTTCTTTGGCTGGCCTGGGTCCTGTGCTTTGTTGGCTCTGTCCCCTGCAGATATTTTCTCAGGCTGTGGCCCGTCTCTTCACTGCTTTTTAGTGTCTTTTAATATATAGACCTTTTAAAGTTGAGTGTAGACTTCTTTATCAGCTTGCTTTGCGCTTTCGGTGTTTTAGTTAAGAAGTTGTATTTTTTTCTGCCCAAAGTTATAAAGATAGCCGTCCGGGTTTTCTTCTGCAGGGGGTCAGGTTTTGCATTAGGTGTTTTGGGGTAAGTTGTGAGGTGGAGATTCAGTTCTGTTTTTCCCCACGTGGGTAGCCCACTGTCTCAGAACGTCAACCAAAGTCCCTTCTCCCCCTGCGGACGACAGTGCCCGGTGGCCCTCCGCCACGTTCTAGGCGTCCTCGGCACTGACCCTAGACTCCATTCACCATTGGACCACTTGTCCATCCTGTGCTGGGGTGGCTCCCAGTGATTTCAGCTTCTGGGTCCATCGTTACATCCGGTGGGGACCTCCCACCTTGCTCTTTAGAACAGGCTGGGCGCTTCTTGGCAGTTTGCTCTCTCACTGCACATTTTGGGATCAGCCTATGAAGTCCCACTGAAAATCCTATCGAGGTTTTGATGGCAGTTGCTTTGAACTTAGAGAGAAATTTGTGCAGAACAAACATGATTGTAATGTTGAGTCTTGCTATTTTTTAATGTTATTAGGCTGTTTATGTTTTCAGTAAAATTTTATTATTTTATTTGTAAAGGCCTTACGTAGTGTTTTTAAGATTTATCCTTAAGTACCTTTAAAATGGGTTGCTATGGTAAAGGATTTTTTTTAAACTACATTTTCTTTTTTTCAAGTTAATTTTATTTTTTAAATTAATTAATTGCAGAGAGTTGATTTGCAGTGTTGTGTTAATTACTGGTATACAGCAAAGTGATTCTGTTATACATATATATATATATATATATATATATATATATATATATACATTCTTTTTTTAAATATTATTTTCCTTTATGGTTTATCACAGGATACTGAATATAGTTCCCTGTGCTGTACAGTAGGACCTTGTTCTTTATCCATTCTGTCTATAAAAGCTCACATCTGCTAACCCCAACCTCCCACTCCATCCTCCCCCAGCTCCCTCCCTCTTGGCAACCTTCAGTCTGTTCTCTATGTCTGTGATTCTATAAAACTACATTTTCTAATAATTTGTGCTGGTCAGTATGAATGCAATTGAATTTTGAACATTGATCTTGGGAAATTTTTCACTCCCTTTGACAATCAACCAGCCATCACCTGCCACACGAGTCTACCCCTATCTGTCCCTTTCTAACTCTCACACCCTGTAGCGGACCTTTGACATGGCCTAGGATCTTCACTGCCAGGTTGAAAAGTAGGGGGTGATGGCAGGTGTGATACAGCAAACATTTTTAAATAATAAGAGAGTGCGACCCATGAGTTTTCTTTTTTTTTTTTTTGCGGTACGCAGGCCTCTCACTGTTGTGGCCTCTCCTGTTGCGGAGCACAGGCTCCGGACGCGCAGGCTCAGCGGCCATGGCTTACAGGTCCAGCCGCTCCGCGGCATGTGGGATCTTCCCAGACCGGGGCACGAACCCGTGTCCCCTGCATCGGCAGGCGGACTCTCAACCACTGCGTCACCAGGGAAGCCAGCAACCCATGACTATATGCTAATACATTTGAACATCTCATTAAAATGGATAATTTCCCAGGAAAATAAACGTTCGTAACCTCGTTCTAAGACATACAGGTGGCCAACATGCCCATGAAAAGTTGCTCAACATCACTAATCATCAGGGAAATGCAAATCAAAACCACAATGAGATATCACCTCACACCTGTCAGAATGGCTGTCCTTAAAAAGAACACATATAACAAGTGTTGGTGAGGATGTGGAGAAAAGGGAATCTCTGTGCACTGTTGGTGGAATGTAAACTGCTGCAGCCACTATGGAGAACAGTATGGAGGTTGCTCAAAAATCTAAAAATTGAACTACCATATGGTCCAGCAAGTCCACTTCTGGACATTTATCCAAAGAAAACAAAAACACTAATTCAAAAAAATACATGCACCCCCATGTTCGTTGCAGCATTATTTACAATAGCCAAAGTGTAAAAACAATGTAAGTGTCCATCAGTGGATAAATGGGTAAAGAAGATGTAGTATACATATGATATATATATTATTTATTTATTTGTTTGTTTTTTATTTTTGGCTGCATTGGGTCTTTGTTGCTGTGCGCAGGCTTCCTCTAGTTGTGGCGAGCGGGGACTACTCTTCTTGTTGCAGTGGCTTCTCTTGTTGTGGAGCACAGGCTGTAGGTGCGCAGGCTTCAGTAGTTGTGACTCGCGGGCTGTAGCGCGCAGGCTCAGTAGTTGTGGCACACTGGCTTAGCTGCTCTGCAGCATGTGGTATCTTCTCAGACCAGGGATCAAACCCGTGTCCCCTACGTTGGCAGGCGGATTCTTAACCACTGCGCCACCAGGGAAGCCCCACATTTGATATTCATATATATACATGAATATTATTCAGCCATAAGAAAAAGTGAAATCTTGCCGCTTGTGACAATATGGATGGATCTTGATGGCATTATTTAAAGCGAAATAAGTCAGACATAGAAAGAAAAATCCACTTATACATAGAATCTAAAAAAACAAAACAAGCTCATAGATACAGAGAACAGATTGGTGGCTGCTGACGGGTATACGAAACAGGTGAGGGAGAAAAGGTATGAACTGCTAGTTATAAAATAAATAAGTCCTGGGGATGGAGTGTACTGCATGGCAGCTATAGTTAATAACACCGTGCTGCATATTTGAAAGTTGCTAAGAGAGTAGATCTTAAAAGGTCTCCTTGGGGCTTCCCTGGTGGCCCAGTGGTTGAGAGTCCGCCTGCCGATGCAGGGGACACAAGTTCGTGCCCCGGTCTGGGAAGATCCCACATGCCGCGGAGCGGCTGGGCCTGTAAGCCATGGCCGCTGAGCCTGCGCGTCCGGAGCCTGTGCTCCGCAAAGGGAGAGGTCACAACAGTGAGAGGCCCAAGTACTGCAAAAAAAAAAGGTCTCCTTACAAGGAAAAAAATTCCATAAGTGCGTATGATGACAGATGTTAACTAGACTTGCTGTGATCATTCCACAATACTTACAACCATCCAATCATTATGTTGCAACCCTGAAACGAATATAATGTTGTGTGTCTTTTGTACCTCAAAAAAGCCCTAGATCTAAAAGAAATAAAGATAATTGTTATTGCTGCTTTTCTGTATCTTTTACAATTATTTTCATCATATCTATTCCCCCCCTTTTTAATTTTTATTGGGGTATAGTTGGTTTACAATGTTGTGTTAGTTTCAGCTGTACAGCAAAGTGAATCAGTTATACATATATCCACTCCTTTTTTTTTATTTATTTATTTTTATCCACTCCTTTTTAGATTCTTTTCCCATATAGGTCATTACAGAGTATTGAGTAGAGATCCCTGTGCTATACAGTACGTCCTTATTAGTTATCTATTTTATTCTATTCCTCTTTTATAAGGGAAAATAATATAGAGTAGCAAAAAATTTTAAAAAAATTCACTCAATTTCTTGTTGCTGTCGCCCTCCTTTCTCTTCCCTGCTCTGCTGCTGTTTCTGAGCCAGAGTGGAAAGAACAGCAGGGAGTCGGGAACTGTCCATTCCTTTCCATCTTCTTTTACAACAGCAAAAAGATGCCAGTGTTTTCCTGTGCCCCCTGGTTATGGGCTGAATTGTGTTACCCCACCCCCTGCTGCCAAATTCATGTGTTGAAGTCCTAACCTCCAGTGTCTCAGAATGGGACTGCATTTGGAGATGGGCCTCTAAAGTTAAAACGAGGCCACTGGGGTGGGTCCTAATCCAATATGACTGGTGTTCTTATATGATGGACGCAGACACACAGAGGGACAACCACGTGAGGACACAGCGAGAAGACAGCATCTACACACCCAGGAGAGAGGCCTCAGGAGGAACTATTCCCACCAACACCTTGATCTCAGACATGACTGTTGTTTCAGCCCGAGACTGCGGCACTTTGACACGGCCGTCCCCTCCCACCCCCTTTCTCCTAGCGTCACTGCCCAAGTAGGCATTAACCCCAGCAGCACTGCGTCACTGGCAGTGTCCACGCGAAGCTCTCCCAGGCTGGCTAGTAACTTGGGCAAGTGGCTGAGAGCCGAGAGCCCACATCCGGCCATGAACAGTATGATCCTCATTGAGATGCCGCTCGCAGCCCTCTGTTTCCCGAAGCCCTTGGCTGCAGCCCAACTTTATGTTCCAAATAGGAAAAGGCGGGTTGATTTAGAGGCTCGGCAGTCGTTAGGCGTTACCTTGATTTATGTAAAAATAATATTAACCAGTTGGATAACAATGGCTTGCCGTTCACCTGTGGCCTGGGAGCCTCATAAAACAGGCACATTCATCTTCATTGTGATGACATCAATTTGTACCAGCCATTCTTCCAAGTAGAGAAATGTGTCATGTTGTTCCAAATGTACCTTTACTTGGTACAGGGTTGTGTTAAGTGGTTCCAAAAAATGAGCGTGTATATTTTCTCTAGGGAAACTCTTGTCTATTATTTCAGCTGAAAATATCTCTCTCGCACACAATGACTAATTAGGACTGAAAATCAGTCCTGGCCCTGCTGGCCCACCTGCTGCCCCACGACGTGGGGGGCGGGTGCCCAGGTTCCGTTCTTTGAGCCCAAGGAGCTCCTGCAATGATGCTGGGGAGGAAGCACGGCTGGGGACCGTTCCTGTTTTGCTTCACTGGAATTCAAGAGTATTTTGTCAGCCTTTCCCCCACTGACTTGAGAGGGTCTGGCCTCCAGGATCACACGCTGGACTGTGCAGAGCTGGCCCCGGAGAAGACGGCTCCAAGGAGTGACCTCATGAGAGGGGAACTAATATTTGCTATTTCTTCTTTTCTTCTCATTTCTCAAGGGAAGGCTAATCTTGAGAAACACAGAGCCTCTGGAGGCCAATAATACGGAGCCCAGGAGAATTGAGATTGTTTCATTGTTGCCGCCACGAAATAGAGTTTGTTTTCCTAGCGTTTCTTTTCCCTTCAGGAAAGCGCTGGGTTGAGAGCCCCGTTGGATTATTCTTGTGCCCCTGGTCCTGGCTTTCCCCCCATTGTTCCACTTGCCTTTTTATCACCGAGATCTCTGTCAAGTTAAATGCTGTTCTCCTCTCTTGTGCTTGTTCCCAGTGCTGGGCTGCCTGCCTGCGGTTGCCCGGGCTCTGTGGGTGACAGTGTGCGGCCCTGTTACCACCCTCTCGTGTGAGAAGCCCCGAAACCCGCCCGGGGCGTTGGCAGGACGCTCAGCTGTACTGATCCCTAGGCATCCCCCAGCCTGGCGGCCAGGCCGGCATCCACCTCGAGTGAAAGCCCCTCCGCGCACTCGGTGCCAGTGCCGGTGCCAGTGGTGGGGTTGGTGGCGGGTTTGGGAGGGCCTGGCCTGCGGCGCGCAGGCTGTGCCAGGTCTGATCACAGGACAGCGTTTACCATATGGACCTGCGGCCCGAGGTCCTGACGACCGCACAGCAGGTGGGGCACTGCCCTTGAAGGCTGAGCCAGGGTGAGGGTCCAAGAGCATCGCATTTGGAGCTGAAATGTGTGGGCACCTCGCAGGTGGGGTGCTGTTCAGATGGTGGGAAGGAAAAGGGGCGAAGAGCTGGACCAGGTGGGGAGCATGCCGAGGGCCTCAGGGTCCTTTCTGATGGAGCACCTCCCGAAGAGGGGGACTCTTTGACATTGTCATTTTTTATTATGGTAGAATATACCTAACATAAAATTAAGTGTTTTAGCCATTTTAAAGTGCACGGTTCAGTGGCATTAAGTACATTCACATCGTTGTGCGACCATCCCCACCATCCACCTCCAGAACTTTCTCCTTCTCCCGAACTGACACTCTGTCCCCATTGGACACTGACTCCCTGTCTCCCTCCCCAGCGCCGGCCCCCACTGTCCCACTTGTGTCTCTGGGAACCTGACTCCTCCAGGGACCTCTCACACACGTGGAATCACGCAGGGCTCCTCCTCTTGTGATGTGCTCATGGCACTTAGCGCACTGTCCTCAGGGTCAATCCAAGTGGCATGTGTCAGGATGTCCTTCCTTTCCAAGGCTGGATAATATTCCTTTGTGTGGATCCCACTGTGTTTCTCTGTTCCTCTGTCTGTGGACACCTGGGTTGCCTCCACATTTTGGCTGGTGTGAATGATGCTGCCGTGAGCATGGGTGCAAAGAGGGGTGTTTTAGAAATCTGAAAGCCTCTTGCCTTTGTGAAAGTTAGCATTTTATTTATTTATGTTTTTACCCTTGGAGTAGGCTTGGCTGAAATCCGGAGTCATTATAGCCAACAGTTTCCCTTTAGTTTCCCTCAGGCTCCCGGCACGTTTGGTGGCCCCGTGTGCTCACGGGGACTGGCACCCCGCCTGCAGCCAGTGGACCCACCAGTTCTCGAGGCGGAGGCCAATCTGATGGGGGTGCGTGGGGGCCCTGAATCCCAGACCTTGCAACAGTTTGTGAAACCAGCCAGATGCTGTGATGGGAGCCTGCTCCCCTGAGAGCACAGGTAGACAGCGGCCTCTTGGAGAAAACTGGGCTTACATACAGCTTCCCCAGACCCCCAGGTCACCACCCGCAGTGGCCACCTTGATTGCACTGCACAGCACGAAGTTAAGGGTCACTGAACGAGAGGCGGCATTGGGAGTCCTGGGTCAGGGGGAGGCATGGCTGCAGGCTGGGGCAGGAGGGTCAAGAGAAGGGGCAGAGGTCCCTTCCTGACTGACTGCCGGGGCTACTAGTGATGACACCACTGCTTGGAATCACTCTTCCCTGAGTCTTTCTGGAATCTGTACTGTGTCAGTACCTGTGATCCACCTCCAGGACACGGGGACCATCCCACAGGGCATGTGCATGGCAGGAGCCTCTCCCCTTGCTGCGGACAGGAGGTGCCCGGGTCCGCTCCAGAGATGCTGGGTCAGCAGGTGCCTTCAGTGAGGTCACAGGGCATGGAGAGGGAGAGGGACAGGGACACTCAGAAGGTCGCCTCTGAATTGAAAAAAATACATGCACCCCAATGTTCATAGTGGCACTATTAGCAATAGCCAGGACATGGAAACAACCTAAATGTCCATCGACAGATGAATGGATAAAGATGTGGTACATATATAAAATGGAATGCTAGCCATAAAAAAATAATGAAATAATGCCATTCACAGCAACATGGATGCAACTAGAGATCATACTAAGTGAAGTAAGTCAGAAAAAGACAAATACCATATGGTATCACCTATATGTGGAATCTGAAATACGACACAAATGAACTTATCTATGGAACAGAAACAGACTCACAGACATAGAGAACAGGCTTGTGGTTGCCAAGGGGCGGGGAGAGAAGGATTGGGAGTTTGGGATTAGCAGATGCAAACTATTGTATATAGGATGGATAAACAACAAGGTCCTACTGTATAACACAGGGAACTATATTCAATATCCTGTGATAAAGCATAATGGAAAAGAATATTAAAAAAATAATGTATATATGTGTATAACTGAGTCACTTTGCTGTACATCAGAGATTGACACCACATTGTAAATCAACTATACTTCAATTGAAAAAAAAAAAAAAATGAAATTGGCCTGGGCCCTTCAGTGAGCGCGGAGGGTCCTGGCCTCCGTTCACGAGCGCACACCGCCCTCTAGTGGTGATATGCGCGCGGGATGCGCGGAGTTTCTCCTTGGAAGTTGGTGATTCCTGGGGTCACAGCGTGATCGTTACCGCACACCGTTTCTGTTACACGCGTGAGTTTGTGTTGTGTGTCGGGTGCTGTGCGCGGACGAGATGAAGGTCACGTTGTTATGGGCTGTGTTGTGTCCTCCGAAAATTCATCTGTCCTGACTCCCAGGACCTCAGCGTGTGACTGCACTGGAGTTGAATGAGGTCCTCAGGGTGGGCCCTGTTCCGATATGGCAGGTTCTTTATAAGATGCGGAGATTAGGGCCCAGACACACACAGGGACGACCACGTGAGGGCTCAGTGAGAAGGCGTAGGCGCCTTCTCACAAGGGGTCTGGGATCTTCAGCGTGCCTCACCTCAGACCCGTGTCCTCGGGGGGGCTGGGCTGCTCCGCGTCCCACTTGGCACTGGGTCTTTGGAGCAGCAGATCGTCAGACCCTCCCAGGTCAGGTGCTGCTCTGTGCCTCCGAGTGTGTCCGAGGACACCGCCCCACCCCCGCTCTGGGTGCTGGTTGGGGGCACCTCAGAAGGGCCTTCCCCCATTCCCTGGCCCACCTCCCCAGACACACCTGAGGCTCGCCCAACCCTGCCAGGCGGGCCGGCCGGGAGCCAGACCCCAGCTGCTGAGGGCCCGCTCCCCACCCGTGTAGCTCTCAGGCTGGAGTGCGGCCGGGGAGCCCACAGGCCCACGAGCAAAGCTGATCATCAGCTCAGAGGGTGAAACCAAATCTCATCATGCAGGCCTGAGGGATTTGTATTCATAATATATAAAGAACTTCTACAACTCCGCAATAAGAAGACAAATAACCCATTTCAAACACAGGCAAAGGACTTGAATAGACATTTCTCCAAAGAAGATATAAAAATGGTCAATAAACACATGAAAAGATGCTCAACGTAATTAGCTGTCAGGAAAATGCAAATCAAAGCCACCATGAGATATTTCACACCCACTAGGACGGTTTTAATCAAAAAGATACACAATAATAAATATTGGCAAGAATGTTGAGAAATTGGAACCCTCACACATTGCTAGTGAGAATGTAAAGCAGCACGGCTGCTCTGGAAAACAATCTGACAGTTACTCAAAAAGTTAAATGCAGAGTTACCTTAAAACCCAGCATTCCACTCTTAGGCATACACCCAAGAGAACTGAAAACATGTGTCCACACAAACACTTGTACACAAATGTTCATAACACTATTCCCAAAAGCCAAAAACATGGAAACCTCCTAAACATCCATCAACAGAAATGTGGATAAACAAAGTGTTGCATAGGCACACGATGAAATATTATTCAGTCATAAAAAGGAACGAAGTCCTGATTCATGTGGCAACATGGATAAAGCTTGAGAACATGATGCTGAACTGGAAGAAACCAGACACAAAAGGCCACATATTGTGTTTCCGTTTACATCAAAAAGTCCAGAGTAGGCAAAGCTACAGAGACAGGAAGTGGATTAGCAGTTGCCAGGGCCTGGGGGAGGAGAGAATGCGGAGTGACAGCTGGTTACAGAGCTTTTTGAGAGGTGATGAAAAAATTCTGGAATTAGATAGCTTATGGTGTTGCGTAACTTTTTTTTTTTTTTTTTTACTTTTGGCTGCATTGGGTCTTCATTGCTGCATGCGGGCTTTCTCTAGTTGCGGCGAGCAGGGGCTACTTTCCCTTGTGGTGTGCGGGCTTCTTATTGCGGTGGCTTCTCTTGTTGCGGAGCATGGGCTCTAGACACGCAGGCTTCAGTAGTTGTGGCTCATGGGCTCTAGAGCGCGGGCTCAGTAGTTGTGGCGCATGGGCTTAGTTGCTCCACGGCATGTGGGATCTTCCTGGACCAGGGATCGAACCCGTGTCCCCTGCACTGGCAGGCGGATTCTTATCCACTGTGCCACCAGGGAAGTCCCATGGTGTTGCACAACTTTTAAAATATGCTAACAACCATAAACTGTACACTTGGGAATCTTATGTTTGAATCTTATGATGTATGAATTACATGCCATTTAAAAAAAATGAAAATCCAAACCAAAGAGAGAGAGATCTGGCTGACTGGAGGAATCATGAGGGAACCCTGTTCTACAGGGTGCCCCATTTGAAATGTGTCTTGCAGAGCGTGAGGGTTCTAAGGAGTAGATATGGACCATTTTCCTTATAGATAAGATATTGGTAACATAAAAATCACTTTGGGGGCTTCCCTGGTGGCGCAGTGGTTGAGAGTCCGCCTGCCGATGCAGGGGACACGGGTTCGTGCCCCGGTCCGGGAGGATCCCACATGCCGCAGAGCGGCTGGGCCCGTGAGCCATGGCCGCTGGACCTGCACGTCCGGAGCCTGTGCTCCGCAACGGGAGAGACCACAACAGTGAGAGGCCTGCGTACCGCAAAAAAAAAAAAAATCACTTTGGTTGAAATAATTTGTGTTTCTTTTTAAACTCCTCTTCCAAAGTAAAATAAATGTCTTTTTGGTTATGGGTAGGTTTGCTGGAGTGTATTTGTGCCTGGTGGGGCAAAGTTCTCCCCACACCTTCCCTTCTCCCGGGACAGAAGGAGCCACACGGGGGTGGTGTCTGACTCTGTGGCCCTCACTCTGCTCAGGGGTTAGGAGATGGGGCCTGGTCTCAGAGCGAGATGGAGTCCAGATTTCAAAATACTTATACCTCAAGGCAGAGGGGCGTCCTGGGAACCCTTGGGGAGAAGCTGGTGTGAGCTGATGTTGGATGATTGAAAGGAATTGTGTTTCACTGTTTTTTACATTGTCAGATATGAGGAGGGTATTGTGATCATATTTTAAAATTTTCACCTTTTAATGTGTCCCAGAATATTTAAGGGTAAAATGTGTCTGGGCCATGCTGGAAAATACTTTAGCAAAGGGAAAAAAAGAGATGAAGCAGATATGACAAAATGTTAATAATTTAACAATTAGCTGATGAGTATATGGGGTTCCATTTAATATTATCTCATTCATAGATATAGATAAATAGATGATGTTAGATACATATATCTACAGATAATATTTTCTCACATATAGATAAATATCTCTATTTATATGAAGACTTTCCATTAAAAAAGTGGCTGAGTGGAAGTGCACATTCGAAGGTGTTTTCCCACTTAACTCACTTACTTCTAAATTATTTTGTTCTCTTTGAACAAAAATGCCAGATATTACAATCTTGTCCTTTTAGAAATGAAATAGAATAATAAGATTTAGAAACCCTTTAGATTATCAAGATGAATACGAACATAAAATCATACCCCAAATGCCCCAGCTGTTCGTCCAGTGGCCGGGAGTGACAGCCTGAGCTGGTGACCAGTTGTGAAGCGGGGTTTCACTGTTGGATCATCTACGGGGTCACATCTTGGGAACACCAGACTGCTCTCAGAAGGGGACTGGCAGAATCCTGGAGATTGCTGTGCCAGCATTTATAGTCAGGTTGGCAGGATGCGTGTGGCAATGGGGCTGGGATCTGTCAGCACCAGCCAGTAGTGGGACGGCCTATTGCCTAAACGTGCAGAGCGGCTTGTAGGGAGCACCTGCTTGGTGTTTGGTCAGTCAGCAGCCTCCCCCATGTGAAGACAGGTCGGGCAGGTTGCTGGGTGGCCCTGGAACACACCCCTCCAGGGAGATGCTCGTTTATCTGATGAACAGGTGAAGGGTCAGGGAATCACTAGGGATTTTCATTTTATTCTTTATGTTTTCCTTTAGGTTTTCAAATTTTCTACAAAGACATTTTATACTAAAAAAATAATAAGTGATGAAACTAACACAACATTGTGAATCAACTATACTTCAATATAAAATTTAAAAAATATTTTTTTAAATAATAAGTGTTGCTTTAAAAAGCAAATGTGTGTGGAGCAACAGGAACTCTCATTCGTGGCTGGTGGGAATGGACAATATCCCAGCCACATAGGAGGACAGTCTGGCAGGGCCTGACACAACTGGATACACTCTTACCCTACGATCCACAGTCCCGCTTCTTGGTATTTATTTACTCAAAGGAGTTGAAAACTATGTCCACACAAACACCTGCACAGGGGTGTGTACAGCAGCTTTATACATAATTGCCAAAACTTGGAAGCACCCAAGACATCCTTCAGGAGGTGAATGGATAAATAAACCATGTACATTCAGACAATGGAATATTATTCAGCACTAAAAAGAAATGAGCTATCAAACTATAAAAAGACATAGCGGAACCTTAAATGCAAATTGCCAAGAGAAAGGAGCCAACCTGAGGAGGCTGCAGACTGTATGATTCCAAGTGCACGACATTCTGGAAGAGGCAAAACTATGGAGACAGTAAAAAGATCAGTGGTTGCCAGGGGCTGGGGGAGGAAGGGATGAACAGGCAGAGCACAGGAAGGTTTTAGGGCAGGGAAACTACTCTGTATGACACTATGATGGTGGATACACATCATCAAACATTTGTTCAAACCTGTAGCATGTACTAGCATGACCCCTGATGCAGACATGGACTCTGGGTGATGAAGACATGTCAGCGTAGGTGCGTCAATTGTCTCAATGTCCTGCTCTACAATAAATGTCACTAGTGGGGGAAGCTGTGTGTTGAGGGGTCGGGGACGTGGGAAATCTCTGTGTTTCCTGCTCCATTGTGCTGTGACCCTCAACTGTTCTAAAAATAAAGTCTATTAAAACATCTTAAAAAATAAAAGTAAATGTGAGCCCAGAGAGGCTGGGTCACAGCGCAGGCTCGGCTGCCGTGGTTCCAGGCACAGAGCAGGCGCAGGTGGGCAGGGTGCTCCTTGACCCCGCTCAGCTGGCAGCCCTGCAGCCTCACCCAGGCTCTCGGGCACAGTCACCTCCGGTCACTGGCAGGCGCACCCTTCACTGCAAACCACCAGGAGATCCGACCTGAAGGTGGGGGTGGGCTGGCACGAGGACAGCCCAGGAGGAAGTTTCTCCTTCCAGAGACCCTGCCCCTTTCCTGCAGGACGTGTTCCTTCGAGCTGTTGTCCCCTGGGCTTGCTGCGGGGGAGCAGGAGATGAGGAGCGCCGATCACACAGACCGGCCGGGTCGGGAGCAGAGGCCGTGGGCAGTGGAGGGAGGGCACCACGGGCGCTCGGAGGATGGCGGCCTGATTCAGGTCCAGGCACCACCTGGGGCCTCACAGCCACCTGGACAGCCTCGGAATCTCCTGTCTGTAGGGTCAGGCCAGAGGCTGTAGGTGACAGTCACACTCAGTCCACCGTGTCCTTCTCACCTGGGACATTCCCTTTCCTTTGCCCGGGATTGTGCAGCCATCGGGCCCCCTACCCCAGGGGAGCACCAAGGGAGACCAGCGATTTGGTTTCTTCCCTGGGTATGGGGTCAAGGGACCCGGCCCTGCCCAGGGTGTTCCTGGTGCCCCGTGAGGACTCTGCCGGCATAAAAGAGCCTGTTTGGACAGGAGTTGAGGGGGCAGAGGGCATGGGGCTTCCCAGAAGCCCCTGGAGGCAGCCAAGTTGGGGGGAGCCGGGCTTGCTGTGTGGGTGCAGGGGCGGCGCGTGGCCTGCAGGGCACCTGCAGGCTCCTCCTCTTGGTAGACCCCCCTCAGGCACGCAGTGTGTTTGACTCGGTGTGTTTTTCTTGGCTTGAATGAACAGGATTGGTTGCACTCTTTGTAATTTTTGGAATTGAAGGTATTTTTAACAAATGCAGCCAGTATCGTGGGAACATCCTGAAGTTGTGGCGTGTCTGGAGTCTACAGTCAGCCCCGTCCTGCCCCCTGCCTCCTTCCCTGCAGCTCCAAGTCACTCAGTGGATGTCTGTTCTTGTTTGTTTAGGTTTCAAACTGAGGCGTGGACAGAACCACAGAGACTGGCCCCCCTATAGTCACTTCTTTCTCCTGCTCCCGACCTGTGAAAGTAAAGTGGACAGTAGAAGGGGCCAGGCCGTCTGGCATGTTCCAGGCGGGCAGGTAGAGGCCTCCTGGCCCCTTGTGAGTTAACTGCAGGTTCTAGTTGGGAACAAGCAAAACAAAAGTGAGGTACGTCAGGAGTCATCAAGTTAGGAAGGTGGGGCATTCCCTGGTGGCCTAGTGGTTAGGATTCTGGGCTTTCACTGCCATGCCCCAGGTTCAACCCCTGGTTGGGGAACTGAGATCCCACTAAGGAAGTTGTATTAGTTATTTACTGCTGTGTAACAAAGCGCTACAAGCTTAGTGGCTTAAACAGCACAGTGTCTGCGGGTCAGGTCGGGTGCAGCTTCACTGGGGCCTCTGCTCAGTGTCTCTCACAAAGCTGCCATCAAGGTGTCAGTCGGGGCTGTGGTCTTATCAGAAGGCCCCACTGAAAAGGAAAGATTCTGTATGGACTCTGCTCCCAACGCTTTGCCTGTTATGTGTGTTCCAAACATTTTCTCCCAGCCCGCCAGTTCTCTCGTAACTTTCATTTTGGTGTCTTTTGTCTTAGAGAAGTCTAAGTATTTATGAAGTCAAACTGATTGGTATTTTCGTTATGGCTCCTCAGAGCTGCATTTTGTGTATGCTGCTCCACATTTCCTCTGTTTCCTCAGTTTTTTTCTTCTGTCTCTCACCAGCGTCAGTGTCCCTCAGACAGAGATCACCAGGGGCCATCTCTGGTCAGCAAGGCAGGAGGAGCCTGCACACCTCGGGATCTGAAGGGCGTCTCTGGGGCTGGGGGAGGGACTTCCAGGGTTTGGGGCTAGAGTTAGTTATGGGACATCTTGGTGGCGGGGGTACAGAGCTTGCTAGAAGAGTGAGTGACCATCTCTAGAACACACAACTCATGTGGTGCCACCGTCAGGCAGTCTGTCCAGGGCCATCTGTCCGTTCCAGCTGCCATAACGGAATACCACAGGCCACCCAGACTACAGCAGACAGAAATTTGTGTCTGGTGGGGACCGCTTTCTGGTCCACGGCTGGTGCCTCCTCGCTGTGTCCTCACACAGGATGAGGGAGCTCTTGGGTCCCCTTTATGAGAGCGCTAATCTGGCATGCGGGCCCCACCCTGATGATCCGGTCACCTCAAAGACCCCTCAACACCATCACCTTGGGGGTAGGATTTCCACCCATGAATCTGGGGGACACGGACATTGAGACCATCGCAACAGCTTATTTTAGAGCATCTGGCATTACACAGGGTGCCCACTGTGTTTGGTCGGGCAGGTTCGTGTTTGCTAGTCGGGGACCTTATGTTTCTGTTTCGATTCTCAGTTCCCCACAGCCTGTAGGCAGCAGGGCTTCAGCAGTTCCTCTCCCGGCCGTTCTCCTGGTCACCTCTGGAAGGAGGACATTCTATTCTGGGACCACAGCTTATCCAGACCTGCACCACTGGTCATGCATGTGTCAAGTCAAAATGGCTCTGAAACGATTGTGACGCCTGTGACGTTGGGCCATTTGCTGGGACAGCGGCTGTGTCACCTCCTTCTAGAACCCAAGCTCACATTCCCAGTGACGGCTCCACAGTAAACCCTGAGACCAGGGATTGCTTCACACGTGAAGCATGTCACAATGAACGATCATCATGACCGTTCGATGTGGCTCTTTCTCAGATGGCCAGGCCTCCTTTCCTTTGACCCAGACACAGTTGGCTCAGCTTTGCTGGATTTTGAAGAATTTGCTCTACACCTGGTGACTGTTGGTCAGGGTCTCGGGCTAAACAGCAGGTGTCCACTGGCTGTGCAGGACCTGGGCCGTTGTGGGACCCCCAAGGACATAAAAGCAGTCACGGGTGGAGCCCACAGCAGTGGGCAGGTGCAGGCTCACGCGTGCCCTGCTCTGGCCCACCCGCTCCTGGGACCCACACGCGGTCATGGTGCCATCGGCCCCGCCTGGAACGGCTGTCACGGTTCCCAGAAACGTCCTTCTGACACCTCTTCCACAAGGTCCAATTCCTGACCTTCACGAGGAGCAGGAGCCCTGAGGTGAATGTAGGTCACAAGCAGAAGGCCTGTCGACGAGACCAACTGGCCCAGATTCGTTTATTGTAATAACGCACTTTATCAGAACAGAGAACCCAGTTGAAGCATCACACAACTAGTTACTCACTTAGGCTGTCTTTGGGGAACAAGAAAATCTCTAGGTCTTTGATTTATCCCTTTAACTGAGTTATAAATATCAGCAATTGGCAGCATATTTAAACCCAGACACAATAGTTTTGTAGATAGTTATGTCTGTCTTTGGACAGGAATGTGAGTATTTTCTTAACCTGAAAGGTGCACTTACCTGGACCAGCGGGGTGGGGGGGGTGTCATCTGAGCCACCTTGGGCCATGCTTGGACCTCCCGCCTTCTGGCTACGGCACCATCCCAGAGGCTGCTGGGGGTGAAGGAGAGGAGTCCCCGGAGGAGGTGGGCTTCCTCAGCCTGCATCACACTCCGTGGGCTGGAGGCAGGGTGCTGAGGGGGGCCCTTCTTCGACTCCAGAAGGTGTCACAGGACACCCAGGTGTCTGGCGCCAGTCGGGGTCCTGAGCCCAGCCAGCCTCTGAGGGTTGGGTGGCCCCTCCCTGGGCCCCAACTGGACTGAATGTCCAGCAAGACCCTCTCAGGTGTAACTCCCTCTCAGGTGTTCTGAGAGAGTTCTGGGTGATCTGGAGTCCTGCCAACTGGACAGCTTGTCTCTAAGACGGGCTGGAGTCCCCTTTGTGTCAATGAAGCCTGGAGGAGGGTTTCTGGGAAGTACATACCTCCACCCCCAGGACCTGCTCTAGAGGTCACTCGGCCCTAAGGCCCTGGGGGTGCGGGGCAGGGGGCAGTGCAGCCAGAAGGAACCTCTGGTTCCAGCCCAGGTCTGAGCCCCTTGGGTGGACCATGCCCCAGGCCTGGCGGACACTCAGCTCAGATCTAGAAGTAGTTTTCTATTGTCCAGTGTCTAACACACCGAGGCCTCTCAGGCATGTGCCGATGGCACAGGCCACAGCACAACCCCCAAGCCCACCAAGAAGCTGTAATAGGCACCCAACCCCTCCCTGTGGGGAGAGGTGTCAGAGGAGGCCAGGTGGGAGCCAGGACTTGTGCCACCCAGCAATCAGGGGCCACCCCCATGGGGACTCAGGGCCCTGACCAGAGTAGAGGAAAGGATTCGCTGTGGGTGTCGGTGGAGCCTGAGTGAGGAACCTGGACATCACAAGCTTCCAGAGCAGTGTCAGAAGACAAAACTGGACAAAGAGCAGGACACTTTTGGAGGTGATGGATATGTTCATTACCTTGATTGTTCATCAAACTGTACACTTTAAATGTGTGCAGTTTCTTGTATATCAGTTATACCTCAGGAAAGCTGTTTTAAAATAAAACAACTAAAACAGAAAAATTTTAAGATCCAGGGTCTCATAACATGATAATTCCCAGGCTTCAATAGAAAATCATTCATCATACCAAGAACCACAAAGTTAGTTCTTGGTACAACGAGACTGTTGAATGAAAAGACAGAGATTGGCAGATGGATTTAAAAACATGCCTCAACTCTATGCTATCTACAAGAAATTCATGTCAATCTATTTTATACAAATATTAATCAAAGGAAAGCATACGGGGCTACATCAGGTGAAGTAGACTTCAAGGCAGAGAAAATTACCAGGGAAAGAGACTAACAATATGTAATAATAAAGGGTCAATCCACCAAGAAGACATAGCAATCCTAAATGTGTATGCATCAAACAACAAAGCTACAAAATATGTAAAAGAAAAACTGATACAACTAAAAGGAAAAATAGACAAATCTACAATTGCAATTAGAGACTTCAACACTCTTCTGTCAACAATTGATAGAAGAACTAGACCAAAAATCAGCAAGGAAGTAAAAGAAACAGCAACACCATCAACCAACAGGAGTTGACTGACATTTAGTGAACATTTTATCCCAACAATAGCAGAATACACATTCTTTCCAAGTGCCCTTGGAACATACACCAAGATAGACCACATCCTGGGCCATAAGACAAACCTCAACAATTTCCTGAAGTTTGAAGTCATGCAGAGTAGATTCTCCAACCACAGTGGATACAAACTAGATATCAATAAGAGAGAGAACAGGAAAACCTCCAAACACTTGGAAACCAAGTAACACACTTATACATAATCTATGGGGGGAACAAAAAAGGATCTCAAGGGAAATTTTTAAAAGTACATTGAACTGAGTGAAAATAAAATACCGCAGGTATTCAGTGCTGAAAGAAATTTATAGCACTAAATATATGTGTTAGAAAAGAGGGAAGGTCTTAAATCCATAATCTAAGCTCAAACCCCGGTATGCTAGGAAACGAAAAACAAAGTAAACCCAACACAAGCAGAAGGATGAAACTAATAAAAATAAGAGCCGAAATCAATGAAATTGAAAACAAAAATAATAGAGAAAATCAATGAAGAAAGAGTTGATCCTTTGAAAAGATCAATAACATTGACAAAACTCTAGCAGCACTGGCAAGGATAACACAAATTGCCAATATCAGGAATGAAACGGGACATTTCTAGGATGCTGCAGACATCAGAAGGATAATAAGGGAATATTACAACTGTATGCACATAAATTTGACTACTTAGGTAAAATGAACCAATCACTTAAAAAAAACAAACAAACCACAAACTACCACAACTTGCCCAATATGAAACAGATCATTTGAATAACTCTATTAAGGAAATTTAATTCATAATTTTAAAACTCCCCAAAAAGAAATCTCTAGGCCCATATAGTTTCAATGAGGAATTCTAAAAAATTGTTAAAGAAGAATTAACACCATTTCTATACAATCTCTCCTAGAAAATAGAAGAGGAGGAAACACTGCCCAGTTTGTTTTATACTGTTTGAATTACTCTGCTCTCAAAACCAGAAAAAGGCAATACAAAAAAAATAAAATCACAGAACACTATCCCTCATAAATATAGGCACACTAATCCTTAACAAAATATTAGCAAATAAAACTCATCGATGCATAAAGATAATTATAAACAGCATAACCAAGGCTGATTTATTCCTGGGATGCCAGGCTGGTTCAATGTTTACTGAGCAATCACAGTAATCCACCCTATTTATGGGCTAAAGAATAAGAATCACATGATCATAGCAATTGATGCAGAGAAAGCATTCAGCAAAATACCACACTCATTAATGATAAAAATTCTAAAAACAGAAATAAAGGAGAAACCTCCTCAACTTGATAAGGAGCATCTACACAATACCTACAGCTAGCATTATGCTTAATGGTGAAAGACTAAGTGCTCTTCCTCCAAGGTCAAGAATAAGACAAGGGGGTCTGCTCTCACCACTCATTCAACACAGTGCTGGAAGTAACAGCCAGAGCAATGAGGCAAGAAAAGGAAATAAAAGGCATCCAGATAGGAAAGGAAGATATAAAACTGCTCCTGCTTGCAGATGACCTGACTGTAGATAGAAAATACCAAGGAATCTAAAAACAAACAAACAAATAAAAATCCTCCTAAAACTAATACTTGAGTTTGGCAAGGTCACAGGACATAATATAAACTTTCCAAAAGTTAATTGTATTTCTGTACATTAACAATAAATACATATCATTTGAAATTCTTCACAGGGACTTCCCTGGTGATGCAGTGGTTAAGAATCCACCTGCCAATGCAGGGGACACGGGTTTGAGCCCTGGTCTGGGAAGATCCCACATACCGCAGAGCAACTAAGCCTGTGTGCCACAACTACTGAGCGTGCACTCTAGAGCCCACGAGTCACAACTACTGAGCCCATGCACCACAACTGCTGAAGCCCACGAACCTAGAGCCCGTGCTCTGCAACAAGAGAAGCCACCACAATGAGAAGCCCGCACACCACAAAACAAAGAATAGCCCCTGCTCTCCGCAACTAGAGAAAGCCTGCGTGCAGCAGCAAAGACCCAACACAGCCAAAAATAAATAAATAAATTAATTAATAAATTTAAACAATTCTTCACAAAATGTTGCAAGTCTAACAAAACAGATACAGAATTTGGACACAGAAAACTGTACAACACTGATGGAAGAAATAAGAAATGAGTTATTGATACACACAACCACCTGGATGAGTCGCCAGAAAATTATGCTGAGTGAAAAACACCAATCCTAAAAGGTCGAATGCTACAGGCAGACCTCAGAGATACTGAGGGTTTGGTTCCAGACCACTGAAATAAAGAGAATATTGCAATAAAGTGAGTCACACATATTTTTGGTTTCCCAGTGCAGATAAAAGTTATGTTTACACTGGACTGTAGACTATTAAGCGTGCAATAACATTATGTCAAAAAGACAACGTACATGCCTTAATTTAAAAATACTTTATTGCGGGACTTTCCTGGTGGTCCAGTGGTTAAGACTCCACGCTCCCAATGCAGGAAGACTGGGTTCGATCCCTTGTCAGGGAACTAGATCTCACATGCCTCAACTAAAAGATCCTGTGTACCGCAACTAAGACCCAGTGCAGCCAAATAAATAAATATTTTAAAATAAAGATAAAAATACTTTATTGCTAAAAAGTGCTAACCATCATCCGAGCAGTCATAGTAGTAACATCAAAGTTCACTGACCACAGATCACCACACAAATATAATAATAATGAAAAAGTTTGAAGTATTGCTAGAATTACCGAAATGTGACACAAAGACAAGAAGTGAGCAAATACTGTTGGGAAAATAGCACCAATAGGCTTGCTCTACACAGAGTTGCCACAAACCTTCAATTTGTCAAAAAAAAAAAAAAAAAAAAAAAAAGCCGTATCTGTCAAGTGCAATAAAGCGAGGTGTGCCTGCATATGATTCCATTTCCGTTTATATACTGTTGAAATGAAAAAGATTATAAAAATGAAGAACAGATTAGTGGTTGCCAGGAGGTAGGGAGGGTGTGGGGACTGGAGGGAAGTGGACGTGGCTATAAAAGGCCACAGCAGGGATCCTATGTTGATGTACCGCCTTCTGTCCTGATGGAGCCAACGTCAGCATCCGGGTTGAGATGTCACCACAGTTCTGCAAGATGTAACCATTGGGAGGAGCTGGGTGAAGGGTACCAGGGCACCCGAGGGATGGCATGGCATGGGGGTCCTCGCCTTGCACAGGGGCTGCTTGGGCAGCTGCCTGCCGGTCCCCCTCCCAGAGCCCGGTTATCTTCTGCTCTCAGTGTAGGCCTGGCTCCCTCTTGGGTCACAGTTGCCAAAGAAATGCATTACAGCACAGCAAGTTTTCCACACATCTGAGGAGTGGGGCCCTCGGGGGCAGGGACCTGCTGAGGGGGCTGGGAGGTGCTTCTCTGCATCCCAGTCTGCACACCTCGCCACCAGCCGCCTCTCCAGGCTGGCGCTCCCAACATGCCCTGTACAGAGAGACCCTGCCTGCCTGCAGCTGGGTGGACGGTGTGCACCAGAGGGGCCCTCTGCAAGGGCCGGTGGACAGACACCCCACCGGTCATCCGAAGGAAGTTGGAGGAGTGGGGCATCACAGCTACAGCGCCCTTGAGCCTGCAGTTTGCTTTTCAGTTTGTGGCCACAGCCAGCGAGTGTGGAAACCACAGCAGGATGGGCTCGAATGGCGCAACCCAGGGAGTTGCTTCACCTCCGTGTCCTCACTCTGCATCTTGCCCTCCTTCCTGCCCTCCTTCTGTCATTGGCCCCTCGCCCTTTCTTCTCTAACAGCCCAAGGACCCCGGCCATCTGCAGCCTACTGGGTGTGAGGCATCTCCCTGGAGATCTGGACGGCTGTTGACCCCACTACACTGTTCCCCCAGGACACTGGTCTGGTCTTTCTACCCCCAAAAAACCACCCTGGTTTCTTTCAACAAGTTACAGTGGGGCCCTTGACCTCTTCAGGGCAGCTCCCCGCAACCCCACACGAGCGGCTCTGGCACCTGGGACTTTGTGCTGTTTCCAGCCACTGCCCTGCCCTCGGCCATCTCTTCAGCCTGCCCTTCTCCAGGTTTGCGTGTCACGTGCTACATCGGGGAAGGGAAGCTCTGTCCCTGACCCCTCCCCCTCTCTTTTCTGGAGCCAGGGTTTGCTGGCACATCTTATCCCCCAGAACCAAGCCTTCGAGGCACGCCCCCGTCTGGGCTACTGCTCTGCAGTTCCAGATTGTTCCATGCTTGCAATGCCCGGTAACGAGGATGTCTGTCCACGCGTCTCCCCCTTGCCGGAGGTGTGTCCTCAGGACACATTCCCAGAGGTGGGGTTGCAGATCCCAGCGGAAAGGGATATGCAATCTCGTTAGATCCCTCCTGACTCCTCCACCCCCACCGTGTGCAGCCCCGGCCTGTAGGCGTGTGAGGCCTGCCTGTCCCCGCAGCCTCTGGCCGTGAGCTGTCCACCTCTGCGTGTCCGCTTGGCACTTCCTGGGTGTGAGTGAACCTGGGCCTCTGGCCCATTTTTACATTGTGTGTTAGGCATGGTCTGTATTTTGCCCATTCTCCTGTTTCCCCACCTTGATTGTTAAGAGTCTTTATATGTTCGGGATATTGGCACATAACTCCCAGATGTGCCCTCCCCACTCGTCATTTTCATTTCTTATGCTCCCTTTTTTCATGGGCAGGATGCGATTTTATGTCACGAATTTGTGTCTTTTCTTTTATTGTATGTAGAGTTTTGAGTCCCCATACCCCGCCTGCAAAGGAATTCACCCACATTTCAGTGTTTAGCTCCTGTGTGGTTTCGTTTGTTAATTTTGATATGGTCCATTGCAGTTTCCTTCCGTAAAGGTGTGCATCTAATTTTACCTGTTTCTAAATGACTTCCTAGCTGTCCCAGTGTCATTTATTTTTAGGAAGCCCATCTTTCCCCCAACTTTGTTATATATTGAATCTCCATGTTATATATTGAATCTCCAGTTGAACTTGGGTCTGTTCCTGAATCTTTTATATCAATGCAAGCCACGTGCATAATTTAAAATTTTCTAGGAGCCATGTTAAAAAAATAAAGAGAAACAGGTGAGACTAATTTTAATATGTTTAACTTAATATATCCAAATGTCACTTCAATGTGCAGGCAGTATAAACACACGATTAATGCATTGGTTGCCTTTTTGGCTCACAAGACTGGGTGTGCTGTTCTCCGTCAGGACCACCACATCCCAGGGCTCAGTGGCCGAGTGGACACGCAAGCGGCCGTGTGGACACGCAGGGATGTGCCATCCTGTCCCTTCCGCCCGTCTGCTTGGGGCCCACCCTGCGCTGTGATCACTGTGAGAGTGTAGTGGGTGTTCGCGTGTCTGGCGGGGCCATATTCCTCTCCCCACTGGGGCTGTCTACTCAATGCCGGTGCCTCTCTCCCCAGAGAACTTTCTCATTCTCCAGAGGGAACTGTCTTTTGGAAGCACTGGGGGCAGCTGGCATTTTGGTGAGAAAGCATGAGAAATTTCTATTTGTTTGGGAATTTGTTCTAGGAAAATTTGTCTCTCTCGTTTTGCTAATGGAAGTCTGTTCATCTGTTAGATTCTGTGAGATGACTTCTTAATTTGAATATTGAATTTTCTTCTGATTCTCAAATCAGCTTTGAGGTAACTTCTTAGGAAATTTGACAAACTGTGAAAATAAAAATAGAAGCCAGTAATATACCTTATTATTGCTGTCTAATTAGGTGAATGCCTGGCTTCCTAGGCTGCTGGGATGTAATTCTGAACAAAATTGGCTGTGTTTTTCTTTTTAGGACGCTGTGTCTGTGCTAATATCTCTGACTTTACACGCAGCAAACTTTAGTTGCCTTTCTGCAAACCCTGGCTTTTTCTGTTTGTTCCATTTCGCTCTTTCCGCCGTGGACGATCCTTCACTGTAAGACTCCTGCCCAGCAGAGCCCCAGACGTGGTTTTTGGCGGGGAGTTTGTGCTCTGGGCCTGAGCATTGCCGTGGGAAGGCCAAGTGCTTCCTGCCTGCCTCCTGCTCTGAATTCCAGACTCTGGTCTGGCCACTGGGGCGACCACATGGCTGGACCTCTGTGCGAGGCTGTGCGAGGAAGGAAGAGGAGGGAAGAAAGCCCAAGCTGACCGGGTTTGCAGACACCCGTCACCATTAGTCAGCTCGCTGCAGAACGGGACCTTCAGGTTCTCACCGAGAGTGGGGCTCAGGGCAGGGCTGCTGTGTCTGCACAAGGAGCCGGTTTGGGGAAGGGCCACCGGCTCCTCCCTGCCCAGCAAACGCCCCTCAGCTGGGTGGGGCGGCCTCGTCCCTGGGCTCCCTCTCTCTTCCTCAGTTTGGCCTCCAAAGGCGATCTAACCTAACCCTAACCCTAACTGAGTCCCAGGATTCAAGCTTCCAGAACATGAAAGTTCCCACGTCGAGAACCCCTTCCCGTTGCCCACTGATGGGCAGCTTCTCGGTGTCCCTCTGGGGCGCCTTATGCGTGTGCCAGCACAGATGTGCATGCATAAGCACGTTTTCTGTTGGGCCGCCTTTTCCGCCCACAGGTCTGCAACTGTTTGTCTGGGTTTTTTTTTATTATTATTATAACAACACATCATGAGATCTGCCCTCTTAACAAATGTTTTACAGTTTTGTTAACTATGGGGACATCGTACAGCACGTCCTAGAACTTAATCATCCTGCAAAACTGAAACTTTATACCCATTGAACTATTTTTTATTATTTTTTTTAAAGAATTGCAGCAAAATACACATAACACAAAGTTTACCATCTTAACCATTTTTAAGTGTACCATTCAGGAGCATTAAGTACATTCACATTGTCGTGCAACCATCACCACCATCATCTCCAGAACTTTCCATCTTCCCACACTGATACTCTATACCTATTAAACACTGACTACCCCCTCCCCCAGCCCCTGCACCCACCATCTACTTTCTATCTCTGTGAATCTGATGACTCCAGGGACCTCAAGTAAGTGGAATCACACAGTATTTGTCCTTCTGTGTCTGGCTATTTCACTGAGCATCATGTCCTCAGGGTTCATCCCCGTTGTAGCCTATGTCACAGTGTCCCTCCTCCTAAGGCCCCACAATATTCCATCGTATGTACAGACCACATGTGTTCACGATGCTCCTGGCAGGACTCAGAGATGAAGGAGTGGGGAGTGGGGGGAGGAGCCAAAAGCCGGTGCAGGGAGCAGCCTGAGGCCCTGGGAGCTGAGGGGGTGTGCCAGGTGTGCCCAGGTGCACCCAGGCACCCTCCTCTCCCTGGGGCCAGCCCAATCCTCATTCCACACACAATGGACACAGTCCCTGCCCTCATGCCTCCTTCCTCCTAGATGGAGGAGATGGACAGTAAATCCAGGTGATCAGGGAAACAGAGTGACCTTAGGGTCCAGTAACTCCACTCAGCTGGACATTTACCCCAGAGGGGCAAAAATGTGTGTCCACACGAAGACATATCCCGACTGCTCGTACCAGCCTGTTCATAATAGACAAAGAGTAGAGACAACCCAAGTGTCCATCAGCAGACGGGTGGACCACAAAGTGTGGTCCATCCACACAATGGAATGAAGTTCTGGCACAGGCTGCCCCGTGGACGATCCTTGAGAGTGGATGCTCAGTGAAATAAGCCAGACACAAAGGGCCACATATCATGTGATTCCATTTATAGGAAATGTCCAGGGTGGGCAGATCCGTAGACCTAGAAAGTAGATTAGGGATTCCCGGGGGCTGGGGGAGGGGTGGGGAGTAACTGCTAACGGGTTTCTTTTGGGCGATGGAGAATAGTGATTGATGCACAGCTTTGGAATGTACTGAAATCCACTGAATTGCACCCTTTATAAGGGGGGGTTTTCTGGCAAATTATGCCTCAATAGGACGCCTTCTAAATGTGCTTGTGGTGATTGTTGCTCAGCCCTGGGAACGTCCTGGAAACCTTTTAATGGTGCACACTAGATGGTGAATTGTGCGGTAATGAATTGTCTCAATAAAGTTATTATTTAAAAAAAACATAGGCACACGACGAGGGGACTGGGGCGAGCTTGGTATGTTTAAGGGGAGGCGAGGAGGCCTGTTGGCTGAGTCTGGGGTGAAGGAGGAACTGAGGCAGGTGTGGGAGCAGGGGCTCAGCTCCTCCTGCAGGGCTGTGTGCATGGCAAGGGTGGAGCCTAAGGCCTGAACTATGGTTCTAAAGGGCCCCCACTGCGGGCAGGGGTGAGTGTGGGCCAGACCCAAGGCCTGCGCTGTGGTGATGCAGACGAGGGTGGCGCTGGGTGCTATCACGGGCCGAACTGTGTCCCCCAAATTCATATGCTGAAGCCCTAACCCCAGTGCCTCAGAATGTGACTGTATTTGGAGATAGGCCTTTATTTTTTTAGTTTTTAATTTTTTTCGGCCGTGCCGCTCAGCTTGTTGGACCTTAGTTCCCTGATCAGGGATTAAACCTGGGCCTTCGGCAGCGAGAACGCAGAGTCCTAACCACTGGACCGCCAGGGAGTTCCCAAGGTGGGCCTTTCAAGAGGTGATTAAGGTAAAATGAGGTCACTTGGGTGGGGCTCTCACCCAACAGGACTGTTGTCCTTATAAGAAAGGAGATCAGGACACGGAGACTACGGTGTGTACTCGCCAAGGAGAGAGAGGCCTTGAGAGGAGCCAGTCCCCGACAACACCTCCTCAGCCTCAGGCTTCCAGCCTCCAGACTGCAGGGAAGTAGATCCCTGCTGTCTAAACCCTGGGGCAGTGGTGCTTGTTACAGCAGCCCCAGCTCACTGCTTCAGGGCTGACAGAGCCAAGTGAGGCTTCATGAATGCATTTCAGGAGCAGAATCCACGCTGGATGTGGAGGGAGGGGGAGGGGAGAAGCAGTGTGATTTGAGATTCAGATTTGAGGCACTGGTGGGTGGTGGTGACGCCACAAGTGAGACGGGAAAGCCGGGCAGGAGCGGAGCGGGCCCCCGAGAGTATCACTTGCTGCTGCCGTAAGCAGGACGAGGACACAGCCGGCCCTGGGCAGCCCCGAGCTGAGCTTGGTCTGCAGCCCCCTTCACAGGCTCCCGAGCCAGGGCGAGGTCGCCTCACTGCCTGCACTGAAGCAGATGAAAACAAAAACTGAGAGGGACCCTTGACCAAGCAAAGACTCTGCAGTGGGAGGGGAAGATGACAGAGCCCAGGAGGCTGCTGGAGGAGGTGGGGCCGGTGGTCCCCAGACCATCTCCCCCATCCTGGACTGGACCCAAGATGCCAGGAGTTTGCTGCACGCAGCATGGTGTCTTTGGGGAGGGTCACGCAACTTGACCCCCATCAACAGTGAGTCTGAAGGGTCTCCTTGGATCCGTGAGTTGGGAAGGGGAGGGGGCGGTGAATGCAGGAAGAACACTGAGACAGTCTCAGATTCTCTGGGCCCAGGAGGCGGGGGGTGGGGGTGTCAACGCCTTGGAGAGAGCCCCCAAACACAGCCGGTACCCCCTCCCCGGCCACCCGACAGCACTGGGCCTGTCCTGGGCAGGCAGGCGGGGGCGTGGCTGCCAGCACGGAATGCACCCCCTCACTCAGCGTTTCCCAGAGCCTGAGACGCTGTTCTCAGCTCTGACGTCCTCCACGGGAACCCTGGCCAACCCAAACACGCCTGTGTGGGGCTTCCTTTCTGAGTCAGAGCAGTGTGGCCACGGGCTCTCCTTCTCTGTCCCTGAGCCCCGTCACCCACCCAGTCCTTAGCAGTCCTCAGCCCCCGGACCCGTCCCCGTCCCCATGGGATACAGACTCTGGCGCCCAGCACGATGTCTCAGAGGCACATGGGGGTCACAGGTCCCCACCCCCACGTCTGACCACACACCTCAGGTGGCCACTCCCCCCCTCTGTCCCTCCCTTGTCCTGCAGGCCTCAAGGTAACTCACCTCGATGGGGGAGTCTCCCCACCCCCGATCCAGGTCACCCCCAACCGCTGGCCCAGAGACAGGTCAATATTGATTATCCAGGCTCTGAACAGAGAGAAAAAGCACTGGCCAAAAAAGATGAGATTTTACAGACTGTATTTTCCAGACAGTCATGACATGTCTTCCAGCCCACACGTTCTCCTGGAGCCTTGATGCCCCCTTGAACGTAAGGGAACTTATCTATATCATTGACAGTGGGTCACAGCACAAGTGATGCTGCACAACTTCCAAGGCTGGGGACTCGAGGCCCCACCATGCGGGATGCCAGGCCAGCCCCCTGCAGAGATGGGAAGAAGCTCCAAGACTTCATGGAAAGGGAGGCGTCCAGACAGCTGCTCCAGCTCTAGACCCTGCCTGAAATCACACGAACTACCCAGCTGAGCCCTCCTGAATTTCTGACCCATAGAAACCATGGTAGATTAAAGAATGACTAAATTGATGTTTTAAGTCACTATGTTTTGAATTGTTTTGCAGCAACAGCTAACCATTTCAGAACAGGGTCCAGAAAAGAGATCCACAAGATAGCCAAAATCTTGATTTTCATCAAAGGTGTCATGGCAATTCAATGGAGAAAGTTAAATTTTTTCAACAAATGGTGCTAGAACTGTTGGATAAACTTGGGTGGGGGTGCATTATGACCTCTACCTAACACCATACACAAAAATTAATTCACGATGGATCACAGTCCTAAATAACACTGAAACTATAAAGCTTATAGAAGAACAGAAAAGAATATACTCATGACCTTGGAGTAAGTAGGCAAAGATTTCTTGGAGAGGCCAAAAGAAGCTTGAGATAGAAAATGAAAAATCCATAAATTGGAATTTATCAAAATTATAAACATCTGTTTCTTAAAAGACATCATTAAGAAAATGAAAACTGGGACTTCCCTGGCAGTCCAGTGGTTAAGACTCCAAGCTTCTAATGCAGGGGGCATGGGTTCGATCCCTGGTCGGGGAACTAAGATCCCATAGGCCGTGCAGTGTGGCCAAAAAATTTAAGAAAGAAAGAAAACCAAGCCACTGTCTGGGAGAAAATATTTGCAGTGAACATACCTGGCATTGGACTTATACCCAGAATATATAAAGAACTCCTGCAAATCAATTATAAAAAACAATCCAATTTAAACATGGGCAAAAGATTTGAATAAACATTTTATAAAAGAAGACATACAAATGGCCAATAAGCACCAAAGAGAGACTCAGCATCGTTAGTCATCAGGGAGATACAAATGAAAAGTGCAGAGAGAGACCACTATGTGCTGATTAGAATAGCTAAAATAAGAGACTGATAAGTGTTGGCAAGGATGCAGAGCAACTGGAACTCTCATACTCTGCTGGTGGGAATAAAATGGTACAACCCCTTTGGAAACAGTTTGACAGTGTCTTATAAAGTTAAACATTCAGCTCTATGATTCAGTCATTCTACTCCTAATTATGTACCCAAGAGAAAAGGAAATATATGTCCAAACAAAGATTTGTACATGCATGCTCATAGCAGCTGTATTTGTAATAGCCAGAAACTGGAAATAACTCAAATGTCCATCAGTGGTGAATGGATAAAAAATTGTGGTATATCTATACAATAGAATATTACTCAGCAGTAAAAAAAAAATAATGAACTATTGATACACTTATCAACATGGATTAATCTCAAAATAATTATGCTGAGTTAAAGTAAGATTTTAAAAATATATATTGTATAATTCCCTTTATTTGAAGTTCTACACAGGCAAAATTAATCTGTGGTGACAGAAAGCAGATCTGTGGTTGCTTGGGGCTTGAGGGGCTGATAGTGGTGGTGGGATTGACTGGGAAGGGGCATGGGAAACTATACGGGGTAATGACAATGGCTCTTGATTGAGGTTTCAGTTATATAGGTCTATACATTTGTCAAAATTCAATGAACTAAAAAAAAAAAAAAATTCAATGAACTGAGCACTAAGATCTGTGCATTTCATTGCATGTAAATTTTACTTCAACAAAATAATTTAAAATAAACCAAAAAAGTGAAATGAGTGACCAATCTGTTAAATGGGTTAAAATAACAATGTTAGCTATTCTAGTTCCTTTGCTTTTCCGTACAAATTTTAGAACATCCTTGTCCGTATCTACAAAAAATCATGCAGGGATTTTGATATTTTTATATATAGGAATTTGATAGGAATAACTATATATCAATTTGGGGAGAACTAACATCTTTACAATGATGAGCATTCCTATCCATGAACATGGTACGTCTCTCCTTTTCTTTAGATATTCTTTGATTTCTTTCGTCTGCATTTTGCTGTTCTCAGCATATAGATCCTATACATGTTTTGTTAGATTTACACCTGTCTCATTTTTTTGAAAGATTTTAATTTTGGTTTCTTTCTCTTTTTTTTTGGCTGCGCCATGAGGCTTGCGGAATCTTAGTTCCCCAACCAGGGATTGAACCCGGGTCCTCGGCAGCGAGAGCAGGGAGTCCTAACTACTGACCGCCAGGGAATTCCCTAATTTTGGTTTCCATGTGTCAATTTCTAGTATATAGGAACACAATTGATTTTTGTATGCTGACCTTGTATTTGGCAACCTTGCTGAAGTGAGAAGAAACAGTCTACCTGATTTCTTTACATTCTATGTATTTATATATATTCTATAGCCAAAGTTATTAAAACTGTATGGTAGTAGCAGAGGGATAGACACTTAGGCCAGTGAAACAGAGTAGAGTATCCAGAAATAGCTACACATGCCCAGGTGATTTTTGACAAAAGTTCAAAAGCAATTCAATCAAGGAAGGAGGCAACAAATGTTGTGGGAGCAAGTGGACGTTCACAAACAAACAAAAACTTCAACCTAAATTTTGCACTTTATATAAAAATTAACTCAAAATAAAATCATGGACTTAAATTTAAAATGTAAAACTAAAATTTTAGGGAATAAAAGAGAAAGTCTTTAGGATTTAGGGCTAAGCAACGAATTCTTAGATTTGACCCCCAAAGCATGAGCCATAAAAAGAAAGGTGGGCAGGGTGGTCGAAGCAGGGACAGTTAGGGTATCATGGCACCCAGAAGGTTCTCTGAAGATGGCCCAAGGTCCAGGGTGTAGGGCGGCCCATGGTGGGGCTGGGCGTGCGGACCAGGTGTGGCGAGGCTGGGATGAGGTGGGTCTCAGGAATCCTCAGCCAGCTCCTCTTGGGAGAAACATCAGTTCAAGTTCTTTGCCCTTTTTGAATTAAGTTGTCTTTTTGTTGTTGATGGTCTCTCTTTTTCATTCTCAAAATAACCTCGAGGACTAGGTGCAGCCAAAACAGTCCCGCTGGGCCCTGGGAAACTGACGCAGGCCCACTCCAGACCTCAGGACAGCTGGGCCACAGCATCCGAGGGCTCGGAGGGGCTCTGGTTGGACCCCTGCTTAGACTCGGGTCATTTGTGGGAACTATGGACCCAGGCCCTGGGCAGGAGGTCTGGCAGAGCCTTCAGGGCTGTCTTGGCAGCCAGTCCCAAACCCGGTGTGCTGGGCCCACTCCCCGTGGCATGCAAGTGGGGGACCAGCCCAGCAATGCCCCACGATGCCCTCCTCACCCTTCTCTGCTTTTCTGGGGCCCCCCTACCCTGCTCCAGCCCTCATGCCCAGCCTCTCCTCTCTCCAGGCCTGGGTCAGCATCTCATGGGGGCCTGTGGCCTATTGGCCCCCCAGTGTGAAACCCAGGGAAGGAGGGAGGAACCCCCACTTCCTCCTACCTGTGCTGCTGTGTGATGCAGCCGGGCAGGGCAGCAGCCACGGGGCAGGCGAGTGGCACAGTCCTGCCCACCCGGTGCCCTCCGCCTGTTGGAAGGATAGGGTCAGCTATCACTGGTACCTCCTGCCTAGGAGACCAGGCCCACCTGAGAGCTGGGGGGTGACAGCCTGGGGCAGGACTCCCCCCGCCAGAAGGTGCTGGCACCCAAGGGCACTTGTGAAGAGTCATGGCTGCAAAGATGAGCCTTTGGCAAGAGCTTGAGGGAGGGGAGTGAGGCCCCGTGGCTCCTTTCTCCCTCATGGTCCCTTTGGGTGGCCCCAGGTCCAGCTCCCAAATGCACCCTGGTGATGCTTCTTTGATCAGAACGTGCTCGCCCAGCCCTGATGGGATGCTGGCTGGAAGCGTTCAGGCTTGGCAGCCGAGTGGGTGCCTCCCCCTCCATTCCGAGCCACTGGTGATTTGAGGCTCAGGGGCTCCTGTTGCTGCTCCCCCACATAGAGGGGACCCCAGCTGTGGTTCCCCTCAGCCTTGGAGCAGCCCCACGGTCTCAGCAGTGTGTGCCTCGGGTGGGCAGAGTTCTGCAGAGGAGCCCCTGGCGGCCTGCAGCCAGAACAAGGGGTGGGGAGGGGAATGAGCTGAAACTCTGGATCCTTGCCCTTCCCTGGAGTGGCCGGGGCCTGCTGCCCGTGTGCTTGGGGCGGTTGCTGTGCCTGGGCAGGGGGAGCTGGAGCCCTCCCCACAGCTGAGTCCATCCTGTTTACTCCCGAGGGATTTTCTGACCTGTCTCTGACCTGACGATCACATGACAGACAGCAGACACGGGGCTGGGATGCCGTGGGGAGCTGGAGCCAGCCTTTGGAACCCCAACACTCGTCCTTCCCTGGTAGAAAGGCGGTCACGGGGGAGGGCGCCGCCTGGCTGGCTGCCTCGGGATCTGGGTCACTGTGCACTGCCTTTTGCAAGTGTGTGCTCCCATGGGATTTTTAAATGCATGAGCACCTCTGGGAGCATCTCCGTGTTAGCGCCATTTCCCATCTCCACCTCTGCCACTCTTGAAAGCCCAGAACTGCACCGAGGACAGTCAGAGGTCCAGCATACAGTGGGGGAGGCCCTAGCCATTCCCCGACCACTCCCACGTGCATCCCTTCAGAGGGCCAGGGGCACACGGTCAGGCAGCGCCAACTTGCTGAGTCACACGGAACTGAGCATCCTCTCCTAGGGACCATGTCTCATCGTCAGTGGATGGAGTCCCCCTGACCCTTGCCGGGGAGGGGACGCCCACTGCTGCTCTGGGTCCCTCGGCTGGCCCACTGCCGCCGAGCACAGGTGTCCTTTGTCCCTCTGTCCAGCTGCCCAGTGAATGGGGAACGTGGTGTGGACCAAGGCTCTGCCCCCTTGGAACCCTGCTCTGTCCCCTGCAGCACACGGGCCGCTGTGGCAGGGCTGGCAATGCCCTCCTGGCTGGGCAGCTGCTCTGGACTGTGTGTCCCTTTGATGGATGGGCCTGTCGTCCACCAGAGGTGAGAACTCACTCGTCGTGACCCCGTTACACCGATCTAACGAGAGATGAAGGAAAGCATTCTCCTCAGCCCTTCCCTACATACACGTGTCTCCCCCCAACCCCGTGTTCTAGGCAGCCGCCGCCAGGCCTCCCTGGGCAGGGCTGTCTGGGCAGAGGGCACCGGAGGCTCAGAGCCACGGGGCACACCCACCAATGCGGGGTAGAAGGTGCAAGCAGGGGAGCCCAGGTGCCCGGGTGGCTGAGCCAGGGCAACAGAACTAGGGAGGTTGGGGTGAGGGAGCAGCGCCCGTGAGTGGTCAAAGGCAGGGTCGGAAGGCAGAAGGGGTGAATGGGGCTGCTTGACAGGACAGGTCACATCCCTCTGTGGGCCGAGGTCTGTGCTCTGAGGTCCCCATTCAGCTGTTTGCTCTCACTGCGCTCTGAACCCCGCTTCCTGGTCTGTGCACCAGCCCACCAATGCCCACTCCCAGCATGTGGCAGGGCTGCCTAGAGAGGGCCGTGTAGGTGGGAGGCCGGAAGAGTGCCCTGTGCCTGCCCCCTCGCCCCTGTGGAGTTGGGGGTGGGAAAGGTGACTCACCTTCCTGCACACCAGGAGCTACCCTGAAAGAGGAGGACCCCAGGACCCCGGCCTGGGCTCCCCCATGGCCCCAGCATCACACACTGAGGAGCGGGGGCCTCAGAGGGGACAGTCCCTGAGCCAGAAGCAGGTGGACGCCGCACGGCAGTGTCCAGGATAGCATGGCAGGCGGGGCTGGATGTGGAAATTGGCCAAGCAGGTGGGGGTGGGGGGCAGATCATGGTGGGTGCTCACCATGGGCGGGGCCCTGAGCAGAGCACCTCCCATCGACCAGAGCGGCAGGTCCTCCTCTTGGGCTGACACTGAGTTTGACCTGGGCCTGCTCTGCACACTGGTCCCAAACCCAGCCACAGATTCCCAGGAACAACCCAGGGGACCAACTTGGGGCCAGTTGGGGTGGGCTGTGGGAATCACAGCCTTGAGCCTTGTCTGGGGGAGTGGGCCTCCCCGTTGCTGGGGCTTCTCCAAGGGCTGTCGGAGCAGGAGGGCTGTCTCCAGGCTCCTGGTTTTGGGAGCCTCACGTCCCGGGAAGGGCAGGTCTGACTCGAGCCCCACACCATCACCACGAGGACTGCAGTCCCAGCCACGTGGGGTCTGAGGCTCCGAGCAGGTCTGGATGCAGGGATAGGGGCGAGGTTGTCACTGCACATCAGGAAGTTTTCTGTCAGTGGATTAACTCCCTTTTGAGTTGACTAAGGTCCTTCTTTGTCCCCCTGAAGGGCAGTGTGTTTCTTCTCTTTCCGTCATGGCCCTTTCTTCAAAGAGGTGGTTTGACCTCCTTGGGCTGGCGTGACCTGCAGGCCCTTCCCTTCAGCCCCCCGTGAGGGGGTGTCGATGACAAAGCTGCGTCCAGCTCGGCTTCTGCCCTCGTCCTTGGCCTCAGATGGACTGTTCTGGAGCTTTGTCACCAGTGGCCCCTGCTCCACCTGACACCCATGTGTCACCTGGACAAACTGCTTACCTCCATGGTGTTCACTTCACGGTGAACCGTCGCCGTGGTTCACATGGAGGCACAAGCTCCTGTCTGTCCTGTGTGACCACAGATGCCCACAAGCCTGTGCTGAAAGAGAGATACGTAAATGTATCTCTAAATGTAGCCTCTTGAGAATTTCCTAACTAAAAAGAGTTTTTTTTCTGAAAAGCGTCAAGCTATTTGTAGCCCACGTTGGTTGAAGAGATTTTTCTGGGTGTAGCTTATTTTTTCACTCATTAACTTCTTTTTCTTATGAATTAAAAAGTAGCATTTTTCCCACCCAGGAACATCTTCCTTACTTGTCTCTGTACCACAGCCAGCATTTCTGCTCCTGTGGGGGGAGCAGGCTCAGACCCCACCAGGGAGGCTGGGTTTTTCTCCAACCACAGCCCTGAAGTGGGAAGTGCAATGGCTGGGCCACACCTACCATGCTCCTTCCCAAAGTCACACGTCCCCAGGGTTTGCCCTTTGATGGGCAGGGGATGTGTAAGTGTTTCACTTGGCCGTCAGTTGGCAGCATCCAGGCTCAAGAAACCAGAAAAGGCCCTTTGCCGTCCCACCTGGCAGAGCTGGAGACGCGTCCTCTGAATCCGCTGGCCAGTGCCCAGGCTCTTACTTTGCCTGTCCAGCCATGGATGCTGTCACCTGAGGTCTCCAACTAGACGGGGCAGCCCCAGTGTCTGTGGTGGGATCCAGGCTGTCCCCTGGACTCACAGTGGTAGGCGACCACAGCCCCAAGGCTCAAAGCGGGCCCCTCCCCTTTCCTGGCCAGCAGCCCACAGTCACCCCCAGGGATTTCACAGGAGGCCTGACCCAGGCCTGCCCTTGACGTCTGCTTCCGGGAGCGGCTCCCCGTCCTCTTTCCATCAGCTCCATGCTGGTTCTCCAGGCCTGAGATGCTGGGCTCTAGCCCAACCGCGCTTATGCACACACTCCTTTGGATACTTTAATGAAAAAGACCCTGTTTATGTGGTGCCCCTCACCCTTTCTGGTCCCATCTCCAGGATTGTTTTACAATCCGTGATTTAGCCAAGCTAGGCCCTTGACCTACAGTCCAGTGCCCTCAAGGCCGTGTTCAAACCCCCTGACAGGGGGCTGCCTGGAGCCCTTCCCGACCCAAGGAGGGCAGTGCTGTTGGGCACTTTGCAGGGGCACATCTGCCCTGTTGGGGACAGGCTCCTGTCTCTCCTCCTATGTCTCCACAGGCACAAGCTCGCCTGGCTCAGTCTGTGCTAAATGTCGAACTGTCACGTTTCACTGCCCGATTGACCCATTTTGCAAAGCTCCAGGTCCCCTGAGACAGGGTTCTCACCAAGCCCCTCAGGGCTGATGAAGGCTCAGAAGTCCTGCCTGGCACTCAGAGTGTCCCCTCCGGCCCCATTCCCTTATCCACAATTCCAAATTCCCTAAAGATCTGAAACAAAGGTTTTCAAAACTTGGTGGAAAAGCCAGCCTTGAACTGATATACATTTACTCTGATCTTTATTTATTCCAGTTCGTGTGAACAGTTGTGTTTCAGTACAAAAATCTTTTTAAAAATTTTTTTTAATATCGTTTGGCCACGCAGAGCGGCATGCAGGACCTTAGTTCCCCAACAAGGGATCAAACCAGCACGGAGTGGAAGTGCAGAGTCTTAACCACTGGACCACCAGGGAAGTCCCTCAGTACAAAAATCTTAATGTGCCTGATTACGGGGTGCAGCCCCAGGGTCCAATGAGGTATCATGCAATGTATGAGATGTACAAAAATTCTGAATTCCAAACACATTTGGCCCCAAGGCCTGGGTGAGGGGTGGGGGCGGTGGACCGTCCCCACACATCGCAGTGCTGGAGCAGGCGACAGTCTGGTAAAGGGAAACAGGCTCAACCTGGCCCCAGGATTTCGCAGAGTGATGGTGCTGCTCTCGTGGCTTTTTCACTTAGAGGTGAAACAACTCTGCCCGGTGCTGGTGCTCAGAGGTGGAGGAGCCCACAGGCCAGCGGAGGGAGGAAGGGGTGCAGGAGGGCAGGGAGGGACGGGGCTTCCTGCCTGTGGAGGGGGCAGCAGGCCTTCTCCCACACAGGACCCTCCCTCACCTGGGAAGCTGGTGACCACTGGCCCAACCGTCACTTTCTGCGGGACTGAAAGCTCCAGACGTGCCTCCTGGGGGCACTCCGGGGAGGTCCAGGCCAAGGGCACCTGGGAGTGTGGCAGTGACCAAAGAGACAAGAGGCACTCATGCTGGTGAGTCCTCAGCTTCCCATCTGTAAGTGGGGTGCAGGCCCTGACCTGCCCTGCCTTCGCAGTGCCCTGGGGGGCCCCCTGCAACCCTTCTCAGGGTGCTAGCAGTCTGCCTCTGGGTCTGCAGAGCAGAGGGTGCCGAGGTGGGCATGGGGGGCGCAGGCCTCAGGTTGGGCCCATCCTGTCCAGGATGGCGGCTCATTCCCCACCAATAATCCTGGAAAGGGGGCCGGCTAACGGCCCAGGTGTGTGGGCTTGCAGAGCTGCGCGCACAACACCGAGCAGCTGCAGGAGAGGAGCTGGGTCTGGTCCCCCGCCACGCATCAAGCTTTCCGCACAGTGACCATCACCTTTCCTGCCACGGCCAGGAGCAGGACTCCCCAGGCCAAAGCCTCCGGCGTCCATCCTGATGAGGTGAGAAGGGGTTATCCACTGACCTCAGTGGGCAGAGCATGCCGGGAGGGGGGAGGGGGGCGGGAAGTGGCATGAGGCGGGAGACCCCAGCGGCAGGCTTTACAGGTGGGCCACACCAAGGATGGCCAGAGGTCAGGCCTGGACTGGGGTCCCACGAAGGCAGAGGAGTCAGCCCGGGTCTGGGCAGGGGGCCGGGTTGTAGGCAGGAACGGGGTGGAGGGCGGGGTACGTGGGCAGGGGCCCGGCAGCGGGGAGGGGAGGTGGGCAGGGGGCGCGGCCGCGGGGGTGGGCGCAGAGCGGGTCTCGCGGTGTCCGGGCGGCTGGCGGCGAGGGCGTCGCCCCAGGCAGCAGGCGCGGGGTCTGTAGGGGCGCCTGGGTCCCCGCCCCCGCTGGCCGCGCCGGGTCGCGCGTGGGCGCGGCGGGCGCCGATTGGCTGGCGGGAGCGCGGGCGGGGCGGGGCGGGCGGCGGCGCGGAGGGGCCGGTCACCCCGCAGCCCGGCCTCGGCCTCCGCTCGTCGCCGCCCCGCCCGCGCGCACGTCCCCCCGGCGGCCACCATGAGCACAGGCCTGCGGTACAAGAGCAAGCTGGCGACCCCAGGTGAGCCCGGCGCCCGCCCGCGCGCGCGCGCGCACTCCTTTGTCCCCGCCGCCCGCACGCCTCTCACCGTGTGTCTCGGTCTTTCCCCCGCCCGCCGGCCCGGGCCCGGACCCCGACCCGACCCCCGACCCCACCCGACCCCGCAGAGGACAAGCAGGTACGTGTGCGCCGTCGCTCACCTGGCCCGCTGTCACCCATTGTGCCACCAACGCGCGGCGCCCCAACGCGACCCCGCCCCCGCCGGCCGTCATTCCGCTCTGTCGCGATAACCGATAACCGATTGTCAGGCTGGGCAGTGCCGCCAACCCGGGGCTGCAGAGGGGAGGAGCGGCCGCAGTGCCTCTGGGCCTGGCTCCCGACCCTCGAGGCACGGCGTGCGCTCCTCCCCGGATGGGGGATGGGCCGGGTGCCCCTCTCCCACTGGTCCAGCACCAGCCTCTCTTTGCTGACCTGGCCCGTGGCCGTGTGCTGGGGGTCCTGTGTGAGGCCATGATCATGAAAGGCCACGGCTGGGGGAGGGGTTTGAGTCCACCAGCCAGGGCCAGTCCCTGAGCAGCCCCACAGGGGAACCTCTGGCCACCCCACCCAACTTCTCTGCATCTTATGCCTCCTCTCTGCACACACCAATGTGAGTGGGCTGATCTGTGGCCAGGCCTCTTCCCCAGACTGGGAGTTTCCAGGGCCTGGTCTGAGTCATCCCGGTGCCCAGCACCAGTCTTCAGATCTAGGGGGTACAAACTGATTTCTCAAAGGGCCGGCCTAGACCCCAGCCTCCAGGAATAGAGGGTCGGACAGGAGGCTGGCCTGGGCACTCGCTGTGAACCTAGCTGAGGTCAGGTTTAAACAGCTAGGAGACCCCAAGAGGGCGTGGGGGGTGTGGGTAACCGGGGGGGGGGGCTGGGGGCTCTGGGGCAGCCCTGCTGGGGGCCTCTCTGGCTTGAGCTCAGCCATGTTTAGGGCAGAAAAGAAGAGCCCAACTCTGGCATCAGGGTGGCCTTGGCAACCCTCGTCTGGGATGGGGGCTCACACCCTGGGTGGATGCTGGGTGGAACCCGAAGTCTTGGCCTAGGTGCGGCAGGCGGGCCAGGAGTGGCCCAGCAGGTGGGGTGGGGGCTGGGAATCACTCCTGCCCAGTGCCAGGCCCCTAGCAGGGATACGCCCCACCCAGGGACGGGTGAGGCTCACAAGGAGGGGCCACGACCACCTCATCCTGCCAGCAAGGGGCTCCCTGGGGAGCCCGGGACAAGAGCTGCCTCCCCATCATGGCGGGTCAAACAATGAAGGAGATGCAGGGACGCACTGCCACCAAGCTATTGTTCAAGGGAGAGAAAGAGGGAAGGCCTGGGAGACCAGCCCCCCTTCTCCTGGGCCTGCGGGCACTCAGGGACCCCCCCCCTGCTGAGGCTCAAGCCCCTTCAGGCCTGTCTACCCCTCCTGGAGCTCAGCTAGGACCAGCCTTACCTGTCCCCTGCTCCCAGGACCAGAGGGAGAGAGCATTATGCGGGTGGGGTGTGGGGTTCCCTGGGAGCAGGGCCAGGGAGCCCGGTGTTTGGGGAAGGCTCCCCGTGGGTCTGGGGGAGCCGGAAGCCTGCAGTAACTTTGCTGTTCCATGGTTGGTGTTACTGAGACTCAGCCTGTCTGCACTCTGGGAAAGGGGGCAGGGGAGCTCTGTGGGCCCCCTCTGTGCGCACCCATCTCAGACACTGGGGAGGGCTCTGGTGGTCCTCTGTGCCCCCTCCTCCAACTCCCACCCCATCTCTAGCAGTGGTGGGGCCTTCACTGGCTCTGGCAGCTGGGGTGGTTCTAAGAATGGAAATGCCTCGAGAGTGTCAGGCACCAGGAGGAGGTGGGGAGGAGGTGGGCGCAGCAGTGTCTGTGGCTCGGGAAGTCCTGAGGAGTATTTGTTGTGCCTCGGGGGCCAGAGAAAGGGAGTAGAAGGGCCCCTTCCTTGGGGATCCCCCAGGGAATCCCCAGGCCCCATCTGGACGAAGTCAGGGGACGGGGCAGGCAGGCAGGGAGCTGGTCTTGTCCCCCTGACCCGGACCTCCGCTGAGGCTGTGCCTTACCGATAGGGAAACTGAGGCCTTCTGGGGGCAACGAGCCCATCAGGCACCAGGCTGTGGGGTGCCAGCTCTGTCTGTCCTCCTGGAGATGCCCTGGGCCTGAGATGTCAGCCTGTCTGGGCAGGAAGTGGGCCGAGGGGCCATGTCTAAATTGGAGCCGGGGGTGGAGGCTGGGTGGGACTCAGGCCCAAGGCCCCTCGCAGGTCCGCGTGGTAGAGGGCTGGGGCCAGCACAGAGGCTTTCTCAGAGCCAGGGCTGGGGGCGGGCTGGGGAGCTGGGGCCTGTGGCTCCCCCCACCTCTCGGATAAAAGGCTCCCCTGTTCCCAGCAGCGGGCCCACCCCTCCTCCCCAGGTGCCAGCGGCCTCCAGGCCACACAGCAGCAGCATGAGCCTAGACAGGGGGACAGAGGCCCCTTAAGCGGGGAGCCAAGAAGGGAGGGCCTAGGTGGGGGAGAACTGTGGGGCCTCCCGTTCCCACTGATGCACAGTCCAGGGACACGTCTCTTTGGATCCCCAGCTCCTTTGCAGGCCTCCCTTGCCACCGGGCTGGTGCTGGCTTGTTCAGATTCTGGTGGGTCCTGTGGGTAGGGTCAGTGAGGAAGGGTTTGGGGGCTCAGGAGACCCCTGTGGTCCCTGGAGTGGCCTCACAGGTGTGAGGGCTGAGCTGGCTGGAGCCCTACAGGCCCTGTGTTGCCCAGTCCTGAAAGTGAGAGCAGGGTGGAAGCTCAGAGGGAGTGTCCCCCTTAGGGGGAAGGGTTCACTCCAGCACCCCCTACCTCTGCTGGCAGCGGCTGTCTGGGGGCAGAGGTGGCAGCGCAGGGCTGGCCGGTGGGTTTGTGGAGCTACGCACTGGCCACAGCTTCCAAGTTTGCAGAGGTGGGGGTAGGGGTTGGGCATCTAGTGCTCTGATCGCTCCCTTCCCCCAACGTAAGCCTCCGCGGGCCTGGGTGGGGAGGTGGGCTCTGCCCTCGCAGGTTCCCAACTTCTCTCGGCGGCCACGGCGGTAAGAATTCTCCAGACACACGCGCACACACGCGAGGGGCGGGCCGTGCGTCGGTGGGTAGCTGGGGGCGCCTCTGTGACACCGCCGCGGGAGAGTAGGGGGACCGGGCGGGCTCCCGCGGGCGCACGCGTGGATGGGGGCGTACTCGGGCGCCCTCTGGCAGGCGGGACGCGGCAGCGCAGACCCGGCCGTGGACCCGGTCCCCCGCCCACCCGGCTGTGCAGTCGCTGGACTGACGGCCTGAGCCGCGCTGCTCCGCGCGCAGCCGCCCGCCAGCCCGCCGAGCTGGGCCCTGCCCTCCTCAGCTCCGTGGCTCCGCCCGCGCGGCCCAATTTCCAGGCGACTGTCTCCCGGAGACCGCGCGCTCCTCTCCGGCGCGAGGGCCCGCCTGTGCCAGGGGCAGGCCCGCCTGGGGCCGGCGAGCGGCTTGGTGGCATCGGGGTCCGGGCATCGCGTGAGCGCCGCCCCTCCAGGCTTCGGTTCCCGCGTCCGTAACCCGTAACCCGTAACCCGGGGGCGAGAACAGGGCCTCGGGGCCGCACAGCGCGCGAGCCCCTGGCGCACAGCTACGCCGGGTGGGCCTGACGCACTCTGGGCCCCAGCGCAGCGGGCAAGGTCCCGGGGTCGCTGCGATGGACTCGCTGGCGGCACCCCAGGACCGCCTGGTGGAGCAGCTGCTGTCGCCGCGGACCCAGGCCCAGAGGCGGCTCAAGGTGTGTGTGGAGAGGGGAGCGGAAGGTGGGTCAGCTGTGCGCCCGCCCCCCGCGCACGGACCGGGGATGCGACGGGAGCCGCAGGGCCGGGGTCCTGGGGTGGGCGCCGGAGGCCGCGGGAGGCTGGGCGCCGCTGTCTATAAATAGCCCCTGCTCCGCCGTCGCAGCAGCCAGCCACCCCCGCGGCTGGATCGGGGCCAGACGGGGCCTCCCACCCCTTACACTCGGGAGGGGTGAGTATTGAGGTGGGGGCTTCTCCAGCCTCTGAGGGCCTTGGGCGTGTGTGAGGGGTCTGGGTCCTGGTGCCCTCTGCCCACCACCCAAGGGGGGACACCGCCTTGCCCGCTGTGCCTGCGACCCCCCTCCACACGCACACAGACTCCATCTCGGTCCCTGCGAAGCCCTCGCGGGCGCCTCCACCCTCCACCCCCACCTGCCTTCCACCTCCAGGGCCTTTGCCCACAGGCCCTCACCCACTTCTGCCATTGAGATGACCCCTCCCTGGGGACCCTGCCCTGCTGCCCCCTGGCCTGAGCTGGGTAGGGGCCAAGGCACCGGGCTGCCCCAGGAACCCCAGCGTGCCCCTGACCCGCCCGCCCCCGCCAGGACATCGACAAGCAGTACGTGGGCTTCGCCACACTGCCCAATCAGGTGCACCGCAAGTCTGTGAAGAAGGGCTTCGACTTCACGCTCATGGTGGCGGGTGAGTGGGCCGGCCTCCAGGGCGTGGGGTGGGGCACTGGCAGCCAGGCTCTGTCTGGGGCCTGGGACCTGACCCGACTTCCTCACTGCACCTGTGGGCAGGGGAGTCGGGCCTGGGGAAGTCCACACTGGTCCACAGCCTCTTCCTGACTGACTTGTACAAGGAACGGAAGCTGCTCAGTGCTGAGGGTGAGTGGGCCCCACGCGGCCCTGGCGCTGCCACCATCCCCTGCGGGGTGACCTCTCCAAGGGCTCCTTCCGGGTCCAGCCCTGCTCCTCTGTCCCCGAAGCATGGGTCTCCCGTTCAGGGTCCAGATCACCGCCGGGCCACATAGCCAGGGATGAGAACAAGGGTCTGGGCTGCCCGGGGTGGGAGTGAGGGTCACAGAGGGTCTGTGAGGGTCTGTCCCCCCACCCGCCTTGCCACAGAGCGCATCAGCCAGACGGTCGAGATCCTGAAGCACACGGTGGACATTGAGGAGAAGGGGGTCAAGCTGAAGCTCACCATTGTGGACACACCAGGCTTCGGGGACGCCGTCAACAACTCTGAGTGGTGAGGAAGGCCTGCCCGGTCTGCCCTGGCCCCTGGCCACCAGCCACCAGCCTGGCCTCATGTGCCCCCTGCCCCCAGCTGGAAGCCCATCACCGACTACGTGGACCAGCAGTTTGAGCAGTATTTCCGGGACGAGAGCGGCCTCAACCGCAAGAACATCCAGGACAACCGTGTGCACTGCTGCTTGTACTTCATTTCCCCTTTTGGGCACGGGTAGGTGGCTCCTCCGGGCCAGGGGTGCGGGTCCTGCCCATCCCTGCGGCGCCCCCTCCCACCACCCCCACCCCATGAGGCCCTCGCCCTGGCTGCTCTCCACAGGCTGCGGCCAGTGGACGTGGGCTTCATGAAAGCCCTGCACGAGAAGGTGAACATCGTGCCCCTCATTGCCAAAGCCGACTGTCTCGTCCCCGGTGAGATCCGGAAGCTGAAGGAGCGGGTGAGCCTGTGCGGCCGCGGGGCGCAGCCGGAACTCTGGTGGGGCCAAGGGCACCAGCCCCTCACCTGATGGCCCTTGCCTGCCGCAGATCCGGGAGGAGATAGACAAGTTTGGGATCCACGTTTACCAGTTTCCTGAGTGTGACTCGGACGAGGACGAGGACTTTAAGCAGCAGGACCGGGAACTGAAGGTGAGGCTGCAGCACTGGGGGTAAGGGACCCAGAGGCCACTTTACACCAGGTCGGGAGGAGGGCCCGGGCCCAGGTCTGACCTGGGGGGCAGGAGTGTTTCGTCCAGGCCATAGAGTCTTCACCTGGGGCTGGGGCTAGGGCGGCCCAGGTCCCCCGCTGGCTTGTGTAGTTGGGTCCCCATGTAGTTAATAGGTCATGGAATGCTTGCCAGGATCTAAAGGCACAGCCACTGGCCAGGCCCCCACCCTGGCCCTTCTCTCAGCCCCCTCGCCATGCTTCACCCACAGAAGGGCCTAGTCCAATGGCCCCAGGCCTGTGCATGTCCTGCCTCCCAGAATTCTGAGCTCCGGGGGGAGGGGGGGTGGCTTTGAGTGCCCCGGGGGTTAGAGTGGTGATGGCAAGCCCAAGCTGGGGACAGGTGGCCACCGAGCCAGGAGCAGGGTGGACCTTTCACCCCGAAGTCAGCAGGGGTATCGCTAACAGGAGGCATGGGCTCTGCCCTGGGAAAGGAATGGGGAGGCACTAGATGGAGTGGCTGTTGGTGGTGGGGATATCAGGAGGGGGGGTACATCTGATGGGCACGGCCCAGCAAAAGCCCTAAGGTGTAAGCTGCACCAGTTCTGGCTTCAGCTGGCAACAGAGAGGCCAGAGGTGGAGACAACAGGGTCTCTTTGGGGAGAGGTTGTTGATGGTCATTGTGGAGGGGCGGGCCAGGCGCTTAGTGCCCATGCCCCTCTCCCACCACTGACCCCACACCCATGCTAACTGGGAGTGAGCCCTTGCACCTGCCCCCCCCAGGAGAGCGCACCCTTCGCTGTTATCGGCAGCAACACGGTGGTGGAGGCCAAGGGGCAGCGGGTCCGGGGGCGTCTGTACCCCTGGGGGATCGTGGAGGGTGAGTCGAGGCCTGGGGCACAGCGTTTGGGTGGGAAGGCTCCCCTGGGCCGGCACCTCACCCACCGCCCGCCCCTGCCCGCAGTGGAGAACCAGGCACACTGCGACTTCGTGAAGCTTCGCAACATGCTCATCCGCACACACATGCACGACCTCAAGGACGTGACGTGCGACGTGCACTACGAGAACTACCGAGCGCACTGCATCCAGCAGATGACCAGGTGCGTGACCCACCCGCCCTCGGACCTGCCCTGACCCCCACCCAGAGGCGTGGGAGCCACAGGGTATCGAGGGTCAGCCCAGCCCCCAGCAGCTTATCCCTGGTGTCCACCCTGCAGCAAACTGACGCAGGACAGCCGCATGGAGAGCCCCATCCCCATCCTGCCACTGCCAACCCCCGATGCTGAGACGGAGAAGCTCATCAGGATGAAGGATGAGGAGGTTGGTAGGCAGCAGGGGAGGAGCAGGGGCTGGGGGCGGGGACAGGGCCAGGCCCGGCCCATCGCACTTCTCACCCCACCCTCCGTTGTTCCTGCCCCGCCCCCAGCTAAGGCGCATGCAGGAGATGCTGCAGAAAATGAAGCAGCAAATGCAGGACCAGTGACCCCGCCCCAGCCCCACTTCTCCATGGATATACTGCCAGTTTCCAGGCTGGCCCTTCCCACCCCTGGACCCCGACTGGCCTGGACTCGACACCGGATTCGTCTGGATCGCTAACAGGCCTGGACACAGCCCCAATTCCAGAGTGGCCCAGACCTGGACTTTTCCCTACTGTTCCTGAACTGACCCAGAGACGCGGGGTCGCAGCCCCCAGCCAGCCCTAATTTATTCTCAGCATCAGCCCCTCCCGTCATTTGTGTCTGCTTCCAAGGGGCCTGGACAATGGCCCCCACAACCAGCCCTCTCTGGCCTTGGGGGAGCAGGAGCTAAGTTGGGTGGTGACTTCTGAGATCTCTCCCCAACCCAGAAGGTCACAGCACTTAGATTCCAGGCCCTACTCAGATGGGCGGGTAAACCAAGGCAGAATAGGGGAGCAGGTCCGCAGGATCCTGGGCCTATTCCCTGCCCAGTGCTGCAGAGTGAACTTGGGAGCCCTCACTTTGTGCTGAGGTGGGCCAGGTCCTTCTTACCTCCTCACCCACTCACCAGGTAGCTCAGCGGGCAGGTTGGACAGCCGAAGCAATTAGGATCCCTCCAGACCTTAGGAGGCCAGCTGGCTGCTGGAGAGGAATAATGGGGCTGGGATGCTTGTAAATGCCTACGCCCCTCCCCCACGGCCATGGCCCGGCTCCAGGAGCAGTGCGTGGTGGGCAAACTGGCAACCCCCATCCCTGGACCACCCTTCCCTGTTGGTCGCTGGAGGCCTGTTCCCCGCAGCAGCACTGTTGCCCCGGGTTCCTGAGCCCTTGGTCCCCCATCCCTCCACCCGCATGGTCCCTGCCCCCAAGCCCCATTCTCCAGTTTGTTCAGTTGTGAATGCTGCGTCCTGTCCTGGTGACAGGAGAACAATGTTGGTGAACGTCGAAGAGGGTGTCCGAGTGCTCCGTGCGCCCCTGGGAGCGAGTGGGGCGGAAGCCGGGTCGGCCGGCAGCCTGGCGATAGCGCTGTATCTGCGCTGCCGGCTTGGCCTACTGGTTATTTGCGACGGGGCTGTGGTCGGTTCGGCGGGTGCGCCGGGGACTGGCAGGGGCGGGGCGGCTTTATCGCCCGGTTCTGCGGCTGCTGCCTGGCGCTCCAGAGCTAGCTGGACCGCTGTCCTCTCGCCATGGGCTCCGGTGAGTCTGGGGTCTGCCCGGCCCAGGCCGCTCCCTGAGTAGAGTCCGGTGGGGAGGTGCTCTGTCCTCTGGGCTGTAGTCGGGAGAGGTTTGGGTCAGACTTAGAGGGCACTTCCAGCCGGTGTGCCGGGCTGTCGGGGTGGAGAGGCTCGCGGGTGATGGGGGGCACGCGGGTGCCCCGGGACCCCGCCCAGGAGCCCCAAGGGCCGGGCTCACCGCGGCGCTTCCCTTCCAGGGCCGCGCGGGGCGCTGAGCCTAATGCTTCTGCTGCTCGCGCCGCCGGGCCGCCCGGCCGCTGGCTGCCCGGCCCCGTGTCGCTGCGCGGGGACGCGCGTGGACTGCGGGCGCCGCGGGCTGACGTGGGCTTCGCTGCCGGCCGCCTTCCCGCCGGATACGACCGAACTGGTGCTGACGGGCAACAACCTGACGGCGTTGCCACCAGGGCTGCTGGACGCGCTGCCGGTGCTGCGTGTCGTGCACCTGGGCGCCAACCCCTGGCGCTGCGACTGCCACCTGGTGCCGCTGCGCGCCTGGCTGGCAGGCCGGCTGGAGCGCGAGCCCTACCGCGACCTGCGCTGCGCCGCGCCCCCCGCGCTACGGGGCCGCCTGCTGTCCTACCTGGCGGAGGAGGAGCTGCGCGCCGCCTGCCCGCCTGGCGCGCTCTGCCGCGGGGCGCTAGCGGCGCAGCTCCTGCTACTCTGCCTTGGGCTGCTGCACGCGCTGCTGCTGGCGCTGCTGCTGTGCCGCCTGCGGAGGCTGCGCGCCCGCGCCGCGCGCCGGTGGCCGCTGACTACCCCGCTGGCGGAGGAGCCCGCGACCCCCGAGCCGAGCGACTGGCGCTGAGCCGTGCGGCCGGCCCACGGACGGCCCCCCGCTCCGGCCGCATCCTCCGCCCACACGATCTCCCAGACGCTCCCCCCACCGCGGCCGCGCGCAGGGGCCCCACTGCTGCGCGCGCACCGCTGGCGACACGCTCGCACCCCCTGGACCTGGATGCCGAAGCGGGCCCGGGGCGAGCCGCTGCCCAGACCAGTCGAGCCCCCCACGCCATCTCCAGTGCGAATAAACCCTGCTCTCCATCCGACCGATCTCTGCACCGTGCGACTCGGAATCCCCCCCTCAAACCCAGAAAGAGCTCCGGGGATGATTCAAGGGGACACATCGCATGTTCATACACCCAAAATCACCTTCTGGGGTGCGCGCAAGGTCTGGGAGTGAACTCACCTGCCACCGACTCTCCCAGAAGTTCTAGTGAGAAGGCACAGAAGAGCTGGAAGTACAATGCCCACACTGGCGGGAGTGAGGACACAGGGGACAGTGAGGACAGTGGACAGTGAGGACACTGTGGAGCAGTGAGGACACTGGACAGGACAGTGTGGGGACGGTGAGGACCCCACAGGAAGTGTAGTTGCCAGAAAGAGCAGATGCTCAGAGTGGCGGTTTCCGGGAGTCAGTGAGGGTCTTCCAGGTGGCTCTGAGGACAGTCCAGGGTGTGAGGTTTCCCTGAAGGCAGTGACTGTGCCACACAGGCAGCTTTCAGGGTATCAGGGGTGCACTGGGGATGGTGAGGGCGGTCGGGTGGCCCAGCAGATGCTTCCCGGGCATCTGAGAGAGAAGTTCTGGAGGGCAGGTGAGGAGGGAGCGAGCGTTGTGAGCTGGGGTCCACGTAAAGTTCCCTGCAGGGGTGAGGAGGCACCTGGGGTTGCAGGTCTCTGAATTGTGTCCTCCACCTAGCTGCCGCCTCCTGCAGGAAGGCACCTCTGACTGTTTCTCAGTCCCTGTCTCCCCGTCCCAGCCCTGGATCCAGGCTGAGCCACCAGGGCCTGGAAATCCTCTGTGGGTGTCCCAGTGAGGCTCAGGCTGCTAATGAGGGCCTGGCGGACCCAAAGAGGGGCTGATGCATTTCCCACTATTGGGGTCCTGCTCCCGCCCTAGGTGTGGCCCCCACCTGTCTGGCCCTGTGAACAATGAAGGCTGCTTGCTGTTCACCCCAAACAGGACCCTGAGAAGGAGCCTCGGGCCTGAGCCCCAGCTGCCTGGCACAGGAAGGCCCCCGGCTCCTCTGACCGGGTCGGGGAGGCTGCCACTGACACGGCCTTTGTCCTGGCCTTTGTGGGACAAGACAGATGGCCCTCCGGTCAGGCTGATGCTATCTCAGGGCTGCCGGTGGGACGTGAGGCAGGAGCCACCCCCTCCTTTGTGGGCAGGTGCATGGCATCCGGCCCATTGTGGGCTGCAGTTGACTGTCTGGCCGTCCATCCAGCCTTATCACCACATCTGGGACAGCGGCCCCTTTTGTACAAATAAACTGCCACCCTACCTCCCCCAGGGAGTGTCCCAGAGCCCCTGGTGTGGGTCAGAGGTAACAGTCATTGTCAGAGCAAGGTCCACAGGCCACCCCCTAAATTCAGCCCCAATATGGTGCAGGAAGCGGGTGTCACCCCTACTTTCTAGAGGAGGAAACCAGATCCCAGAAGCGGGTCTCCCTGCTGGGCCCCAGAGCTTTCTCCATGGCTGCACTGGGAACAGAGCTGAAACCAGTCCCCTGGGACCCACTCTCCTCCTCACTGAGGACTTTGGGGGCCAAATGCAGGGCCCAGAGAAAGTGGCCTTGGGGTTCTAGGTGACCCCAAGCTAAGAGAAGGAGGCCCCCCTGAGCCATGGGACAAGGTCCCAGCACGAGCTGTGAGAAGTGGTGAGCAGGAGCCCAGCTCCACGGCCAGTGTCCTGCTGAGAGGGTGGGCATGAGGGTCCCGAGGGCCAGGAGATGCAGAAGACTGGAGCTTCTTTGAAAGAGGGAAAAGGCTGGTAACACAGTGTGGTCAGACTTAAGGAAGAACTTCCCACTCGGACAACGGGGCAGTGGAACCACATGGTTTCTCCAGGCTTGCCCCTCCCTTTTGCCAGTTCTCTATGATTTTGATGGGCTCCGGCCAAGGTACTGACCACAGGGGGATGCTGGCCTGGCCTCGCTGGCTGACCTGGCCCAGCCTACTTGGAGCCCCCAGTCCCAATCCTGACCCTAAGCTGACCCTCCACACACGAACCCGGGGGCCTCAGCCTCCAGAGTGTGGGGAATTGGAACAGTCCCAGCTCAGGGACCCTGAATGAGGAGTGGACACTCCTCCCCCAGCTCCAGGGCCTATGGTGCCCCTCCCTCCAGCACTGTCCTCCATCTCATGGATGACACACCTGCCCCAGGGTCCCTTCCCCACTGATAGGCTGGTCCCCTCTGGCGCCTCAGACTCCTTCCAGATGGGAACAGGTCAGGGTCCACTTAAAGCTCTGCCAACCCCTCATACCTGCAGCCCCCAGGCTGGCTGATTCAGGGCCCCCTGCCCTGCAGCCCCAGGATCCTCTGACCACAGACTGGCCCCCCAGCTTCCCGGGGGGTAGGGGGGCGGCCAGTGGTGTGGCTCCCAGGACCCCCAGCCTTAGATCAAGGCCCAGCCCTTCCCAGGGCAGGCACGACTTTCCTGCTCTATGTCCTAACTATTCAAGGCCTCCACTCAACATGTCCTCAGCAGGGCGCGTCCTGGCCCTGCCCTGCCCAGACACGTGGTGCAGGACCCTAAGGCTGCCCCGGTGCTCAGACCACATCCTGGCTAGTGAGCGACGACCGAGGGGTTGCATAGAGTGAGCCCCGGCAGGGCCAGACGGCGGCGCAGTTAGACAAAACCCTGACCTGCGCGGGGAGCCTCGGTGTTTTCATCCCTGAAATGGGCTGATGCCTGCGTCTCGTCCTCCCCGGGCGCGCGACCCCAGCCCGGCAGCAGAGGGCGCTCGCGACCTGCAGGAGAGCCTGTGCAGGGCTCCCGGGGCGGAGGGGCGCAGGGCGCAGAGACACCAGGCTCGCCGGGGAGCGGTGCTCAGAGCAGGACCTGCCCAGGCTGGAGGGGGCGGGCCCCGGGGCCGGCAGATCGCGGCCGTGGGGGCGGGGCGGGGAGGGAGAACGAGGCGACGCCCCCCCCCCCCCCCCCCCCCGCCCCCGCCGCGCGCTGACAGCCGGTCGCAGGGAAGATAAGGGACCTCTTCCGCCGGAGGGGAGTTGGGGGGGTGGTCAGCCCAGGTGAGCCCTCCGCCCTCCACCGCTTTTTGGCTCCGTAAACACTTATTGAGTCCCTGCTGTGTGCACCGGGCGGACGGGGGCTGCGAGACCAAGTGGAGGGGACCGTGAGAGGCTGGCTGGCTCCCGGATGCCCAGGGAGTGGGACATGGGATCCACCACCTCCTGACCAACCTGGCGGCGAAGTGCGGGTCCCCAGTGGGTGCCTCCTGCCTGCGGAGGGGCCGGCCGCTCGCTGGGCTTGGACTCGAGGGGCCCACGCGGACAAGGCCCTGGGAAGGGCTGGGGGCCAAGCCCTGGCCATGATGGGGGGTGGGCGCGCCGCCCAGACGGAGCAACAACACTGGCGTGGGTGGCGGGGCCCTGGGGGCCCATAGCTCAGCGCAGAGTCTGCGCCCACCCCCAGCGTTTCCGATGGAGGACAGGCAGCGGGTGATAAATCACCAGCTCCCACCCCCACCCACTGGTGCTGCCATGGAGAAGGGGGGCTTCGAGCGACAGAGACAGAGCCCGAGGCAGACAGAGACAGGCCTAGAGACAGAGACAACCTCAGAGACAAAGGCAGCTACAGACGCCCAAGGACACCTCCAGGTCCCCTTCCCTTCCACCCCCAGAACCCCCTCCACCAGGCCCATCTGGAAACCAGCTGAGAGCCACCCCACCCAGCCTGCCAACCCCCAACAAGGAGGAAGAGGAGGAGGGAGCAGGGACTTTGTAGCCATAACTCCCCTCCCCCTGGAGGACCATAAATCAGCAGGGGGCTCTCGGGAAGCCCTCCCTCCCAGGTTGAGGGGGGTCTTTGGGGTCACTGGCCCTGGTGACTGGGCCTGGCCCTAGCTGTATCCCCCCCTCCTTTAACAGTCCTTAGGGGATCCCCCTGCTCCAACTCTCTCTTTCTGCAGCCCAGTCACAAACCCAGAGCTGTCTACACCCAGTGCTGTCTACACTGGATGCGCAGTCTATCCTCCCTCTTCTCTGTCTGCAGACAGGAAACGTCTGCAGGGAGACGTCCTGTCCTATCAGGAGACCCTGGGCTGGCCCTGCAGGAACTGGGGTCAGCGGTCCTCCCCAGTGAAGCCTCCAGGGGGTCCCCTCTGCCCCAGGGGAAATGCTATCTGTCCCCTCTTCCATCCTGCTTTCCTGTCACCACCACCCCCAGCTGCTGAGGGCCAGCTGGACAAAGGGTGCTGAGAGATGGGCCAGGTGGGCCCCCGCCACAGGTGTGAGCACTCCCTGGGGTCAGGCGAGGCTTGAGAGAGCCCACAGGATGCTCCCAGGACCTGCAGGGTGGGCCCAGACCCCGATCCCAGCCGGACCAGCCTCAGCAATCCCTGCCCTGGGCGTCTGTCCTGCAGACAACCCGCTGGACCCCTGTGGCAGAGATAAGGCCACCTGTACACGGGGAAACCCACAAACGTCCACCATGACACCTTTCCTGGCTTGTCTCAAAGAGTGGTAGGGGCGAGGACAGGGGCTTTCTCGTCTCAAAAGATCTTCGGAGCGCTGGCAATTCTGTGCCTGAGAAAGGCACTGAGTATCCTGGGGGCTGGCCAGGGCCTCGTCATGCGGACGGTCCCTTGACCCTCAGAACAAACCCCCTGAGCCCTGGGACGTCAAAAGCACTGACCCGGTGTGTGGAGGTGGGGAATGGGAGGGCCTCCTGGATATGTCCAGGAGCCGCCTCACAGGGGAGGATCCAGAGAATGCAGGGGCAGGAGGTGCGCTGGGCTCAGCCCATGGGAGGGAGGGGGTGCGAGGGTCCCCTCCCCCCAGCATGCTGGGGGAGGGGGGACGCCGTCCAATCCTTCATTCATTCCCAATTGTTCTCCCACCCGTGCACCCGTGTGCACCCCTGTCTGGAGGCTGCCGGCTGCACGGGGGAGGGCTGGGGTGTAGGTCCCTTGGTCCCCAGACCTCCACCCAGCAGAGCCCCCCACCCCCCAGCCCAGGTGCTTCTCTCTCTGCCAATCACACAGGACCCTGGGACCATCCCCACAGGAACCCTCAGAGGTGGGAGGGGCTGGAAGGGGATCCTTCAAGCTTTACCTGATGGACCCCCGTGGTGTGGGGATACGGACCCCAGGGGAAGTAGAGGGTTCCCATGGCAGCCACTTCTGCCCAGGTGTGTGGATGGGCCTGGCATGCCCACCCCTGAAAGGGAGGCTGCAGCCTGGAGCTGGGGGTCCCGGCAGTGTGGGCATCACCCTGGGAATTGTACGCCCTTGGCCTCCCTCTGAAGGGCTCCCTGTGGGCGGCCTTGCTTCTACGTAGAAATCTATTTTGATGTGGTTTGTGTTGGGGAGTTTGCTTTTCTCTGTGCTTTGTTTATTTAAGGATGCTCTTGAAGAATTCCAGCCCGTCTGCAGATACTGAGGAAAGGGCTTCTGTCTGGGCAGGGTTGGGAGGGGCAGGGCCCCTGACAGCTGCCTGTCCCAGCACGCCCACCCATGCCCTGTGCCCACCAAAGGTGTACCAGCGACAGACCTAGAGCAGGCAGGGGCCCGGGGATGCCGCCATCCAGGGGCATCGCACAGAGGCGCAGTTCAGGAGGCTTTATGAGAAAAGTGGGGCAGACCTGTTTGTGCAGCCCTGGGTCTCCTGGCACTAAATGCCTCACCTGGGCAGACACTTCTTTGTGAGTCCCTGGTGGGGAGGTCCCTATTTTATGGGTCTTTCTGCTGCAGACCCCTCATCTGGGGCCTCTGCTCTGCAGGTCTCTTCTCTGTGGGTCTCTGGTGTGGGAACCTCTGGCGGGGGTTGCGGGTCAGTGCCACCTCTCCTTATTTGCGGTGACATGGCTCTGCCACAGTGGCCTCTGGGTCATCTGTCAGACCCTTCTCCCTGGGCTGAGGATCCACTGCCACCAGAATCCCTGGGGCCCACACTCCTGAGCCTCTTGTGGCGAGGCCAGCAGGAGTGACTGGAGCATGACTGTGTCCCCAGATCATCCATGGACAAGTGGAAGGGCATCAACGGCTAAGGCTGACCTGCAGCCTTGACTCCGTGAAGTTCCCTAGACCTCTTCAGCAATGCCGTCGTGAGTCCACTGAATCCTCCCTAAATCCTTCCTGAGTCTCCCAACCTGCCCTGGGCCCTCCAGGTCCTCTCCAAGTGCTCCCTGAGGCTCCCAGACCCACCTGCATCTCAGGCTTGGGATACTGTACCTGGATTGGTCCTGGCAGGTAACTGAGGTTGATGCCAGTGGAGCCCGGAGCCTGGCACCACCCCACAGGGTCCTGGTAAACAAGGTGGGCGGTGGGCACAGTGGTCTCAGGTGTGGCGGCAGGACTATGAAGGGTCCTCCTGAGTTATAGCCTCACTCCATTAGCGCCCGCGTCTGGGGTGTTCAGTGGCTGGACAGGCGGCGCCCCTGGGCCTCCGAGACAGAGCAGGTGGGCCCCAGGCACAAGTGAGGCGTCACCACCCCATACCTGTTCTGGATCCGCCTCCTCCCGATTCGCTCCCCCTGTGTCCTCCTCGTGCAGCGGCCCGGGTCCCCTCCACCAAGACCCTCCTTGTGGGCTGTCCGGGGGTGAGGGAGACCCTGCACGGAACCTCGCGTGCTCTGGGTGGCAAGCCGTGTCTCTGAGCAGCCAGGCCACCTCCTCACGCGTGAGTGTGCGTGTGTGGACGGGAGTTGGACGGTGCTGCCTCCCTGGGTGAGCGGGTCCGCGTCCTCAAACCTCCCGCGGGCGCGCGTCCCACTGGCCGGCCGTGCCCCTGTGTGCCCTCGGCCGCCGCCCCTCCCTGCCTGCCGTGCCGTGTGTACACAGGCTTGTTTTCCCTGCCTCGCGGGCCAGGGGTGTGCTCGTAAATCGTGCAGCTGATGACACATTTATCCCGCGGGCGGCTGGCGGTGTGAATTTATGGCTGCCCCTCCCTCCTGGCTGAGGAGGGACAGGGGCCCGAACACCCCACAGGCAGGCACTTACGGGCCGCTAGGCTGGCTGGGCCATTGTGGGGGCCACCAGGAGGGACTCAGGAGTGCTCCCAGGGTCTGGCCGGCTCAGAAGCCCTGCAAAGTCAGGGGACAGATGGCAGCTGAGAGGCTGAGTGGGCTCCGCCTGGGTGCGGGCTGGGGTCGGGGCTTCTAACCTGCCCCACCTCCGCCTCCCACCTATAAACCAGGCGGGACAGGAGGGGCTGCTTCCCTCTGTGTGGACTCAGCCCACCCACTGCTACTAGGCCTGTTGGAGGCATCGAGGTTCGGAGAGGATTGTCTGGAAGGGTGGGGACCCTGAGGGCAGCTGGAGCTGCCTACAGGGAGCGGGGAGGCGTGGAAATTCAGGATGGGGGGCCCAGAGCACCCCTGCCCTCTTCCTCCTTGTAAAGATGGGGAAACCGAGGCCGAGTGAGAAGGGCCCAGATTCCTGCTTCCCAGCATGCAATGTGGGGGGTCCCAGGCGCAGCCCTCTCCCAGGGCCCTTTGTCCAGCACAGTCTGCACGTTGGGGGGGCAGCCAGGTCCGAAGATGGGAGAGACGATGGAACAGTCAGGTCCCCTTGGGCCACAGCGGGGGATAGGGGCCGCTGCCTTCCCTCTGTCCGTCTGTCTGTCTCTGAAGGGGGTCGGGTCTCCAGGGGCCCCTCTGTCGGCTCTCATGCTTGCCCCCCCTCTGGTCCCCGGCCCCCCACCCCCTACCCGCCGGCCTGTCAGGATGAGCGATGGCGGTGCCCCTCCCCAGGCCCTCAGCCCCAGGCCGGTTCCCGCTCATTAGCCGCTGACACTGTTTGCTTTCCCGCCCGGGACGCCCACCCCCGTCACAGGCCATTTCTCCCGGCGCCCCCCACCCCCGTGGGCCTGCCCGGGGGTCCAGGGTGCCGGGCAGGACCTGCGTTCGGCTCCCAGAGAGATGGCCAGACACAGCCCAGCCCCACCCTCACCTGCAGGCGCCAGCGGACAGACCTGAGCGCAATAGTCAGGCCACAGCGAGAGTGAGACTGGGCCATGCCTCTGAGCCTCAGCTGGCCCTGCGGTGACACTCGGACTGGGTCTCTGGTGACAGGCTCACACTCCCGTCTCTGTCTCTCTTGATCACTCGTCCCTATTTCTGTCTTTGGCTCTGGTCTTGCCCCCAGCCTCACCCCATGGAATGACCATTGGGCCACCATCCCCATGCAGAAGGCACCTCTCCACCCGGTGTCCCTCTGTCCCCCAAGCAGCCCTGGCGCACAGTGTGTGGGTCAGAGGGTGAATCTATGATGCCAAGGCTTGGGGAAGAAGGCAGGTGGAAGGGTGACCAGGGCATAGCTGGGGGTGCTCCCTGGGCTCTGCACCCCAGCTCCAGAGTGCTCCGAGCAGGGGAGGCTGCAGATGGACCGGGGTTGGGGGGCTTGGCGTTGGCTCAGCCTCCAGGGCAGCCTTGGGGGCATGTCGGGGGTGGCAGGCCGCTTGCTGGCCCCCCTGCCCCCTCTCCATACCCTCCCTTAACGTCAACCCCCACCCAGTGTGGCCACAGCTGGGCGGCATCAGGGCCCACAGGCCGGTGGCAGCCAGTCCTTCACTTAAAAATGTGTTTGTGATTTTGGCGGCGGGGCAGATAACGGTGACGAATGGCCCGCCGGCCCCACAGGGCCCCCAGCCCATCTGGTTTGACTTTGGCCTGTCGTAGGGTGCCCCGGGGGCCCCACCCCTGCCCTCGGGAAGTATCCTCCGAGTGAAACCCGGGGCCAGCGTTGGCAGCCCTGACATACCTCTAACCTTTGCAGACATTGGTCCCTCTGCTGGGAACACCCCTGTCCTCCAGCGAGTGTCCCACCAGGGCGACCCTCTGCCCCGGGCCCGCGGGTACTGGACACTGGCAGGGTCAGTGTAGAGGCCACGTCCTGATCAGGTCTCTCCCCTCCACGGAATGGGGAGCAGTGGGCACCTGGCGTGAAGGTGATGGAGGTGGAGAGGCCTGTGGAGGGGGCAGGGCAGCCGGGGTGGGGCCTGGCCGCCTGGCCTGACGGGCAGCGCATGTGGTCATCGTCAGGAGGGATTTCTGACAGGCCTCCCGACCCTCCCGCAGCTGCTGAGGCCCCCAGACCATCGATTATCCCTGGAGGGCAGCTTCCGGGTCCAGCCCCGTGCTCGGCTGGGGGGCAGTGAGGTCGAGCCGAGCCCCTCGGCCCAGCCCCTCCCTTCCGCCCCTCTCTGGGCTTCTGGAGGGGGCGCAGAGGTGAGGGGCGCCTGCTCCTCCCCCCACAACCATAGGGGCACCCTGGGCCGTCGCAGCCCAGGCCCTTGGAAGCAGCCGGACATGTGCTTGGGGTCCACTTGGTCAGTGCGACCCCAGGGACACGGGCTCCTGCATTCCCAGCGAGCCTTCCTGAGCCCCCCTGCCCAGGTTACAGACAGGGGTTGGACCCTGCCCTCAGTGAGGAGATAGGGGAAGGGGGCGCTTGGAGGTGCCCCCACCCATCTCAGGGCCGGGGGTGGGGGTGGGGTGGGGGAGGGCATTGCAGGCCCAGGAGCAGAGCTGGGGGCCATCCCAGAGGCGCAGCCTAAACTGCTCTGTCCCCAGGAGCTGCATCTTCCAGGCGGCCCTGGGTGGGGACAGCTGTGGGGAGGGAGAAGGGTGGCGCTGCATCAAGACTCCTGCCCCCTCCCTCCAGGCAGGAAAATCCCTCTCCCTCAGTATCACATTGTTGAGAATTAACTTTGTTGAAATAAAAATTGGTCTTGGTATTAACTCGGCCTCGAGGATTTTCTCTGCGATCCTGGAGGCTGCAGAGGGGTCAGAGGACCATTCCCAGAGCTGGCTGCTGGCTTGGGTTTCAGGGGCGCCAACGACCTCCTAATCCTCTCTGGGCTGTAACTCCCTGCCTCTTGGGGACACGGTTCCTGGGGCTGGGGGGAGGGAGGAGCTGCTCTGGCCCTGCCTCCCCTGACCCCGGCCATGAAACCGGACAGCATGGACAGCAAGGATCTCGGGGGCCCGGCCCTGGTCCCCCCCACCCCTGATCCCTCCCCCACCTCTCCCCCATCTCTCCACATCACTTGGCAGCCATGGCTGATGTCCATGGGACTCCTCCTCCACCCTCATGGTTCTGCCACAGCCTCGGTTTCCCCCCATAAAATGGGAGGCTTGGCCCAGCCTGGGTGCGGGAGGCCCTGCAAACAGACGGGCAGCCTGGTGGCCAGACGCTCAGAGGTGGCCCTTCTGGGAGGTGAAAGCCCCGATGTGTGGCCGTGGCCAGAGTCCTCTGGGGGTGGGGACGGGGAGGGCTTATGGCCGTTCACAGCCTCAGTCTCAGATGGCAATTGGCGGCCAGGCCGTGCACATGGCTGGGGGGTAAGGACAGAAACATGGGGTCCCCAAGACCAGCTCCCAGGGAGGCAAGCAGAGACATGTGTACCACTGCATCCACCAAAATGGTGTCTGTCTAGTCTACACCCGCGCAGACCTGTGTGCAGCTGCTCCGAGAGCCTCTGGGGGCCTCACCTTTCACATGGCCCCCTCTGCCTGGTGCGTCCCCCTGGGGCCTTCCACTTATCTGGAGGGTGTGTCTGCCCACAGGGACGCTGAGCCCAAGGACAAGAGCAGAGGATGGGGCAGGCCGGGAGGGGCCTGCGGGGGCATCCAATTCTCCCCCCCACCCCCGCACCTTCTGGCACAAGGACACGTCTGTGCCCTCATAGTTGGGGATAGGCAGGATTTCCCAGCCGGTGGTCCCCTCACAGCCTCGTCCGACCACAGCCCGAGCAGTGTGTTTTGGGGGGTGGGGTGCAGCCTGGGAACAGGCTGGGATGGGGGCCTGGGAACGAAGGCGGCGGCCCCTGGGGATGCTCGAGCAGGGCCAGCTGTTGCTGCCTGGCTCCAATTCCCGCTCTGCGCCGAGGCTGGTCCCCCGGGCCAAGGCCGGTGGTCTGCCTGGGAGGGAGTGGGCAGGCTGGGGGGCCTGTGCCTTCTTCTAGGCGGTGGTCCCCGGGACAGCAGAAGTAAGAGGGAGCCACCTTCATGCTGTACTAGTCGTCCAGGAGGGCTCCCCTGTCCCCCAAGCAGCAGGTCCCGAAGCCTGAATCACCCGAGCCCCCCACCTCCACCTCACCTGGAGCCTGGGCCGACCACCTGCTGGAGCCTGTGTTCCATGCCCCTCAGGGCCCACCCCCAGGGCCTTCCATCCTACTCCCCAAGCCTGGTCCCAGCCTGAACACTCCAGTCTGGTCCTTCTGTCCAGGGAGCCTAACTACCAGGACCAGGGCCAGCCTAAAACTCCTACTCACCCTTCAGGATCCCATGCAAGTGTCCCTGTCCCTGGGAGCCACTTGAATGCTGGGCCCAGCACCAACCTGGTGCTGTCATCTTTTCAAGACTCCTTCCTAGTGGCCCTGCCCCTGCCCCAGGGCTGGACGCCAGGGTGGACACACAACTCCACGGTTGAGAGGGAGAGGCTCGCTCCCTGGGCGTTGGTTTCCCAGCTGAACCGTCCTTGGCTAAAAGATTCCACAGGTCCTACTGGAGCAAGTTTGTCCCTCTAGGGGGACCCTGAGGCTGCCAGGACCCCTCCCTCCCCCACCTAAATGTTCTGAGGAGGTAGACGGGCTCCAAAGAGGTGGGGTTTGCTGTGGGCACACTGAGGGTTCCCCCAGCTGACTGTCCCCCAGACACTCGGTTGGCTTCAGCTGAGGCCGAGGGCCTGGCACAGAGGCTGCTGGGGTGAGGCTGGGGGGAATCCTCTTATTCCTGAATCCCTCCCGCCTGCCTGGCTGCCCCCTGGGAAGCCCCGTGATCCAGGAACCTGATATTTTAAGACTTAAAGCAAATGTTTCTGGAGCCCAAGCCGTGCTGAGGCGCCCGCCCGGTCCTCATTGGGGGAGGGCCAGCCACAGAGAAAAGGACACCCCGCCCACAAACCAATCCTGCCCCTCCCTGGGCCACAATTTCTGGTGGCAGGAGGGGCGATGAGGCAGGAGCCCCCTTAAGGGGCCAGAGCCAGGGCCAGCTTCAGGACTGAGGTGGGGGGCCTGGTGTTGACCCCCACTCTGCTGGTCCCTCTCTCTGGCCTCCAGCACTCTGAGAGGCCCATCAGAAGCCCTGAGCCCTCTAGGGCTGGCCTTCCCTGACCCGGGAGCCAGGGATGCCACCGAACTGCCCCACTCTGCCACCATCAGGGTGGGCAAGTCCATGCACTGTTCTGACCCACAGGCAGAAGCCACCTGGAGCTCAGGTGGGAAACCCGAAGCTTCCTGGTCCGTGGAGCAGGAGATCTGGGATGGATTGGTGATGTCTGCCTGGGTTGCAGGTGTGAGAGTGGGGATCCACAGGCTGGAACGGGTTTGATGAAAAAGCAACATGCCCGGCTTTCTTAACCTCAACACCAGAAGGAACTCCCCAGTGCCTGGATGACAGAGTGGCCTGAGGCTCGGCTCAGGCCCAGCAGAGCTGGTCAGGGCAAGGCCCAGGCTCTAGGCCCTACCTGGACTCAGTGGAGCCATCTTCCTTTGGGAGAGTTTCCCAGGGCTTCAAGGGCTGAAGCATCATGGGTGGAGGGCTCAGGTGGGTGGGCGGACAGTGCAGGGCAGGGAGGCTTGGGCCTTGTTAGGGCGGACAGGGATAGGGCCCCTTCTGTAAGGAGTGTTCCAGACGCTGGACCAGCCCAGGCCCAGCTGGGAATGTGGGGAGTGGGGGGCAGATGTTCTGGGGATTCTTCCTGGGTTATCCTCATGACCCCAGTCAGCCGGGCCCCTAGCCCTCAAAGTACCTGTGCTGAGTCCCTGGACTGGTCCCAGCAGATGGGGCTTGGCCACACCTCTCTCCCCAAGCCAGTGAGCCCATCAGGGCCAAGAGTCTCCTCGGGCTCCTTCGACCATTTCACAGATGGGAAAACGGAGGCCCAGAGAGGGGACAGGCCTTCCAGGGCCACATGGAGAGCCTACAGCCAGCCCCGCTGCGTGGACTTCTTCCCCCACGGCCCCTGAGGCCCTCTTGTCTCGGCCTGTAGGAGGGACGGCACTGTGGGCAGCTGTGGGAGGACAGACCTGACTCTGAATCCCAGCACCCTGCCTCCAGGGCTGTCTGCTCACCCTGAGCCCCGGCTCCCCACCTGACCATGGCCCTTCTGCCCTGGAGAACTCCTGTGCACCCTCAAAAACCCAGAGGGGCCTGAACCTTGAGCCCCAGAATGTCACACACACACCCAACTCCATCCCCAGCTGCTAATTCCTCTCCCCTGACAGAGGAATTTCTGTGCCTGGTGCCCCCTGGGAGCCCACCAGCCCCCTCAGGTATTCCCAGGTCTGGCCCTGCTCCCTTACCTCACTGGACAAGACACCCTCATTGCCAGGCCTGGATTCCTGCTGTGAGAACAGACACACTGTCACCGTGCCTTGGTTTCCCCAGCTTTGAAATGGAGATGTGGGTGTCAGTGGGTGATGAGCCCTGGGTGTCCTGAATGCTCGGAGGGAGATCAGGGTGGGCTGCCTGGAGGAAGGGCAGCCAGCTGCTCACCAGGCCCCAGTGTCTGCAGGCAGACCCCTGCCTAACAGCCCTGCCAGGCTGTGGGGCTGGGGAGCTGTGCCCACCGGGACTGAAGCCTGTAGAGCAGCCCCTCCCAGGAATCCCGGCTGCCCGGAAGCCACTGGCTCCCGGTGGTCACAGCCAGCACCTGCGGCTGCTGCCACCGGCAGCCCAGGAGAGCTCCAACCCCCGCCCCCATCACTGCTTCATCTCAGCACTGCCTTCTATTCCTTGGGCCTCAGTTTCCACGTGTATCTGGGAGAGAAGCAGGCGGGCAGGATTTGGGAGAGGACAGGGTGTCCTGGGCATTTAGGGTTAGAGTGGGGACAAGAGGCAGGCCATGGGGGGCCGGGAAGCGGGAGGAAGGAGGGGGACCCTATTAGTCCCCTCCAGAGGCGTGGAGAGGTCCAGGGCCCCCACGGGGAAGCAGAGGAACCCAGTTTTAAATCAAAGGGAGACTGATGCCGTGTGGGTGGGAGGTGCCCCCAGCGGGAGCTCCACATTCTGGGGCCTTGAGCCACTGCCCACTGTTCCTGAGGGAGCCAAGAACCAACCCCCCCTGTTTTCTGGAACTTGCCTGCACTCCTGACCCTGTGACCAAAGAAGCCCCGTGGAGGCTGGGCCCCGGGTCCCCTCTCTGGCCTGCAGCCAGGCCAGTGGGTGGAGGCGGATGGGCACAGGACCAGGTCTCCTCTGGGATGCCCATGGGGTGACCCCAGTGGCTCAGGGTAGAGTTCCCCCACCTGTCTGCAGGTGAGGGCAGGTACGGATAGGAGTTGGCAGCGAGGCAGGGCACAGGGATGGCCTCGCACCCAGGCCCAATCCCTTCCCTTGGCCACACCCCTACCAGGGCGCCCTCCTCCCCCACCCGCATTCCCAGGCCCCTAGCCCTGCTTGGGCTCCCAGGCTCCAAACCAGAAAAACGAGATGGAGAACAAACAAGCATGCTCAGGCTGCAGCCTCTAGCACGTCCAGCGTCCAGCACAGGTCTGGCCATGGAGCCGGGTCCCACCCTCCTGGGGCACTGAGGGTCAGGGTGGAGGGTTCACCTAGGAGATGCAGAGTGCCGTGCCCCTAAGTCGGCCCCTCCTGCCTCCCCACCCTTCCTGCTGCCCAGGCAGCCTCCCCTGCGCTGGCCCCACTCGTCTCTCCAGGGGCGGGCTCTTGAGAGCTGCAAAGCCCACTGCCCTGGCCGCAGTGGGCTCCCCAGGAGTGAGCTTCTTGTCACTAGGGGTGTGCAAACAGGGCCAGAAGACCGCAGCCGGGGGCTGCAGAGGGGAAGGGCAGGCTGGCAGGTACCGCCAGTTTCCCAAGGTCCTTTTCAGATGGAGGGTCCCCAGACCCAAAACTTCCTTCTAGAACCCGAGGTTCAGGATTCTGACCTCTGGGACCGTGACGTGTCCCATGACGAGTGCAGTGCTGGCCGTGTCACAAATGCCCGCTTATTCCAAGGGGTCCAGGGGCAGCTGGGTGTCTCCATCTCATCAGCCTCCACCCCTCTCACCCAGCTCCTGCCCCTCCACGCCCACCTCCTCCGTGGGTCAGGCCAGACCATTGGACCCTGCAGAGGCCCCGGACAGGCCTCCCGCCAATGCCTGCCACTCCTGCCCCAAGGACCTTGCACGGGACTTCAGTCAAGTGAGGGAGAAACTGTGGGTTTGGATTCCAGCAACTGGGCTGACCCCAGCAGAAAACGAGGAAGAATCCATCTCCCCCAGACTGCTTGGTGTGAGCCAGTATACTCCAGATTCTTGATTTGACAGTCTCCTCTCTACAGAAGGGAGTGGGAGGCAAGGCTTGTGCTTTAAGGGAATGGTTGAGGGGCCAGCTGGGCAGAGCCACCTCCAAGGGTGGGCTGGTGGGTGTCCAGGACTCGCCCAGCAGGGAGGAATGTGGCACTGGGCTCAAGACACAGGCCAGGGCAAGGCCTGGGGCCTAGGACTCAGCCTGAGGGGCTGGGGAAGGCAGCCGAGAGGTTGGGGGGAGCACCGTGGACTCTGAGCTTGGGCTCTGGCCATGGACTAGGTCCCTGGCTGAGCCCCACCTGCCTCCCTGGGAGCCCTGACCGCAGCGGTGTGGGGCCGGACCTCACCTGTCAGTCTGGAGCAGCTTGAGGCTGGGGCGGGAGGTGAGGTCTGGAGAGGACTCCAGAATCAAGCTCAGAACAGACTGGAGAAGAAAGGTTTTGGGCGGGTGGCCGAAGAACAAACACAGGGCAGGATGGGGCCTGAGGGTGGAGGGTACAGGGGATCCTGCAGGAGCAAGGGACATAGAGACTTTGGACAGGGCCAGACAGTGCTCTGAGCATCCACTCTTAACCCCACATGGCTGGCTGGATGGTCTGTCACCATGTGGGTCCGCAAGCCCAAGGCAGAGGCTGTGGAGGCCAGAAGGTGCCCAAGGCAGAGAGGTACAGGGCAGGGCCAGGCGGTGCTGGGTGGGCCCAACCTTCCCAGGGACCTGGCAGCACCTCAGACGTGGGGTGGGGGAAAGGGTAGAGGTCGGCCCTGAGCAGGACGGGACGGGCACCCAGCTGTCCTGTGAGGACATGCTGCTCCCCCCGCCCCCAGGCCTCGCCACCGGACATTCACATGACCCACGTCTGGCTGCCCGCCCAGCCGGCATCCCTGCCAATCATGCTGACCTTCCTCCCACCAGCACCTGCTGGGGACTGACAGAGGTCTCTATTCCCGGCCAGGCGCCTGCTCAGGTTATATTTAGGCCATGGGTCGGGGGGAGGTGGGCACCGGGCTGCTGACCCCCTCCTGGGGCCCAAAGCAGGGCAGCTGGGCTGGGCTGCCTGCCTGGGCCCAGCCTGGTGGCTCGGGCTGAGCTCTGAGGAGCAGGTTGCTGCCTGCGAGCCCACTGTCCATAGCCGGGAACAGGCTGGGGCCACAGGCTCTGCCATGTTTCCAGTGGGAGCTCCCGGCTGTGGGAGAGTAAGGCTGGCGGTGCTGGAAACTCGGGGAGTCCAGCCTCAGGGGGGGTGGGCAGGAGCTCCAGGTCAGGGGTGGGAGAGGCCCAGCTGGCCTTTTAGTTCCAGAGGCTCTGATGTCCATGAGGTCATTCCCTCCTGGGACTTCCCAGGGCCCTGCCTGAGGGGACGCCTAGCCCCAGGTCCTTCCTGCCGCCCCGGACTGAGTCCTCTTCCCTCCTGCTGCCCGGCAGGATGTTCCCAGGGAGGAAATGGCCCCTAGGAGGCCACCCCATCCCTGCTGGAGCCCAGGGCCACTTCCTGCCCCTTGTGGGCCTTGGTCCTGCCCCCAATTCTGCCAGCCCAGGCCAGACCCAGACTTCCTGCCCCCAGCAGCGTGGAGGGGCAGGGCCATCCCAGCTTCACCCAGGCCAGCAGGGACGAGCCAGACTCCCCAGACCCGAGGGCCTGAGAGCCTCTACCTGGGACTGCAGCACCCTGCCCACAGAGCCCCCCATTAGACACCCCAGCTCTGGCATTACCTGCTGCCCCCACAGCCCACCTCCACGGTGGACTGTGACCTCAGCAGTCCCCGGCCCAGCCCTGTAAGCTGACAGATGCTTTAGAGCATCTCCCCGGCCATGGCAGAGGTGGGCCCGTCTGGCACCACAGGGCTGGCCTTGAACCAGCGGGCTTGCCTGGATCTGAAGGGTCCTATGGCAGAGGTCACAACCCTGCTCCGTGGGCAGCCTCATCTCCAGGGGAGGCCCTTCCTTGGCCCAGCCCTCCCTCTCCCCCCAGGCCCCTCACACCCTACTCGAAGGGGTTTCCTGGCCCTGCTGACCCCAGATCAGGGCAAGTTGCTGGCCACCCCCCTCCACCCTCCGCCCCAGGAAACACGCAGCTGGGGGTTGTGGGGCTTTGGGGCCGGGTTGAAGGAATCGAGGGCAGGGCTGGGGGCTCTGGAGGGAAATGGGCGGCCCCAGCCCAGCCCGCTCTGTGGTTCAGGAAGTGGGGGTCTCAGAAGCTTCCTCTTGGCCAGACGTGCTCCCGGTAGGGCTGGGCAGCCAGGGGGTCAGAGGCCTGGCCCCAGCTGCCCCTTCCTCTCTAGCCGGCCACCAGCTGGGTGGCCCGTGCTGCTGCAGGCCTCGGGCTGGTAGCTGGGTGTCCCTCGGGCCCTGCAGGTGGCCGGCAGTCAGTGCCAGAAGGTCTCTGGGCCGCCCAGGCTGGAGGCACGTCAGCGCGGCCTCTGTGAGTCCGTCGGCACACCCGGCCCTGCCTGGCAGGAGTCACCATCAGATGGGTGTGGCGGGAATGCCCAGCAGGGCCCACCCCAGCCCCGGCCTGTGTTCCCTCCTGCTGGAACTCCCACAAGCCTTGGTTTGCCCATCTGTACAACGAGGTGACAATCCCTGCCCGGATGCAGACAGAGAGGGTGCCAGTAGAGGCTGGAGCCTGGAGCACTGGGGTAGAAGACCTCGGGCCCTCCGGGGCAGTGCCTAGGTCCCTGCCCTGTTACACCCCCTGAGACCCGGGGCCCACTGCCCGCCTCCACCACACTCCGGTGTACCTGCCACACCTGCCCTGAGTGGGCTTCCCGAGGCGGCACCAGGCCCCACACCTGCCCCCTGGCACGCACAGGGGCTGATAGAGCCTTCGGAGGTGCCCAGTCCGGCCAGGCCCTGAGTGCAGATGACTGAGGTGGGAGTTCTAGCCCTCTGGGAGACAGGTGGGCACCTTGGAGGGGCCAGGGAGGACTCCACCCTCAGATACGGTGGCTCGTGCCCCGCCCACAGTGGGGGCCCGCGTCAGTGGGGAGACTGAGGCGGGGGGAGTGACTGGCCTGGGAGGGTCTCAGGGTGGGGTGAGGCCAGCACCGCAGCTCATGAGTGTGCGTCTGTGGCTGTGTCACAGGCCTCACTGGCCCCCACCCCTGGCCCACACATGATGGGCGGTCGTCCGTCAGCAAGGCCTGCCCCTCTGGCCATCCATCACCAGCCATGGCCACGGGAGGAACGGCCTGTTTGTTTTGCCAGCTCCGTGTTGCTCCCTGGGGCGTGAGCCGGAGGAAATGGCTATTTCTGCCTGGGCGGGCGGTGGACAGCAGAGGTGTGGAGGCCACCAAGGGCGGGGTCAGGCTGGGCTGTGGTAGGACCCCTGGCCAGGCAGGGCCCCTCATAGATGCCCGAGGCCTTGCCCTGCCCTGTGCCTCAGTCTCCCTCTGGCACCAGGGCGAGTGACACTGGGATTTTCTGACTGTTCCCATGGCAGCTGTCTCCAGCCAGGTCACTCACCCCTGCCCTTGCCACTGGGTGGGGTAGGCTCAGGTGTCAGCTGCCACCAGATGGGGGGGTCCCTTTGTCAGAAATCCAAGATACTTGATGCTGGATGTCCACACTGGCTGCCGAGAGCTGCTCTGGGGCTGGGCTCAGGCCGTACACCGATTGGTGGGGTGGGGGTGGGGCTGCCAGGAGGTCTGGAAGGTTCTACCTACTTGGAGATGTCCAGCCTCAAGATCAGATCCAGGGACACTTGGGGCCACATTAAAAGAGACAGCGCATGTAGAATGGAGGAAGTGACATGCCGTACCAAGAGGACAGTGTCCAGACCCCAGGGCAGCATCCTCAGCTACAGAGTGACCACCTCTGCCTGGTGAAGTATATTCACACAGACGACACAGTGGCATGGTGCTCGGTGCCCCAGTCAGCCATCTCTTCTCACAACAACCCCCAAGGCTCCAGCAGTCGAGCTGGGACGTTTCTTTCCCCAGTGCAGCCTCGGACCTCTGCCCTTATCTGCGATGTATAACACGGTCACTCCTCACTGCCCGGCCCTGGGCCCCCGCTGGACTTGTGGATGAGGGAAGCAGGCTCCACAGTCTCAGAGCCACACGGCGTGGGGCCCGGCTTCCAGGGCAGGCGTCTCGCGAAGAACAGGCTCATGCTTTATCTGGAGGGCCTCGTCTGGGAAGCAATGCTAGAAGCCAAAAGCCAGAGTCAGGAAAATGCCCTCCAGACCCCATCCCCTCAGTCTTCCTCCAAGGCAGCCCTGCCATCCAGACACTTCTCCATCTGGGAGCAGCAGTCTCCTTCCAGAGCGTTCCTCCCTTATACCTGGCTGCTCCCTCTGCCCAGGCAGCCTGCACATGTCTGCAGGGCATCACTGCCTCCTGTCTCCCCTGAAGTAAGGCGCTGGCTGGTCTTAGCAGATGTTAGGAAAGAATCTGCAAAAATTCCCTCCAAGGTGAGCGTGACTAATAGCGTCCTGTCCTGAGCGCGCAGAGAGGGTCGAGGCACCCAGGAGAAGCCACGTCCGAGGCCACTTGAGGGGACTCTGGGTGCTGAGTTGCAGGATTCTGGGGAGAGGAAGTCTCAGCCTCCAGGCCCACCTTCCCCACCGGCACAGGGTGACTCCTGGGTCCCAGCCCAGTTCCAGCGCACAAAGGCTGGCTTAGCCCCACTTGTGCATCACCTCCGTGTGTGGTCTCACTGCCCCCCATGCCCGGCCTGGATGGGAACAGTGACATGACCATCAAATGCCACCCCTCCTCCCCCCAGGCTGAAGGACCAGGCGGAGCAGCAAAGCAGAGTGCAGGGCCCAGCAGGCACGAGGCGGGCAGTCCTAAGACAGCGTGTTGGTCGGTGGGGGCAGAGCCAGGGCACAGCGCCAGGAAGGAGGGGACACGTGTCCAGGACCTGGGCAGGCAGGCGCTCTACAGAGGGGCTGGCCAAGGAAGTCCGGGGCCCCTGCGCCATGCTGGCTTTGTCGGGGCTGCCTCGGTTTCTCCACTGGGCACCTCGGGGGCTCCCATTGGCCCCAGGGCCTGGCTGTTCTCAGTCGGGCCTGAGACAGCCCAGCGCCCACCTACACGCCGCCCAGCATGGGGCGGCCAGTGCGTTGGGTTCTGGCAAACACCCTGGTGGGAGGGGCTGGGTTGGCTTTGGGGCACCAGTGAAAGCTCACATCCGTCTGTCTGTCTGCCCAGCACAGCTGATGCCAAGTCCCCACTTAACAGAACAGGGCCTCCCTCCTGCCCCATAGCATGGGGCCAAGGCCAGTTTCACCCACCCCTCTTGGCCTCAGTTTCCCCATCTGGGAGGTCCCTCCCCTCTGCCCTGGTCCCCAGGTTGCCCACCACTGGCACCACCTTGGGGCCCCGACAGCTTAGTGGGTGCAGGGAACCCAAGAGGGGGCTTCAGCAGAGGCAAGATTGACCCAGCCCCTGCCCTGCCAGGGAAGACAGCGGGAACGGCCAGTCCACCCCTACATGGATGCAAGCATGACCCTCTTGGCCACGTGGGCAGAAGGGGTCGGGTGGGGGGGCTTCAGTGTCAGAACCAGCTCCAAGCAAGTCCAGGCCAGGGACTGGGGGAGTGGGCCCACAGGCAGGGGCCTCAGGGCCGCCAGGCCGCCCCCTCCCCGCAGCTGTCTCCTGCTCCTCAGGCTCCCACCTCCCCCGCTGGTCGGGACTCCTATTTCACTGAGGAGATTAAGACCACCTGGCGAGAGCCCCCTCCCGCCCCTCCCCTCGCCCCAGCCCAGCCTCCCAGCCCGTCGGCCCCTTGAGGTGCCCTCCTGCCCCCCTCCCCACCCCCACATTCCCACATGGCTTCGCTGCCTGCCTCTGTGCCTGGGATGGCCCCGGCACATCGATGCTCTGAGCCCCGAGCCCTCCAGTCCTCACCCATTGGGCTCCACCAGCCCTGCCTGGTGGCCCTGGCGCCACCGCTGTCCCCACAGCGATCCCTGTCCGCATCCTGCCTGCCAGGCCTGGGGTCCTTTCCGCTCAGCCTGTGCTGCAGCCTCCGGCAGTCCTCACAAGGTCTCGAGAAGGACCCAGGCCAGCCCCGTGCTTCAAGACGACAGCCTCTGAGCCTGGGCCCCGGGGGCTCAGGCGAGGGCCCTGTCCAGCCTGCCATGGGCAGCCGGCTGGGCCTGACGCTGCCTCAGACAGACAGGAGGAATCTCAGCTCCTAAAACCGCAACCCTGAGCGTGCCTGTTTGTTTGCTTTTGAGAAATTCCAACCTGGTTCAGCAGAGCCGAGGAGGAGGGAAGGGATTTGTCTGGCTGGGGCGAGGCGGGGCTGTGCTCGAGGACATGGGAAACAGAGGCCCGTGTGGACACCTGGGCTGGGCGGGGAAGCCAGGCAGAGCGGACCCAACTGGACTTCCTGGGGGCACGGCCAGCATCCCCCCTCCCTGAATCCCTGCCAGGTCCCAAGGCCCCACAGGAGCACAGAGACAACAGCTGCCCTACCCACAGTCCTGGGGGACCAGCTGGGCTGGGGGGCGGCCCAAGGAGCCTGGGACAACTGTGCCATTGGCTGAGGAGCCACGTTCAGGAGCTGACGGGAGTTCGCTTAATCCACACTGTGGGGCTTCCGGCTCTCTCCCCATTTCTCAGACAGAAACATTGAGGCTTGGGGAGGACACAGAGCACTGCAGGGTGAGGCTTACGCCTAGCTCAGCTTGTGATGTCTGGGCCACACCATCCGCCCTGGCTCTGCCTGCTCTGAAGGGCCCATCTCCTCCAAAATGTCGTCCCCGCCTTCTTCCCAGCAGCTCCTCCCCTAGAAGGGGAGTCCAGACAGCAGCTGGGGAGGGACCTTGCTGCCTCCCCTGGTCTCCCCAGGCCTCGGCCTCCTATCTGCCCACAGGGTCCTGGACGTGGGCCTGCCGAGGGCAGTGGGCAGAAGCTCTGGACACCAGGTCGGTGGTTCTGGGCTAATGGGGTGACCCAGCGGCCCTGGGGGCTCCACCAGGGAGCAGAGGGGACGGAGAGGGGCTCGGGCACAGAGCCAACCCTCCACTGCCTCAGACCAACTTCTACCCGGAGCTTCTCCAAAGAGAAAGCTGGGCTGTCACAACGAAAACGTGGACAACTTGAATTTTTTTTAAAAATAGATATCTAAAGAGAGGCATCTTTTTTTTATTTATTTATTTTTGGCTGTGTTGGGTCTTCATTTCTGTGCAAGGGCTTTCTCTATTTGCGGCAAGTGGGGGCCACTCTTCATCGCGGTGCGCGGGTCTCTCACTGTCGCAGCCTCTCTTGTTGCGGAGCACAAGCTCCAGACGTGCAGGCTCAGTAGTTGTGGCTCACAGGCCTAGTTGCTCCGCGGCATGTGGGATCTTCCCAGACCAGGGCTCGAACCCGTGTCCCCTGCATTGGCAGGCGGATTCTCAACCACTGCGCCACCAGGGAAGCCTGACAACTTGAATTTAAATTGCTAACTGAATCAAGCATTTAATGGAAATTCCAAGTCTGATATATTCAGTTATTATAACTGCTGTATCTTGAAGAGGAGACACAATACATCCTTTGATTGTGGGGAGCTTGCCCTGGCGAGGCCCCGTTAAAAAAGGTGCAGGAGTCCCCAGCTTGGCGGTCATTGCTCATGCCTCTGGCCCTGCCCCCGTGTCTTCCCAGAGCTTCCTTGCTCATCTTACCCACCAAGCCCGACTCAGGGCTGGGGCCTGAGCATGGAGACTGACCCTCCCAGAAGGGTCTCCGCTGAGTGAACTGTTATGGCAGACTCTTCCTGTCCCCAACATCCAGGGCGTCGTCCTGGCCATTGGACCTTCCCCCAGGGGCATCATTTGAGGGTGTCACTTTCAGGAAATAATCCCACAAGAGCAGGCTGAAACATTTTGATCTTCATTGTGCAGTGCCTGAGGCTCCACATGGACCTTGTCCAAGCCAAGTAAGGCTGAGGACCACCTGAGTTACCGAGGTGAGAGTCCTCGACATTGATGACTTGTTCCAGGGGTCACTGTAGGGGGTGCACATGCACGCGCGTGCGTATGTGTTCTGCGCGTGCCTGGATGTGCACTCAGCCCGTGTGTATGTGTTCTGCGCGTGCCTGGATGTGCACTCTGCCCGTGTGTATGTGTTCTGCGCGTGCCTGGATGTGCACTCTGCCCGTGTGTATGTGTTCTGCGCGTGCCTGGATGTGCACTCTGCCCGTGTGTATGTGTTCTGCACGTGCCTGGATGTGCACTCAGCCCGTGTGTATGTGTTCTGCGCGTGCCTGGATGTGCACTCAGCCCGTGTGTATGTGTTCTGCGCGTGCCTGGATGTGCACTCTGCCCGTGTGTATGTGTTCTGCGCGTGCCTGGATGTGCACTCTGCCCGTGTGTATGTGTTCTGCGCGTGCCTGGATGTGCACTCTGCCCGTGTGTATGTGTTCTGCACGTGCCTGGATGTGCACTCAGCCCGTGTGTATGTGTTCTGCGCGTGCCTGGATGTGCACTCTGCCCGTGTGTATGTGTTCTGCGTGTGCCTGGATGTGCACTCAGCCCGTGTGTATGTGTTCTGTGTGTGCCTGGATGTGCACTCTGCCCGTGTAGTGTGTGCGTGTGCACGTGTGTATGGTGTGCTACACAAGAGTGTGCGCACACGCGTCTGTGGGTACGTTCACGTATGTGTGTGGTGTGTGATGCATGTACACTCGTGTCCTTGCTCACAGTTGTGTGTGTACCCAGTCAGTGTCCCCTGACAGCCAGAGGAACCTGAGAAGAGTGTCTGCAGGTGTCCAGCTTCTGGCCTCTCACCCTCAGCCAACACACCCAGGGGCTTTGAGGGCCTATCCCTTTCCCTGGAGAGTGTGGCTCCCCCTGTCCTGACCACAGAGCGGAAGCTGTGGGCGGCCTAAATCTAGGTCACCTGGGTCTCTGAGCCCCACCTCTGCCTGACAGCACCTGGGGTGGAGGGGCCAGTGTGGCCAGTAGATGGACAGACAGATGGACAGCCGGCTCCCCATGTGGCTGGGTCCTCCCACCAAGTGGGCAGCTAAATCAACAGGCTGAGAAATTGGAGAGGGGCCCAGGGCCAGGCTGTGTGTTGGGCCGTCTGTTTGTTTGTACTAGAGCTGTGGGAACTTCCAGCCTGCAGGGGGCCCTGGTGCCCTGCGGGGGGCAGGGGGTGCTATCACCCAGGCCCGACCGACAGCCCCATCCGGTCCGGCCATCCCCTCGCTGTCTCCGCCCATCTGTCCTCCTGGGCACTGGGCCCAGAAGACAGCACCCTCAGTGAGGGGAGTACAGCCAGGCCCAGGGCGGATGGGCGGCTGCACCCAGCTGTGCATGGCTGTGCTGACCCTGGCCCATCCCTCCTGGCTCTGAGGGGCTGGTGTCACAGAAGTGTGTGCCTCTGTGCTGCTTTCTCTGTCACCCCTCAGGTGACACCCTCCAGCGTCCGTGTCCGCCCCCTCAGTTGCCCTTTGTTCAATCTGCAGTCATTGGCCCCCCGGGGTCCAGGCCCTTGGATCAGGAGGCAGGTGGCACTGGGGACTTGGAAGAGTCCCAGATGATGCCACAGAAGGGGCGAGGGCACCAGCGCCTTCCCTGGGCATGACTCAGCTCACCCACCCAGAGTCCTCTCCAAGCCACCAAAGAGCACATGCCAGGCTGTTTCTGGTCCCCAGCCTTTGCCAAGAACTCCATGGGTTCTGCCTGGCACCTCCTCACAGTCCTCAGTCCCCCACACATGAACCCTACATGCACCTGGGGCTCAGGGCCCAGCACAGGGTCCCCCACCAGAGTTTGGGGTAAGAGCCCACCACCAAGGAAGAAGCCTGGGTGGGCTCGCAGGGACTTGTGCTTCAGTTGGGGGCACCCCGAGGGAAGGGCCTGGGAGCAGTTAGGGGGCCAACAGAGCCACTGCTAGTCCAGGTGCATGGAGCCCCCAGGCTGGGGAGAGGGAGTCGCCTCCTTCAACCTGCAGGCGGTGTCACAAGAGACCAGGCCAGCGGGGTAGGGGCAGGGAAACCACCCCTGCCCGGGATGGATGCAGCCTCACTACCAGCTCTCACAGGCCCTGGTCCCAGCCCAGCACCGCCCCCCCAGCCCCCGCACCGCCTAAGGGTCTGCAAACCCACGGTAGATCGCGCAGACCGCGCTGGAGCCAGTGGGGCCACGAGCTTGGCGCGCAAGAGCCACCGGCGCGGACAGCGCCCGTTCCTCCCCGCCTCATGGGTGGAGCCCATGAGTCCTCTTCGGCTCCCCAGCCAGGGGCCAGGAGAGGGAGGCCACCCCACAACGGCCCCACCCGCCCACCTCGGGGGCTCAGGGTCGCTGCCCATTCACGCCCAAGCGGGCCACCCAGAAAGCCCCATTTGTCGGCATTGCGGGCCAAGCGCTTTTGTTGGATGGAGGCGGATGAGACGCACCCAGGGGCCGAGGTCCTGCGCGAGGCGCCCACTATGGGCGGGGAGCAGAGAGGAGGAATGGAGCTGCGAAGGGAGAATGGAGCTGCCCTGCGCACCCGCCTCTCCCGGCTCCACCGAAGTTCACCCCTCCCCCCTCCCACCAAGGCCTGGCCCCCGGAGGCCCAGCCACCCGGGCCGCGGGGCCGGGGAGGAGCGGCTGCTGGCGGCAGAAAGGCAGGGCGCAGGCCGCTCCCGGTGCGGGGCCTGCCTGCGAGAGCACCGAGGCCCGTCTAGGCAGGCCCTGGAGGCAGTTCCCGGTGAATCAATCCTGAAACGAATGAACCGGGTCAAGAAAAGTCCAGCCCCTCTCTTTCTTAACCCCGGGTGGGGGAGATGGCTCTGCCCCGCTCGGTGCTCTAGTTCCTGGGGGACAGGGTCCCCAGTGCTCCGCGCACTCACATCCTCCAGCCGACCGCTCAGATCCATCTGTGTGCGCCTGTGCCCCAGATAGCGGGAGACCCAGGCTGGGGGAGCGGGTGGTGCCCCACTTTGTCTCGCGGAGCACCTGAGCACAACAGTCGGTGGGCTTGGCGCCCACTAGAGATGCACAAGGGCGCGAAGGTCCTTCCAAGGGTGGGAACAGAGAGGCCCAGAGTGAATTCTGAGTGCTCGGCATGGCGCTGTCGAAGTGCCTTTATGGTGGCGGGAAAGTGAGGAGTGGTATCCCCCCCAAAGCTGTGAGGGCTCCAGTCTTGAGGGCTGCCCTGAGGAAGCCACGTGCGCTCCGGGGAGGCGGAGCTGGGTGCAGCAGTGCAGTCAGACTCTCCAGGGGCCTCTTTCTGCGCGCTGGGGAGAAAACCTCTGAAACAGCACTTGCTTCGGGCAAAACTCTGAAGATGCTGGGGCGGGGGATGAGTAAGCCTCCAAACGCAAGGTGCCAGGGGAAGCGCTGGGATACATCCCAGTGCCCTCGTGGGACCCAGCGCAGGGCCCGCAGAGAGAAGCAAAGGCTGTAGCCCGTTCTGCACCCAGGATTGGCGGCTGCCTCGGCTCCATCCCGCCCCTGACGCCTCCTGTCCTCAGCTAGACTTCTGGTCCCCGTACCTCGCGGAGGCCGGTCAAAGCAGAGCCTCGGTTTTAGGGCCTGTAAAATGGTCTCATCCTAGTTCCCCCTTCGCTGCCAAGTGGCGCAGCGAAATGCGGGTCTTGTCTTCAGCCCACGTCCCAGGTGGAGGGGCACACCGCGCCCTAAGGAGGCAGAGCCCGAGCAGCGCACGACCCCCGGCAGCGCCAAGCCCTTCCAGCCCGGTCGGGCCGGCGCCCAGCCGGGCCTCCTACCTCGCGCTCCCGGAGGTGCGGCCGGCAGGGGGAGCGAGGCAGAAGGGAACCGCAGCCGCTCCAGGTGAGGGATGAGGACTTCCCGCAGGCGGCGGTGCGCACGGACACGGTGTGCAGGGCGTCGCGGGACCAGAGGGCGCGAGCTCTGTCTGGGCGGTGGGGGCACTGTGGGTGGGGCGGTGGCAGGCGGTGAGGAAAGCGGCGGATCGCCCCGGGAGGGACGGAGGAGGGTCCGAGGAGCTCACCCCGGAGGCGCGGGAGGCGGTGACCCCACAGTGTTCAGGCCTTTTTGGGCCCCTGCAGTTGGATTCCAGCAGGGACCGGGCGTTGACAGAGGGGTTCGGGGTCTGCAATTGCTCGGGTGAGTAGCTGCAGCCGGGGAAGCAGGGTTGCCAGTCCCAGGCGGAGCAGTACGGGGCGGCCCTGACCTCCTCCAGCGCTCTCTCGACCAGAGTTGGCCCATTGGCCCATGCCACAGCGTCCTTTCTGCTCCCACGCTTTTCCCCACCTAGCGTGGCCTCCCAGATCCCAGCTCAGGCATGAAGGGGTTAATGAGGGGCTGGGAGGACCCCATCTCCTGTCTACCACCTCAGACTCCGAGGGCCAGGGACCTCAGGACAGGGTCCCAGGAGGCTGACCCTGCGACTCCAGAAGAAGTTTTTCACTTTCATTTCTCCTTTCTCAACATTGGTGTCTGCCTCAGACTGGGCACCTGCCCACTGTCTTCAGGTGTTCGCCCAGGTATACAAGGAAGGCTCCCCAGGTGCACAGGACACAACCACGGGCACCCCCACATGCCAGGACAGCACACATCCCAGATGGCATACAACCCCACGCACCCACCTGCAGGTTGGATGCAGACCACCAGCAAGAGGTACCCACGGTGACCGCTCTGCACGCCTCTCTAGGTGCAGACCCTCAGCACGGGCTCCCCTCCTGCAGCACCACCACGACCTGCCCCCACCAACTCCCCTGCCAGCCGGGCTCTCCCTCCACCAGGAGCATCTCCAGCTGGGGTCCTGGAGGCCTGGCGCATCACACCACTCCCTGGACCTGCTCTTGGGCCCCACAGATCACTGTCACTGTCACAGCCCCACATGGCCACTCTGGGTGGGGGGCACACCCTGGCAACAGTTTCCCTTTTCTGGCATGGTCCACAAAGCCGCAGCCCCAGCCTAGGGGGTGGGGCGGGGCTCACTGTACTTGAGGTCACACACACCCACCCCAGTCACACAGCAGGGCCCACATGCTCACCGACTTCACTCCAGCCATGTATCTTTCCTGGACCTCAGGCCCGGGAGCCAGGCGTTTCCCACTGGAGCCCACTCCCAGGTCCCCAGTTTCTGGGCCTTCCTGCCTCAGAGCCAACATCCCCTCTAGCCTGGGATCTGAGACCCTGGGACTGTAAGAACCCTGAGAGAGGCTGCTGCTTCCCACCCCCATCCAGGCAAGCGCAGGCAAAGCAACAGAGGCCTTGGAAATGGAGGCCTGACTGCCAGAGCCTCAGTGCAGGGCCAGAGAGGATCCTGGCAGCAGGGAGGCCTGGCGCCCTGCTGGGGAGACTCTGGACTGGAAGGCCATGGATGCCCTGAACTGGGCAGAGAGGCCTCAGAGGCAGTAGGTGCGCGGAAGCACAGGCCAAGTCAGGTCTTAGCGTCTGGGATGCCTGGGCCTGAAGGCCCAACTGGGCAGCAGGGCCTTCCCAGGCGGGCAGGCTGGCTGTGGGGTGGGTGGTGAGCGAGGGGCAGCATACGACCCGGCCGGCGGCCTGAATTCCTCCGACGTGTCCTCGGCTCCCTCGGCCAGTCCAGGCCCCGCCCCCGGCCCTCCCTGCACCCGGCCGGTGCGCGGGGAGGTCGGAGGAGCGGGCACTGCCCACCCTCCGGATGTATAAGCGTCCTGGCCAGAGGCGGGTGGTGCGCGCGGGTGCGCGTGACGCTCGGGCTCCCGGGCTGCTTGGCCTGGGCGGCGTCCCTCTGCTCAGGGTCCCCAGCCACGACAGTGAGCCGACCGAAGAGGGCTGGGGGCCGCTTGCTGGGCTGGGTCCTGTCCCTGAGCACCGAGGAAAGGACGACGCCGTGGCCCTGGGGCTGTCCGCCTGTGGCCAGTGCTGGAGCCCGGACTGCCCTCTCCTCACCCAGGTGCAGGGGCAGCCGGGGAAGAGGAGGCGGGAGGACAGGGGCAGGGCCGGTGCCCCACTGCTTCGGGCTGGGGCTGGGCGCTCCCAGCGTCCCCACCTCCCCTCGGGGGCTGGGGAAGCTGATGGCTTCGCTGTACAGAGGGAACCCAGGCCTCGGGGAGCAGCGGGATGTCCAAGGGGTGCTGGTCATGGAGGCCCCTGGGAGCAGAGGCAAGGGGCCTGGACCTTGAAAAGCAGGAGGGCCCACACCCCCAGGGCTCTCAACCCATCAGGGCCCCTCGGCTGCCACCGGCCCGGAGTGGGGGGCCGTGACACCATAATCCCCTGGGCCCAGGGCCGGCGGCTGTGAGTGGCACCGCAGGCCCCCGCCCCCGGGGCCCGAGGGCTGGGCCGGCCTCGGTGGGGCCGGGTGCACGCAGTCGGAGGCGGCGCCGGTCAGGCCGCCGGGCGCCTATGGACGCACGGAGCCCGCTGTCTCCCCGGGCCAGCGCGTTCAGCATTGCCTCTCTGGTTGCAGCAGAGGCCGCAGAGCACACCGCTCGCCTGGGACCCGGGTTCTCCGACCCGGCGAAGCTTCGCAGGCTGCTGGGATCCCCGGCCGGGATGCACTTCAGCACCGTCACCAGGGACATGGAAGGTGAGCCTCCTGCTACGTCTACACGGACCCGCCCGCCAGATCCCCTGCCCCTGCTGCCGTGGGGCCCAAGCAAAGAGGGTTGGCAGGATCCGGGCAAAGAGCGGGTGGAGGGAGCTCTGGCGGGGTGAGTTCCAGGCTTCTAGCTTGGACTCTAGGGTGGAGAGAAAGGGGGGCATCCTGCCCAAATTCTGTGCCCCCGTCCAGCCTGGGGACCCTCCAGCCCGGGGACCCCGCTACAGAGACCCGCACGCAGCTAGACACAGGAGCAGAAGAGGGCGAGGGGAGGCTGGGAGGACAGGAAAGAAGGACCAGAGAAAGGCGGTGGCAGAGGGGCCGTGAGCTCAGAGAGGCGGGAGGAAAGGAGAGGAGCGTGAGATTGTCAGGGGACACGGAAAAGGCGGGGGGCAGCGGGAGAAAAAGAAATTGAGAAAAGGAGAGAAAACAGAAAACCCAAAAGAAGAAAGATGAAAAGGAAATGAAGAGGGCAAGAACGAAAGAGAAGAAAGTGGAGGAAATTTTACGAAAGAAAGTTGAGTCATAAAAAAAGAAAAAGAGAAAGAGTTCAGTTTTTATTCAAAAAAAAAAAGAGTTAAAAGCCATGAATAACAGAGAGACGCACGCAGAAAGGAGGGGGACAGGCAGACTGAAAAGAAAGACAAAGCGCTGAGGGGCTAGCAGGAAAAAGAGGAAGAGGCAGAAAATAAAGCAGAAATAAGGAGACTCGAGAGAGATAGTGGAAGGAGGAAAGAGGATGCGGAGGGGAGACTTGAACGAGGAAGACAAAGGTAAGGAAATAACAAATTGCAAAGAGCCCGGAGAGAGAAGTGCAACGCGGGAGGGCGGCAGAGCTAGGGGCGGCCGGCGGGCGCTCGCTCGGGGGAGCCGGTCCGGGCGGTCGGGGGGCCGGGAGGAGGCGGGGGCGGGGAGGGGGCTGGGGGAGGCCATTGTCTCGGCGGGGGCGGGGGCGCGGCGCGGGGCGGGGCGGGGCGGGGCGGCTCCGCGGGCGGCGGCGTGGGGCGGCGCGGCGCGGCCCGGGGCGCAGCGCAGCGCGCGCCCGCCACTCGGCCCGGGGCGCGGGGCAGCGCTCACCTCGGCGGGGCGGTGTGGCCCGCGGGTCATGATCTCCGCGGTGTCCAGCCCGTGGCTCACGCAGCTCTCGCACTTTTGCGACGTTGCAGCCTTCACGGCCAGCAGCCTGAGCGGCCTGGGGGCGGCGGGGGGCTTCCCGGGCGCTGCGTCGCCGGGCGCCGACCCGTACGGCCCGCGCGAGCCCCCGCCGCCGCGCTACGAGCCGTGCGCCGCCGCCGCCCCCGGCGCCCCGGGCCCGCCGCACGCCTACCCGTTCGCGCCGGCCGCCGGGGCCGCCACCAGCGCCGCTGCCGAGCCTGAGGGCCCCGGGGCCAGCTGCGCGGCCGCCGCCAAGGCGCCGGTGAAGAAGAACGCGAAGGTGGCCAGCGTGAGCGTGCAGCTGGAGATGAAGGCACTGTGGGACGAGTTCAACCAGCTGGGCACCGAGATGATCGTCACCAAGGCCGGCAGGTCAGGGCGCCCCTCCCTAGCCGCGCGCCTCGGTCCGACGCACGCGAGCGGGGCCGGCAAGCGGGGTGGGGGCGCGGCCGGCTCCTTCGCTCCCGGGTCCCGGCTCCGGCGACAGCCGCCTGGCGCGCGGGCGGAGGGGCCGGCGGAGGAGCGCGGCCGCCCGGGTGCACCCTCAGCCCCAGGACGCCGGCGCCTGAAGCAGGGGCCGGCTCAGCTCGCCGGGCCCTCCCAGGGGCCTCACCAACTGGCAGATCCCAGTGGATCCCAACTTTTCAGAGGAAACTGCCTTCTTTGGTTCCCTAGTTCAGTCCATCCGGGCTAAATAGAGGCGCTGCCCGGCCATGGGGCAATGGTCTGGAACGTTGTAGGAGAGAGTTAAGACCCTTCAAAACTGTGCTGTTTCAGGGGAGATTGCTATCCAGTCTTCTCAGGCCTACGTCTCGGGCGATGGTGGGGCCTGGCTCTGCTGCTGGGGCCGCCGCCTTCAATTGGCCTGTGTTTGTTTTAAGGGCCCAGAGAGAAGGGGAACAAGTTTTGCGATGCAACCAATTTGACCGGCAGACAAAGGCGGGTGCCGGTCTGTGTCTAGTGTACACAGGAGACACCAGCTCTGGGTCCACACAGCCAACGGGAGCTCAGGGCCTGTTTGCAGAGCCTGCTCGTGGTTTCTCTTTCCATGCCGCGGCGTCCGCCCTGGGAGCCTGGGGCCTGTGCCCAGCTCCAGATCAGGGGGTCTTCTCCAGGCTCTCCTGCTGGCCTGGGCACTTGGCCTCCCCCCGCCACCCCATGAGGACTGTGCCCCAGCCTCCGGCCCAGTCCAGCCCAGCAAGGGCCTCGGCGGGGCCAGGCTCGCCCCAGAAGCCAGCATTCTGCAGACCTCTGCGGCCTGCAGAGGCGAGGGCAGGCGTGGCAGGCTTGTCCAGGAGGGCTGGCATCTGTTTTCTGCCCACCGCCCGCAAGGAGTTGCCTGTGAGGGGAAGCTGCAGGACCAGCAGGTGGGGGCCTCATGCTGTCCTCCAGGGCCCAGCGGCCCACACTCAGGGCAAGGCCGGCCCATGGCCAGTGGCCAGGGTAGGAGCCGCAGAATGTCCTTTCCAGAGCCTGGGTCAGTCACCGAGTCGGAGCCCGGGGAGGGGAGAGTTAGGGGACCCCAAGGACACAAGCGAAGTCAGCCCTGAGTAGCTGCGTCTTGGGAACTTGCGTGTGTCCCCGAGGAAGGTGGGGAGACTCCAGCACTGGGTGGGAGGCAGGGCCTCAGAGTCGGGACTGTGGACTCCAAGGCTCGGCCTTACTGGAGGGACTGGGGAGCAGCCACAGATCCAGCCGAAAGGGCGACTGGGACTCCTCAGAATCACACGGGCTGCCTCGCTTTCACTTTGTTTGAGCCGGGAGCTTAGGGCGGTTGATTAGATCGAGCAGGGGAGGCCTGCCCGAGGGCCGAGGATCCCGGGGTCCGGTGCTACTGCCGGCTGAGGCTAGCTCGGGATGGGACGGCTGGATCGGCAGTTGCTAGGCTGGGTCTACACGGGCAGAGTTGGCAAAAGAAGCCAAAGGCCTGTGTTCAAGAGTGGAGGCTTGGCTCGAGCACTGAGTTCGCCATTGTTGTGTTTCTAAAAAGGGGCAGGGGGCTGTCCTGCCGTCCACTCGCCCTCGGCTGGGCAGGGGCTTGGTCGGGTTAGTCAAGCAGATGAGTGAGGGGAGATGTGATGAGGAGCCTCCCCACCCAGCACAGCAGTCGGCCAGGCGGGGAGGCCATGTCCTGGGCTGGTGGAGGTGGGTCGCCCTGCCCTCCCCCGCCTGAGGTGACTGAGGTCCCACCGCCCCCAGGCGCATGTTCCCCACCTTCCAAGTGAAGCTCTTTGGCATGGACCCCATGGCCGACTACATGCTTCTCATGGACTTTGTGCCCGTGGACGACAAGCGCTATCGGTGAGCGCCCAGCCGGGCCTGGAGGCCGGTGGGTCCCTGCCTGGCCAGGCTGGTGAGGGTGGGTGGCCCAGGACAGTAGTGACTGGTGCCCCTCCCCACTCCTGCCAGACCCCAGACCCACACCCCCCACCCCCAGCAGTTCTGGGGAGTGGCCCTCAGGGGGTCATGCAGGCTGGGCCCCCACCGTCTGGCCCCTCGCACACAGCCCCTGCCTTTTCCGTGTCCCCCTCTCCCGAGAGGTGAGCGCCGGCACCCCGTCCCTTCCCCCACCCCCCGGGAACGCTGGGCCCCAGAGCTGGCAGGAAAGGTGGGGTGGCCAGGAGAGATTATGCAGGGCGGGCCTGGCCGCCCGGACAATTAACAGCAATTAATAAAGAGAACCTGGTCCGCCCTGCGCCCTAGGCCGCCGGCGTGGCCCAATCTGGCCTCCCGCCGCGCCGGCGACACAGGAGGCCCAGAGCAGCGACCCGCGTGCGGCGAAATGTGGCGCCAGGGCCCGGCTTCCTCCCTCTGGTCGCTTCCTGCCGCTTGTGTATCAGGACGGGGAGTTTTCTCTTTCCTCACATTGCCCCTGGAAAAGCTCCCCGTTCACCTGTGGGAACCTCATCAGAGGCACCTTCGGGGTTCCCTCGGCAAGGCCCTCACCCCAGCATGCTGTGGCCCCTGCCCCGGCGTCCCAGGTACGCCTTCCACAGCTCATCCTGGCTGGTGGCCGGGAAGGCAGACCCCGCCACGCCCGGCCGCGTACACTACCACCCCGACTCACCGGCCAAGGGGGCACAGTGGATGAAGCAAATCGTCTCCTTCGACAAGCTGAAGCTGACTAACAACCTGCTGGACGACAATGGCCATGTGAGCGACCCCCCCAGGCTACCGCCCTGTCCCCCATTAGGCCCTCGGGAGTCCCTGCTGACTGGAGCCAGAGGCAGAGCTTGGGCAGCTTGGGTGTGGATGAGGGACAGGCCGAGGAGAGCTAGCCCTCCGGTCAGGGGCTCAGGGACTGGTGGGTCACACTGCTTCCCTCTCCCCACTCCTTGTGTTTTGCTGGAGGCTTTTTAACTGGAAAGGATGGGGCCGTGCGGGGTGGGGGGTGAGGGCAGCAGCCTTTGGAATCCAGGCGGTGATGCCCCACGGCCCAGCCTCCTTTTGGGAGCTCAGGGTTCTGCCGAGTTGTCTGGAAGCTCACTGCCGGTCCGGACCTTGGCTGGTTTCCTAGCTCGGCCCTAACCACCTTTCTTCCAGATTATTCTCAACTCCATGCACAGATACCAGCCACGCTTCCACGTGGTCTATGTGGACCCGCGCAAAGACAGCGAGAAATACGCCGAGGAGAACTTCAAAACCTTTGTGTTTGAGGAGACACGCTTCACTGCGGTCACTGCCTACCAGAACCACCGGGTGAGGCCCTGGGTGGCCCGGTCAACACTTCTGGGCAGGGGTGCAATTTTCAGTTGCTGCCTGGGGGACAGAAGGTTCCATTCCTGGAAACCCCACTCGATGGAGACCCACCCTCAGAGCCTCAGGCTGCCCCCTCCCCTCTGCTGCAGGCGGACCAGCCTCCTATCAGGTTGACCTCTCAAGGGGGAACTGTCACTGTGGCCTGAAAGTTTGTTTTCCAAACCATTCCGGAAACTCCCCATCAGGGGCCTGATGCGCGGTTTACCCAGATTCCTAGGGTGCCCCTCCACTCTGGACCACAGCGGGGTGGGGGGTGGAAGTGACTACATTCCCATCCCAGCCGGGGGAGCAGGGTCTCTATCCTAATCACTTGGGACGGAAAAGACAGGTTCCTTAGCGAGAAAGGGGTCTCCCCAGTACCCCTGCCCCAGGAGAGAGGCACAACCCCTGCGGGGGAGGGAGCAGTTGTGAGCCAGGCATTTCTGGTCAGCGGAGAGTAGAGCGGCCCTTCCTGAGTGGGGGAGGGCTCTCCTAACGCTCCCCTCCGCTCCACCGAGGTCCGGTGGCCCCAAGAACAGGGGCTGGAGCCGGGTGTTCAGTGCCCGCTTCCCTGCAGATTACCCAGCTCAAGATCGCCAGTAACCCTTTCGCCAAAGGTTTCCGAGACTGCGACCCCGAGGACTGGTGAGTGTCCCCCGAGGAGACGGCGAGCGCGCGGGCCCCTGGCCGGGCGCCCCCTGACACGCCGCCCACCTCCCTCCCGCAGGCCCCGAAACCATCGGCCCGGCGCACTGCCGCTCATGAGCGCCTTTGCGCGCTCGCGGAACCCCGTGGCCTCCCCCACACAGCCCAACGGCGCGGAGAAAGGTAGGGCCGGGGTCGTGGGATCTGGGCAGACGGCAGCGCCCGGCCTCGCCCGCGCCGCAGGGGCGCTCGCGGCCTTCGCGCGCCGGTTGCACAACGGCCGCGGCGGCGGGCAAGCGCGCACTCGCCCGCCCGGCCCGACGGCTGCGCCTGCCCGCCCCGCCCGCCGTCCCAGTGGAGGGCGCGGGCCCCCGGGGAGGGCCCGGGGCTGGGCAGGGGCGCGGAGCGGGGGCAGGCGCGTTCTCGCGGGCCTCTCCGCGACTCAGCCCTCGGCCCTCCCCGCAGACGCGGCCGAGGCCCGGCGAGAATTCGAGCGCGATGCGGGCGGCCCGGCCGTGCTCGGGGACCCGGCGCACCCGCCGCAGCTGCTGGCGCGGGTGCTGAGCCCCGCGCTGCCCGGGTCCGGCGTCCCGCTGCCCGGCGCGCCCGGAGGCCGGCCCAGCCCCCCGCACCCCGAGCTGCGCCTGGAGGCGCCCGGCGCGTCGGAGCCACTGCACCACCACCCCTACAAGTACCCGGCCACTGCCTACGACCACTACCTCGGGGCCAAGAGCCGGCCAGCGCCCTACCCGCTGCCGGGCCTGCGCGGCCACGGGTTCCACGCGCACGCGCACCCGCACGCGCACCCGCATCACCACCCCGCCGTGAGCCCCGCAGCCGCCGCCGCCGCCGCCGCTGCGGCGGCTGCCGCCAGCATGTACTCATCGGCCGGGGCCGCGCCGCCCGGCTCTTACGACTACTGCCCCAGATAATGTGGGCGTCCGCCTGGGAGTCCGGTCCACCCAGCCCGGGGCCACCGCAGGCCCCCTTCCCGGGCCTCCAAGCCGTGGGGCCTCCATCCGCCAGCCCCAGAGCTGTCCAAGGACCTGGTTCCCTGGCCCCAGGGCCACCGCGGGTCCCTCCTCGGCCCCGAGGGCCCCGGGTTCGCACAGCCAGTGCCAAAGTGCGCGGTTCGCGCCGGAAGGAAGTGATATTTATTGTTCTCCGCGAGACCGCGACGTCCCCCGGCCCGGCTGGCAGTTGCAGTGTAGACGACCCGAGAACCCGTCTGCAGGCGGTGTAGATACTTGTAGATATTTGTAGATAACTGTAGATACCGCGCCGGCGCCGCCTTGATAAACGGTTTCGCCTCTTTTGGAAGCTGCCTGAGTGTCCATTTCTTTGCGACCAGTCACATCGCGCGGGGTGTCTCGGGAAGAGCGAGTCCGGGCTGACTCGGGGACTCGGGGTCTCCCTGCAGACGGGTCCTGGGCGGGGCGGGGGGGTCCCTGAGGTACGCTCCGAGCCCCTCCTCCCAGCCCCCTCCCGGCCACGCCTCCCTGCGTCCTCTCCCCGCCCCTCCCAGCCCGGCCAGAGCGCCCCTCCCCCACTGCCACCTTGTGGCCCCAGGTGTGCATCCGGCCTTGTTAAATTCCTCACTTGGCGGTTGTCCCTTTTCTAAAAGGACTTGGGCCTGCACCCCTGGCCTGTTTTCAGGCCGGTGCCTGTCCTGTGTGTTTTTCCACGGAAGCTGGTATAACGGTCTTGGTCGTGCAGGACAGGACACTGCCTGCTAGGGGCTAGGAAGGGGAGAAGCCCTGACTCTTATCGGAAAGACAAAAACAGGTAGTTCTGCTCTTGTAGCATTTCCCTGGCTGGCCCTGGCTCAGGCCTGTGTTTTCCCCTGTTTATTGACTTTTACTTGCTGTGAGTGTCCCCACGGAGTGACCTGGACGGGGCCACAATGACAGTGGTCATGAGTCATCTTGAAACCTGCCTGTGAAGCGTTTTTCCCAGGCCAGGTGGTGAGGGACCTATTAGCTCAACAACAGGGATGGGGCCAGAGGAACCCTTTGATCCCTCCCTTCCTGAGTCCAGGCAGGAAGAGCTGACAGCCTGTCAACGTCAAGGCTGCTGACTTGGACACGAGACGGACGGGAAATGCAAGTGGCTGAGGTTTTGTCCCCCTTCTGTGCCTGACCCAGTGTATTTGTGTCGATCGCTGCCAGGAGGCACCACATCTCCAAGGACACAGCCAGGCATTTCCTGATGCCTGCCCTGCGCTGGACTTTTTTCCCAGATGTGTTGGTCCTGGAGGCGGAAGTGACCTAGAGCTTAGCAATTGGACGACAGGAACTGTTCCCTTGAGGCAGGTCTAGGAAGGGAGGTGGTGACCAAGGCTGCTGAAGGGTGAGCTCTGGAGCCAGGGCCCTCCAGAGCCTCATGGGGCACCTGGTGCCCGGGCATGAAGACTTGCAGCACTGCCTGAGTGGCCAGCAGGCTCCGTGGACAGAGCTTCAGGAATGCACTCCTGAGGGCAGCCCTGGACACCACCACTGATGGACACCATCTACTCCCCACTGCACATCTCTCTCTCACCCTCTGGGTGAGCCAGCTGTGCCACTGGGCTCCCCTGCTTGGGGGCCACCAATGCACCCAGCACCCCCTTGTCCTGGGAGGCCTGCAGGAGTGATGGGCAGTGGTTTGCCCTGTTGAACTAGTCTTCCCTGTGGGCGCCGGCCACCCCTTCGGGACCACTGTGGTTCTCAGGCCTCCCTCTCCCCACTGCACACTTTCACCATCCAGACTGGGGGAAAACCATGGGTGGAGAAATCTCTTTTCTGGTTTTGTTCAAAGCTAAAGTGAGGAGATGCTTCCCCTGAACCAACGCTAGCACCTGGCGTTTGCAGGTGAGAGGACTCAGCGGAGCGTGGCCCCTCCCAAGATCACCACCCACTGGAGAGGGAGAGCCCTGCTGCTGTCTGATGCGGGCCGTGCACGCTGATGAACGGGACAGAATAAAGGTCAACGTCAGGCTCCCGGCCGGCTGCATTTGAGAGCCTGGCGGCCTGTGGGCTAGACCCTGCAGACGGTCGCCTGCCCTGGGGAACAGCCCCCAGAGGTGGGTTCTCTCTCCGCTGCCCCCACAGGTAAGTTGGCCTGGCTAAGAACTTGTCATACATGGGTCGTGAGCCGGGTGCCCAGCCGGCCACAATGCACTGGTCAGGGTTCTCTATGTCAGACCAGTGTCCAGTCTCCGGTGAAGGGTGCTTGTTTGTTCTCTAGTGGGTGCTGTGCTGCCCGTCACCCCCACAGACCGCCATCACCCTGCCTTTCATCCTGGGGGTCAGAGGGAAGGGTTGGCTTGGGGCACCCAGCCTCTGCTGTGGGCTTTGCGTTTCAGAAGGGCGCTCGGGCCTCTCTCAGTCACTGATCCTGACCCAAGTGCTTGGTGAGAGCCCTCAGCTGCAGGCATCCTCCCTGGGACCGTCAATCGTCTTCCCTCTTCCGGCCCCTCCTCCCACACCCCGACCCTTCTCTGTGTGTGGCTGGGGTCCTGTTCGCCCCTCCTCCTCGGGGGCTCACCCTCAGCTGTTGGATGCCCCCACAGGCATCTTCCTTGTGTTTCCCTGTTGGCCCAGAGGCCGTATTCCACCCCTCTTGCCTGTCCCCAGGTTCTGGCTGCCAGAGCAGCAAGGACGAGAGCTAGGACCAGGAGGGACCTCAGAGCTCTGGTCCAGGGGCTCTGGACTCTTCAATCCCGAAGCTCTTCAAACAACAACAACGTCCACTGTGTGAAAGAGGGAAAGTCGGGAGCAAGTGGAGGAGGGTGGGGCCTTCGGGCCCCACATCAGAGGTCTCAGGAGCCCAAGGACCCTGGGGTGTGGGGTGACAATGCCCAGCAGCAGGCGGCTCCCTGGGCCGGCTGCCGCCTTCCTCCGTCCCACAGCCTGTGTCTGGGACGTAAAGGGCCCAGCTCCCAGGGAGGCTCGGGAACTGCCTGCCCTCCCCATGCCCCTGGCGCAAATGGCTGGCGGTTCTGGAGACTCGCCCGGTGCCAGGCACCCCGCAAGCCTGGCGGTTGCACCCCTTCACCTGAGTCCCCAGAGCCCCTGCTCTGGAGCCCTGTGACCCCACAGAATCGCCCCCGCTGGTGTAAGGATGCTCAGGGCTGACCCTCTGCACTGCATTGCCAGCTGTGGGACGCAGGTGGTCTGTTCGGTGGTCCTCAGGCCTGAGTTGAGGAGGGAAAGGCCCTGGCGGTTGTGAGGCTGCAGCCCCTTCCCTGGGGCTGGGGAGGTCCAGAGGGTATGTGGGCTATGGATGGGGGTGGGGGAGGGGAGCGTGACGCACTGCCCTCCAGGTGCTGCTGCAGATCAAAGCCACGTGCAGGCGGCCAGAGGGAGGAGGTGGGGGCCGGGAGCTTCTTCTAGGACCAAAAGGATGATTCCTGTGGAGGCAGGAGTGTGGCCCAGCTGGAGCTGGGTGCAAAGGGGGTGAGCCTGGTTCCACAGGCCCAGGCCTTGGTTTCCCTATTGTGACGGGGGGCCCCCTCCTCCTCCATGTGGGCCCAGTGAGGCCCTTCGGTTCTGCGGGTTTCCGGGCAGAACCTCCGCACAGGCCTGTCCCCATGTGCCTTCCGCAATATGGAAGCATCTTCTGCGTCCTGACACAGGCCCAGCTGGGAACAGGCCGGGGACATGGCCCAGCCCTGGGAGGGGACGACGGGGGTGTTTGCTGGTCTACCTCACACGTTTTCTGTATTTAGAAAAACTCAAATTGTGCCTTTGATTCAATTCCCTTTCCTGCTTGTTGTACTACTTCAAACCAGATGGGTTCACGAGATGAAACTTCGGAATCTCGGCATCTCCACTTAACTGCTGCCAGGCCTGTGTGTGGGAAACAGCAGAACCAAAGGTATTTTGTTGAAAGCAGCCCACTTCGGGAGGAGCTGAGATCTTAATAGCAGCGATTAAATTATCTTCTTAATTATAAAGAGGAACGTTGACATCCCTTATCAGCTCTCGACTGCACGGAGCACACACCTATCCCCCTCCTTCCAGCCCCACCATGGCGCCCCCCTGGGCTGGGGGACAGCTGGGCGCTCCTGCGGCGAAGACCTCCGTGCCAGTGATCCAGAGATGCCATCTCAGACATCCAAAGGCTCAGTCTTCCTTGGTGGCGTCAGCAGGAGCCTGCACCTCCGGTGGACGGGGCCGGACCTGAGGAAAGGCTCGTTTTCTCAGCCACGTGTGTGTGTGTCCACAGGGTAGGGCCCGTGCAGCTCTGGGGGCTACCCTCTTGCCCCGAAGACAGCCAGCCCCCCACCCCACCCCCAGGAGACCCCCATCCTCCGCAGCCCCTCCCCCAACACTGGCCCCTCCAGGACAGTGCCCCTCCCAGCACTCCTGTCTTCCCAGCCTCCTCCTGGCTCCTCTTGGTTGTCCTAACCTCAGTTCCTCTCCCCTTTTTCCCATCTCAGAGCCCAACCTTTATCCCAGGATGCATTTTCTAGGTTCTTTCCCAGGACCTTTTGTGACCTCATCACCCAATGAAGGTGGTGATGGCAGCCAGGCCAATGGAGGCCTCATGCAGGGAGAGGACAGCGCTTGGGGTCTCTCCAAGGCCCCGGCTGCACTTGGACCTTCCCCCAGCAGGGGGGGCGTCCCCAAGGGCAGGCAGGTTCTCCATGGCAGGGGCCGCCTGGTAGACTGGGTTGCTACCCAGAACACAAGCCCTTCCCACATGCCTTAGTGCTCTGGGACCCATGTGCCCGAGGGCCAACGCCCGAGGGCCAACCGGCCGCTGCTTCCTTTGAGGCCAGCAGGTGGGGCTCAGGGCTGCAGGAGCCCCACACAGCCGGGTCGGGTGCGAGGCCACCACCTCCTCCCCTCCAACGTTGTGCTGGGGACTCCGAGCCCCTGGGCGTGGCTGTGAGGCTGAAGCAAAATATGGAAGTAGCCGTGTCTGTGCAAACTGTCACCCTTCTGGTAACAGTGAGTGAAATCTTAAAAGGGGTTAAGAAAAACAGGCAGCTTCCTTAAGACGCAGCTGGCCCGTCTGGAAGCTCTCTGGCCGGGCCCTTCTCCTGGGAGAGCCTGTGAGGTGGGGACTGGGCTGCCGCTGAGCCAGGAGGCAGGCACTCACCCACCCACCACCCCGTGGCCAGTTTATGCCAGCGAGAAGCCTCTGGCCATTTAGGGCAAAGTCACTGTCCACGGGGGTGGCCGAGGAGAGGCCACTCCCCACGCGTGCCTGCTTCTGTATTCCCTGACCAGACAGCGCTACCAGAGAGCTGACCCAGCGCCCCGAGGAGGCGGGTGGCGGCTCTGCTTCCCCTTCTGTGGGCTGGGGTGTCCCAGGCACATTTCACCTCATTGGCTCTGATGATCAAGCCCTCCCTCCCTTTGGGTGGCTGGCTGGGAGGGTCCATTTAGAGATGGGGCCCAGGACGCAGTCAGCACCCCTTTCAGGAGAGCTGGACACAGAGTCGTGCCCACAAAGTGCTGCAGGGCTGGCCCCAGAGCTGCCTGGGCTTCACCTGCCACTGTCACTGTCCTGCTATCACCTGCTTTCCTGAGTCCAAGGCCACGGGGGCCAATCCCGCCCTCTCATGGGCGGGCTGCAGGCGGGAGCCCCCAGGCATCAGGCAGCCCGACACCGTTGCTGCCAGGAAGGGGCCTGGTCTCAGGTGTGCCAGGACAGCCTCTTCCTCGTGCTGACCCGGCCGATTCGCTCCCGGAAGCCGGCCCAGCCCTGCACTCTGTGGCTGGGTCCCTCCAGTGGTCAGCTGCTTCCATGCATGTGTCTCACCCCAGGGAATTAAGTTCCCAGAAGACAGAGATCCTATCATGTGTACACCCAGAAAATAACGATGAATGTAAAACCTGGATTAAACCACAGCAAGAGATCACTTCACACCCATTAGGATGGATGGATATTATCAACACAAAACAAACAGAAAATAACAAGTGCTGGTGGGGATGGGGAGAAATTGGAACCCGTGCACTGCTGGTGGGAATGTAAACTGGTGCAGATGCCGTGGGAAACTAGAGTTTACACAAAAAGTGAAACATAGCATTACCATATGACCGAGCAATTCCACTCCAGGGAGTGGACCCAAGAGAACTGAGAGCAGAGACTTGAACCTGCACTTGTCCACTCACGCTCAGGGCAGCTCAAGTCACAGCAGCCGAGAGGTGGAAACAGCCCACCTGTCAATAGCTGATCAATGGATAGAACTGATTAATTGAAAAATGGATAAAAAGATATGATCTGTCCACATAGGGGAATAAAAAGGACATTCTGACACTACAACGTGGATGACCCTTGATGTGACGCTTGTTGAAATGAGCCAGGCACAGAAGGACAAATCCTGTGTGGTTCCCCCTACATGAGGTCCCTGGGCTTGTCAGATTCAGAGACAGAAAGTAGATGGTGGGGGCCAGGGGCTGGTCAGGGGTGGGGGGAGGGGGAGTTAGTGTTTGATGGGGACAGAGTGTCAGTTGGGGAAGATGAAAAGTTCTGAAGGTGACAGTGGTGACAGCTGCAGGACAGTGTGAGTGTACTTGATGCCACTGAGCTGTGCACTTAAAAATGGTTAAAATGGCAATGATTTTTAATGTATATGTATATTTAACAATTAAAAACCGCTGGATTATCCACAGTCTGCAAAAAAATATGCTGTTCATCTCAAATTGATCAAGTCCTCACCTGTCTCTAAACCAGCAGTTTTTCACACAGTAGTTTTGTCCCCAGGAGCTTGGGCAGCATTTGGCGACACTGTCGGTTGTCACACGGGGTGGGTGCAGGCCGGCCCCCTGCAGTGTACAGGAATCTTCAGGGCAGGTGTCACAGGGTCTGGAGCAGCTCACAGTGTGGCCGCAGCGTTCTGAGCCCCTCAGCCTGCCTGGCACGCAGCTGGGTGGCAACTGGGTGGGCGAGAACCCATCCCACGGGAGCCACTCTCCTGGCTACGTGTCCACGAGGCCGGGTCTACCCAGCCCCCTCCACAAGCCCCCTGGTGCCCAGGTACCCAGACTTGCCATGAGGCAGGCCATCCAGCCCTGGGCTCCAGCCTGGGTGTGGGGTCAGGACCCGGGAGAGAGCCCCCGCCAGCACCAGAGCCCGGCCAGTCCCATTGGCTCTGGAGCAGAAGGGACCTGCAGGGCAGGCGATGGTGGGATCTTTTTCACTGATCCCTGTTGCTCCTCTAAAACCACCAGGAAAGTCACTGAGGCTTCACAGTCAGAGCCTGTGCCGACCACCGACCCCCAACATTCAACCCCAGGAGATGGGCTCTTGCTGGCCCCTCCACCAGCCCCTCCTGGCCTGCCCAGCATCTCTCCCTCTGTTTGTGGGGTTCTGACCCTCCGGGGGCCAGGCCCAGGGTGGGGAGAGGCAGGGGCCAGAGCGACACTTCCAGGTATGTCTCGTGTCCACCCCACAGTGTTCGCTGAGACACAGTTTCTGCTCTAAAGGACCACATGTCCCCCAGGGAGGGACAGGGATGCCCACCAGGATCGGCTGGGGCAGCTGTGCTCTGGGGAGGGCAGGGGGCTCAGGACAGGCTGAGCAGAGGCAAGACCCCTTGGGGGCATGTCCAGCTGGCCCTGCTCAGGAGCGTGCATGACCAGGCTGGTGGGTGAAGCCTCATGGCAGCACATCCACCCACGAGGGACGGATGGATGGGGATGCACCCCAACGTCCACAAAACCAGGACACGGCCAGGTGAGCCCGGCAGGGGTTGGGTGAGACATTCATCCCTCCGTCCACAGGACCTGATGCAGACGAGGGGGGAAGGCAGCCTGGACAGCCTGGGGAGATGGGACAAGGTGGGACACGGTGGGACCCGTCTCCACACTCGGAAGAGGCAGAGCTGCAGACCCCAGGACAGACAGGGCGGCAGGGCCACGGGGCGACTACGAAGGGCGGGGCGGCCGCACCGGGTGGACTGCAGCGTCGTGAAGCAGGTCCTCTCGCCGTGAAGATGGAGCCGGGCCTGCTCACCCCTTCCTGACCGGACCCCACCCTGGTGCTGCCCCTCCCCCCTCCACGCCCCATGTCTGAGCTTGTCCGTGTGTTGACGTAGCTCTCGCGTCTGTTATTTATTGCTAATCACAAAACAGCGCCTTCTCCCTCTTTACTTCTCCAGGGCGGTAAGAGAGCCATCGAGGGCCGGGGGTCACGGCCAGGAAGGCAAGGCTGCAGCAGGCGCGGCCGTGGCCTTGGCTCGTCCTGCCCACAAGGAGAGATGTGTATCCAGAAAGGGTCCATCCAGGCCCACCTAATGGGCTAGCCCATTTTTGGGGCAAGTGGCTGCAGGCCCCGGGGGCCAGAGCTCACCTAATACCTGGAGGCCGCTGCTTCACGCTGAAGCTGGGCGCTGGCTACACGGGGCTGTGGTTTTTCCCTCCATTTTGGTCTCCGCTTGAAATTTCCAAAAAAAAAAGTCAATTGTTCAATAAATTCTCAAGATTGATAAATTGTATGCTGTGTAATGGTAATTCCCTATATAGTCACATTCCAACTCAGTTCATAAATCAAAATTTATGAATAAGATAAAATTTCCCCAACACTTAAACACTGGTTGCAAATTCATTAAAAACTCTTCTAAACATTTAACAAAACAACAGCCTCACGTCTACTTCTAACGTCTCAGGAGAGACTCGCGGAAGCTGGTTCTCACCCGTTTCTCTCCCTCCAAGGCATGTCCTCAGTTCTGGGGTCTCACCTTGTAAAGGCTACAAACACTCTAAGGCCCTCCATCAGGAGGTGGGGTCTGTGTCTCCCACACACCAGGGCTAGGCAAAGGCGGCTCTTGGTGCCCGCCTGGCTCACTGGCCAAGCCCTCGGTGCCCCCACGAAGAATGACTCCCCTGAGGCCGCCACGCCGAGAGCCCACCCGAAGGCATCTGATGGGCGGTGCCCCCGTGCCGCCTTGTCCCGTGGAGAGAGACAAACCACCCAGTGGGCCCTCAGCCTTCCTGACTGACGACTCACGGGCATGCCCCTGAGTCTGGGCTGATTATTAACATCCCAGCAACGGGACCAGACCAGGGACTCAACTTCTCAACATGCACGTCTTGACAAACAACAAACATACAGGCATCCTGTCATCCTGTCCTCTTCCTGCTGCTATAACAAAATACCACCGGCTAGGCAGCTTATCAACCAGAGACTCTGCTCAGTTCTGGAGGCTGGAGGTCTAAGACCAAGGCGGATTCGGGGTCAGGCAAGGGCCCGCATACTGGTTCTGGCACTAATCCCATTCTTGGGGATCCACCCTCATGACCTAGTCACCCGCCAAAGGCCCTGCCTCCAACTGCCATCATGCTGGGGGTTAGGATTCCAGCCTATGGACTGTGGAGATGCAGATGTTTGGGGCAAAACAGTCTTCAGGCGCGTGCAGCTATCTGCTGTGACAGTACGTTTCTGGCACACTTTGTTATTACAGTGTTGGTGAGGATTCTTGGCCTATTTGAACAGAACCAGTGACTGTCACCATGATGCCCATGGCGGCCCCTGGACCCTTAGAACTGCTCCTGGCCCCTGTGAACACATCCTGGCCTGTGGCAGCTGCGAGATTCACCCCACCCCCACCCCCGTCTGCCCAGTGCCACGGAAGCAGCTCTGCTTTAAGGCAGGAGCCACACACGTCTCTGTGAAGGGCAGGCACTGAACACTGGCCCTGGGGCCCGAGGTCCGGGCGCTGTGCACAGGGCGCCGGGCTACGACACAGAGAATGAACCTGCCTGTCAGCTCCGAGTCTGAGCTCCCAGGGCAGGTGCTGGTCGTGCACGCAGGTGGCTCCTGAGCGCTCCTGGTGGGATAAGGGAAAGGCCAGGAACGCCTACTCACTTTCCAGTTCAGCCACCATGAGTCTGTCCTGCTTCCTCATCTGTGACTGTGCCGCCCACTCAGATGCTTCCCTGAGTGGATCCTTTTGGGACTGGTGGCCTCTACCTGGTGGGCACGGCCCCATCACACAGCAGCCACCTTGCCCTTCCCACCTCACTCAGCTCCGTCCAGTCATGCGCTTCCCGCCTGCCCGGATCCCGAGGTGCCTCCAGACGAGCTGGTGTGAGGGTGGCCGCATCTGGGCAGGGCCGACCAGCCCCAACACACAGGAGACCGGGGAGGGGGCTGCACACCCGCCCCGGCCCAGGTGCACAGCCTGCTCAGCTTAACCCCAGACCAGGCTCCCCGCAAGGTGCCAGCTGGTTGAGCACCGAGCCTCCAAAGAACCTCGGGTCATCTCCTCTCTGCACACTGCTCCCAGAGCTGCTCCTGCAGAGACATGGGTGGGAAACACCTAACAGCCTTGCTTGCTGGGGGTGCAGACGCTCACGACGCGCAGCACAGAGCAGCCTGCAAGACAGCCCTCCCCAGGGAACCCCTCGGTGGCAGCGTCCAGCCCCCGGGGCTGTGTTTACAGAGCACGTGGCGGTCTGACTTCTCAGACCTCTTGAAGCTCATGGAGCCCAGGAAAAGGAGAGAATTCCCAACCGTGCTGCGTCCCCTGGTCACTTGCCCGGCCCGCCGCTGACCTCTTGCTTGTCCAAGAGGAGCCAGGGCAGCGCGATGCTGGGATGACCACGGGCCCCACCCACAGAGTGCCAGGCGGCTGGAAGAGGGCCAGGCAGTGGCGAGCTCAGGAGAAATGCCTGTGTCCCCAGACCCACTTCCTCTGGTCCTGAGTGTCTGGCAGGGCTGTCACAACCCGACTCAGCCCCATGCATGGAGATTTGGCCACAAGATGTCCTTGGGACACTGCTCACAGCATGTGGCCTTGGTGGGCATCCCAGAGCCCAGCTCAGGGCCAGCAGCCGTGATCTTCTGGGAGCCTCTGCCTGTGCCTTCAACGGAGGTGAGGGCCAGGTACGGATGGACACTTTGTCTCCCGAGCCCTCTCCCCCTCCAGGGCTGAGTCACGGCAGGCAGCACACACAGCTCACCCCCAACGTTTGGGAGGCACCTCTGGCGTCTTGCGGTGCCCTGTCCTCTGCCAGTAGGACACGCTGCCACAGCTGTTTTCGTGAATTCAGTGATTCTGCCAAAGGATCGCTGAGCTGATGGCGCGGATGTAAGCGGGCATGGGCACCACGTCCTCAGCTGCAGCCTGGTTTTAGAGGCTGCCCCAGCCCAGCGCCCAGCACCTCAGGGTTACAGCTGCAGCGGGACCCGCAGAATGACTGGTGTGTTCACAGCTATGCTCTAGTGAGGAGGCCAAGTGGGTCCTGAGACAGAGTCCTTTGCTATTTAGCACTGGCCTCTAGTTCAGTCTCCAGGACAGACCCATGGGAGGGGACGCTGGCCTGAACGTTGGCTTTGCTGGGGGTGGGGGCACATGTGAGATGCAGGAGCCCGGCCAGGCCGGAGAAGCAGAGGTCCACCTCCCGAAAGGGGCACCCAGTGCCCTACTGCCTCCCGTGGAGAAGGCAGAGAGTGGGGTCCTGAGCAGACCACAGTGCCCAGAGGACGCCCCACACGCGGGGTTCAGGTCTCCGCAGCCTAAACAGAGCCGCCTGTCTTGCTGGCATTCGTGATGTGGAAACCCCTCTGGATGTGCACCACCCCCCAACATCCCAGGGGCCACAGCCCCTGATGTACTGGAGGAAACCCGGCAGCACCTCTGTCCAACGGGCCCATGGGGAGGCCCGTCCCTGAGCTAGGATGGTGCACAGCCCCCCAGTCAGGGGTGTGGGTCTGGGGGGTCCCGGCTGGATCAGCAGCACAAGTTGCAGGCAGTGTGGTGGGCACCTGGGCCTGGTCGCGGGGCAGATACCTGCTGGTCCAGGTGGCCCGGGTCAGACGTCTGCTCGCTGGATCCAGAACGCTCTGCTCTGCCCACGGGGACCAGGCCAGGCTTCAGCGGCTGCCCACTGGCTCCTCTTGCCGGGGCCCAGGGTCATCTGCCCACACCCGCAGTCCTGGACCCTTGTCCACCATGAGGCCCCGCAGCCCCAGGACCCGTCCCCACTGCCACTTCTGACCTTCGGGGAAGAGGGACCACAGAGCTCTCCAAGGATGCAGGTGGTCCTCACAGCTGCGAGGAGGCACATCTTCTGGAGCCAGAGGAGGGTGAGCTAGACTCACATGAAGCTCCCCCAACACCCTTGGTGCCCCCCTCTCAGCACCCCACGCAGTGCTGGCATTTCAACCCCACTTGTGTCCCTCGTGGTCCCTGCTTCAACCAATCAGCCAAACCTCAGAGCCCTTCAGCCCCCGAGCTGAACCTGGAGGCCAGACTCTCCAGCAGGGCCCTGTTCCAGTGGGTTCGGCATCCCGCCACCTGGATGCACACGTGTTCTCCAGATGCCTGGGAAAGCCACGCAGCCCTTCTGGAGCGCAGCCACCGCAGACCCCACCCTCTCGGGCCTGCTGGGACCCAGTCTGGTTATAAGCAAAGTGTGGAGTAGGGGGTTCCTGAGTGCCCCTTAGGGCCCCTGCCTCGGGGGAGGCCATTCAGGTCCTGCAGCCAAAGGGGGGCTGACCTCAGGTAGGGTGCGAAGGGGGCTCTCCCAGCAAAGAAGCTGATGGAACGAAGGGGTTTGTGGCCTCCAGCTTGGTCGGGCTCTGCCCACAGCCCCCATCCCAATTTTCAGGGTCCCATTCCTTCCCAATCAACAGCCCAGCCTTGAGAGGAGCTGTCCTGAGGTCTGGGCTCGGCCCCACGTGGGAGTAGCCGGCAGCTGCCCTGTGTGAGCGGCTGCAACAGTGCCCTCAGTCCCTGTCTGTCTCACTTAGGCTGCTGGGCTTTATGCCTAGAAGCCACACTGGACAGCCACCTGCCACTCTCAGCCTCACTCCACGAGGTGGCCCTTCTTTTCTCCTGCTGGTCCTGCTGGAGGCCGAGCCCTGTGCCCTCCCCGCCACCCCCATCGGGGGCCCTCTCCCTGCCGCACTCCCGTCAGGAGCCCGTCACCGGCTCAACCCTGTGATGCAGGAGCTCCTGGCCGTCTGCGGTGTGAGGAGCCCAGGACCCGGGGCCCACACTTGGCGTCCCTGCTGGACGGACCAGCCACCCTGCCCAGTGGAGGCTCTGAGGACAGACAGCTCTGGGCTCTGATCACCCGGGGAAGCAGGGGGTCACCTGGGAGAATTCGTACCTCAAGCCTGCAGGTTTGCAAACAAGTTTATTATCAGGCACCCCCGGGTCGGCCTCTTGCCTGGGTCGCTGATGCCCAGTGTCTGGCCTGGTTATGCTTTAAATGGCAGTCGTCGTGGCACAGACGCTATGCTTCACGAAAGGGAGCAGGTCCCATGCAGGAAGGAGGCCCAAATGACCGGCTCTTCCCATGACCAGTGGGGCCCGTGGCCCATGGCCTCCGACCCCTTGCACCACCTTCCCGCTATCCAAGTGTCCTGACAAGGAGCCACGAGTCACGTGCAAGGGTAGAGAGACCAGACACTGATGCGCTGATCCCCAGACCCTGTGGCCAGCAAGCCGTCGTCAGCGAAGGCCACACAGTGCACGGTGGCGCTGTGGAAGGCCAGCACGGCCAGCGGCTTCATTGTCCGCCAGTGAAACACACGGACGCGATGGTCCCAGCCCGCGGTGGCCAGAATCTTACGGTCTGGCCGAATCTTGACGTCGGCGATCCCGGGGTTGGTGAGCACGTGAGTCCCACGCACCTGTGATCAGAGCAGCAGGGAGAACCGTTAGGTGGCTTCTTAGACCTGCCTCCACGCCTCCCCCTCTACCAGGACGCCCCCGTCAGGAACAGGGAGCCAAGCGCTCCTGCCAACTTACTGCCACCTCCTGGAGCCAGCACAGGTGACCTCTGCCCTTGGCCAGACCCTCGGGTTGAGACAGGACAGGCCTCAGTGGACTGCGGCCTGGGCCCCTCCCCAAGGAAATACTGCCCCCCAGCCTCCAGGCAGCACTGCCCACTGGACGGCAGCAAGGTCAGTGGGTCCTCTCTCACGAAAACTCACCGCACCCAAAGCAGAAGGAGCAGAAGGAACGCAAACCCCACCTTCAGCAAAGCCGGGGGAAGGGCAGCCCTGCGTGGCATGCAAGGGGGAAGGCCGCCCGGGGCTGGATGTGCAGCCATTGTGGGGCCATCTGGCAGCTCTGCCCCACGTTGACAACACACACTTGGCCATCGTCGTGATGACCCAAATGGCCACGTCCTTCCGCCCATCCTGTCTTGGCCCAGCCCTGGGCACCAGGAGTCCTTGCTGCCCCGGGGTCACTGGTGTGCCCACAGCAGCTCCCCTTTCTCTGCAAATTCACCTCCTGTTGGGCCAGAGCAGCCTCAGGGAAAGTCATTCGTTTTTCAAAGACAACACAGGGAAAAGGAGGAAAGAAACTCAGCGAAAGATGGCAGCATTCCTTGGAAGCAACCAGACACTCACCAGGCACTTTTGCAAATCAGCAAAACAGAACTGCATGAAGCAATGATCTCCATAAAACAAGAACCAGGAGAGCAAACCCAGAGGAGGGAGGCTGATCCACAGGCACCGAGAGAAGCAAACACTGCAGAAGCAAGGGGAATCGGAAGAGACAGCAAAGGCAGGTGTGACCCAACCTGGGGACAGAGGCACGGCCACTGGAGAAACAGCAGATGTGGAAGGCTGCGCAGCTGCTCTGACCTTTGCCGTTTAGAAAATCTGTTCTTGCTTCTAGAAACTGAAGTCTTAGGATCCACAGAGAGCCTACAGGGTGGTCACAAGAAGATGTGCTTGATAACGTCATTGGACGCAAAGCTAATTAGTCCTTTTGTCAGGCAAAAGGATCAAGTCAACCATGAGGGCAGAATGGCCCATGGCCACGTCTGGGCCAGGTCTGGGCCAGACAGTGGGGTGACGCCTGTGAAGCTAGGAGGGGAGGCCTGAGAATTTTATATCCAGCCAAACTGTCGCTCAGGTATGAGAACAACAGATGAGCATTTGTGAACATGTAAGAACCCAGGGGATGCGTCCCATCAGCTCTTCCTGGAGAACTAGGAAATTAAGTCCAGTCTCTCAGGAGAAAACAGGGGAACGGCAGCAAGTAGCCTGGCAGAGAGTAGGGAACGTAGTCCCCTGCAGGATTAGGCCTGAGACAATACAGGGATCAAGGCTACAGAACCGGTTGTGTAACTAACAGAAATACAGGACGGCAGCAAAAGAGACGGGTGTGAAGTTCACTGATCTGCTCATCTTTGTCATCTGGGTCGAAGATACAACAGTCAGCCTCATTCTACGGAGATTATCTGACACCCACCGAGGTGCTGACAGAACAACCTCACTTCCTCTCCCCACCCAGGTGTAATCGTTTCCTAATATTTGCCCTTGTATTTCTCTGAAAAGGAATAAAAATATACTCAACAGACTTTTGACTGGATTCCAAAGTTAAAGCCAAATGTGTGTTGTGAACGTGAGAGACACCAAAAGAATGACTGGCCAAGAAACCCCGGGAGCCAGCAGACGAGAGAGCTGGGGCCCACCCTGGGGACCAGGGAGCACTCGGACAGACTGTGCCCACACTTGACAACAGAGTGTGTACAGTTCCCAACGAGAAGCCGTGAATGTCTGCTCAGCAGACAAACAGACACCCTTCATGAAGCTGGGACTACAGGAGGTGGCTGTGATGGGCAGCTGGTGCCAGACCACTCCGCGTGCTGCCAACAACCACCAACTGGACAAAAGACACTCACTGCGTGACTGTGTCCAGGCACCAACACCGGTGGGAAGGGCAGCTGACAGGGGAGCCTCCCAGAGGCCCAGCAGCTCTCTGCTGGCGGAATGTCTGGCCGCAAAGTCCAGGTGGAGCACAGCGGCCATGTGAAGCCAAGGAGGTGATCAGAGGGTGGGGCCGCTGGAACCCGTGGGGTGAGGCAGCAGCATGGAGGGGGCTGGGGGAGGGATTGCAGGCCATGTGGGTCCCACGAGTCCTTGTGAGGGCTGGGCTGTGCCCACTCAGGGCACCACACAAGGTTAGCCGGCCAGTGGCTGCTGCAGGGTTAAAGGGAACAAATACAAGAGATCAACAGTGATCTTGGACCCAGCAGCCGAGGGTGACATCTGTGTGTCCACACAAGACCAGATGAGACCCCGCGTGGCCGCGCTGCAGGGTAGGCATCACGCCCTGGTTGGGCCCACTCTGGCCAACCATGATGAAGCTGGAAACCAAGCCCCACAAGTGCGAAGGGGAGGTACAGTTTGGAAGATGAGTCCCATGCATTACAGGAGCTTGGGATGACCCTGGGCCCCACGTACTGCCTGACGGAGTGGAAGCCAAGCCCATGGTGTAGGTGAACAGCCGCAGGGCTGAGAGTGATTGCTCTGCAAAGTAAGAGAATCCAGTCTTCATCTCCATCAGTACAATGTCTGGCACAGACAAAAATTACTAGACACCCAGAGGAGTAGGAAAAAAAGCAGTTAATGGAAACCAGCCCAGAACGGCACAGGTGTGGAACATATCAGACGAAGACTTTAAAGCAATATTTAAATATGTTCCAAAAAATGAAAGAAAATGCAAATAATTACCAAAAAATTGTCTTGATGAGTGAACAGGTAGGATCTATTAGCAGAGAAATGGAAATTCAGAACCAACTCAGAACAGCCAACACTCTGTGAAGGTGAAGAGCAAAGCGGGAGGACCAACTTCACAACTTGCTGTGAAGCTACAGGAATCAAGACCATGGATGTTGGTGGAAGAGGAGACAAACGGATCAGTGAAACAGAAAAAAGAGCCCAGAAATGGATCCCCATAAACACGTGACCTTTGACACAGGAGCAAAGTAGCCTTTTCAACAAACGGTGCTGGAACAACTGGACGTCCACATGAGAAGAAACGAATCCAGACACAGACCTGCCACCTTCACAAAAATCAACTCAAAATAGACCAAAGACCTAAATGTAAATTGCAAAACTATAAAACTCCTAGATGACGACAGGAGAAAACCTAGGTGACCTTGTATTTAGATACAACACCAGAGCATAATCCATAAAGGAAACAATTGATAACCTGACTTCACTAAAATTAGAAACCTCTGCTCTGTAAAGACACTGTTGAAAGAATGAGAAGACAAGCCAAAGACTAAGAGAAAGTATCTGCAAAGACGCATCTGATAAAGGGCTGTTACCCAAAATACACAAGAACTCTTAAGAAAATGAGCAACCCAATTTAAAAATGGGCAAAAAGCCTGAACAGGCACCTCAGCACAGAAGATACACAGATGGCAACTAAGCATGTGAAAAGATGCTCCACATCGTATGTCATTAGAGAAATGCAAATGACAACAAACAGATACCACTGCACATCTGGACACATGTCATTATACATTCGTCCAAACCCATAGGATGTACATCACCAGAAGTGACCCCTGATGTGAACCAAGGGCTCTGGGTGATGATGAGGTGTCAGTGTAGTTGTATCGATTGTAACAAATGTCCCACTTGTTGCGGGGGGATGTCGATAGTGGGGGGGCTGGGGGTATATGGGAAATCTCTGTACCTTCCTCTCAATTTTGCTGTGAACCTAAAACTGCTCTAAAAATAGAGTCTTTTGTTAAAAAAAAAGGCACAGTAATAGAAAATGTAGAACTGAAAAGCTAATAACTGACGTGAAAAAATGTGTAGGACAGGCTTAACAGCAGATTGGAAATTATTATTATTATTATTTTTTGTGTGTGTGTGTGGTACATGGGCACACAGTGAGAGCACTGTTGTGGCCTCTCCCATTGTGGAGCACAGGCTCCGGACGCGCAGGCTCAGTGGCCATGGCTCATGGGCCCAGCCACTCCGTGGCACGTGGTATCCTCCTGGACCGGGGCACGAACCTGTGTCCCCTGCATCGGCAGGCAGACTCTCAACCACTGCGTCACCAGGGAAGCCGGAAATTATTATTTTTTAAAAGTCTGTAAACTAGGGGACATTATCAATGGACATTATCTGACCTGAAGAAGAGAGAAAACTGACCAGAGCCTCGAGGGCCATGGTACAATGTCACTCAGGGAGGTCACTCACTGAAAACCACAGATAAAAAGAACGTCTTGGGAGCGGCCGAGGAGAAGCCCCACGAGGTGACCAGGAGTGAGGACCAGACGCCACGAGTCCCCAGCAGACGGGGGTCACCTGAGACCACGTGTCTTCAAAGCACACGAAGGAAGTAAACCAAGTGCTCCAGAGAAAAGGCAGAGGTTGTCGCAAAGCATGAAAAAGCAGAGCCCCACTAGAGGGCCCGACAAGACGGCCAGGCAGCGCGCACGGGACAAAACAGAACCCGTGCAATGAGGTCGTGTGCGCGGCTGGCCCATGAGGGGGACGCCTGTGTGTGAAGGGAGGCTGAAGGTGAAAGATGGAAAAAAAGCTACAGAAGGAAGTAGCAGCCAGAAGACACCTGGCCTGAGGCATGTGAAGCGCTGCTGAAATGGGCTTTCAGGCAAAAATCCTTCCCAGAGATAACAAGGGTTCAACCCCCCAGGAAGATTCAAAATGCAGACCAAGAACACACAGGACCCAGGAAAGTCACCAAGATGGACCCAGCAAGAGCACCCCCCAGAGGCCGGGGCAGGCATGGCTTTCGACCCACGTGGCCCACATGAACCACACGGCTGCCTGAGGGGCAGGCGCAGCTGGGTGGCGGGCAGCAGAAATACCTCTTTCCAAGCACGGGGGCCACGGGAACCTACTGGCATTTCAGGGAGCTGCTATCACTCAGAACTGGTTCTCCAACCACAAATGGATCAAGTTAGAAGCCTAGAAATAAAAAATAACTGGGGAAAGAATCAAACATTTGGAAACATAAAAACACTCTGATCAGCTCCGCAGTCAGAGAACAAAGAAAAATCGGGCGCCCGGAAGTGAGTGTGATGAATCCCGGTCAGAGCTGCACATCGAGCCTGGAGGACTCAGGGGAGGAAGAGAAAGGTAGACGGGAAATGGAGAAAAGATGTTTAAAGAAAACAAACGTAAGCCTGGTCAGGAATGGACAGGACAGTCCTGCAGATAAAACAGGGATGCAATCACAAATAACTGAAAAAGGTCAGTGCAGCCAGCACATGGGCAGTGCCCCTGCGGCGACCCATCCAGCCCCAACACGCACGCCTGCCCTGCCTTCCTGCGGCCTCTGTCCAGTGCCCAGGCCCGTGACGTCCCGGGCCCCTTCTCCGTCCATGGCGACCAGCGGCATGCCCGCATGTCCCGCGCTCTCTGCCACTCCAGTGCTCTGGTCCAGAGGAATCCAGGCTCAGTGCTTCCTGTCTGGGCCGCACACAAGCAGCCATAACCCACTCACTGGGTGGGTGCCCAGCACAGCCCTCACCCCCACCGCCCCCTCCCTTGGAAGCTGGTGCAGCCATGCCCGCATGAGAAGGCAAAGCCCACACGTGTGCCCGCAGCAGGGGTGTGTCAGCCTGAGCCCCAACTCATGGGCAAGGACAAGGTGACTGTCACAGCCCCCAACTCTTCCTCTCCCAGGAACTCTGCCCTGGGCTTGGAGCAGTGGGTGCGCTGGAACCCACTCGGGGCCCTGCTTCAAGGTGGATTTGTTAACAATGGGGATGTTTCCCAGGGAGTAAAGGGCTCCCCAAATCTGCTGTCTGCTGTTGGAGCCGGGAGCCCAGGTGGTGGCTGGGGAGCTGCAGAGCAGCCTGAGCAGTGGTCTTTGTGTGGCTGGCTGTGAGTCGGGTGCGGAGCGGAGCACATCCATGCCAGTGTTGCCACCTGGGAGGGGCTGAGATGCCCAGGACGGCCCAGGGGAAAGGGGACAGGAGTGATGCGCCCCCACCCTCACAGCCCCTCCTGGAAGCTCAGAATCAAGGCACAAGGCCCTTTCAGTGGGGACCCGGACTGGAAGAGACCAGTCCTATCGGGGGCCAACAGCACCCGTGTGTGGTCAAGGCGGCCGGAGCCCCGCCCATGGTGTCCCGAGATGTGTGTGTGGGGGGTGGGGGTGGTGTTGTGCCCATAGCTCCTCAGCTCGGGGCCCCATGGTCTCCCTCGCACCAGCCCAAGTGTCACCAGCTGCTGACACTTTAGAGGGAAGCTCCCAGCAGGGCTGGGGAGCAGGCGGGCAGCGGCCACGCAGCGGGGAGGAGGGGACGCCTGGCCAACCAGCCGTGGGCGTGGTGGGGGGGAGTGGTCGTCTGACTCCAGCCTGGGTTGGCTGGGGTGGGGGCCTAGTTATTACTTCAGGGCCTAGAAATACCGCTGGCCGTAAATCAGCCCCTGCTTCAAGGCCGTGGACCCTGCCCCAAGTGTGGGAGGGAGGGCAGGTCTGTACACCACCTGTGTCTGACGACAGCCAAGACCCAGACCCTGGGCTCGAGGGGAGCAGAGTGAGCAGCCCCTACAGGTGGGTGAGCGTCCAACATCCTAGAGAGGGTGGCCGAAGGCTCCAGTTACCGCCGCGGCCTCTGGCCAAGCCCGTCTCGGACCAGGACCCTCCAGGAAGGATCCTGGCCACCAGTGGCTCTCGCAGCACATGACCTCAGGTGCCAGGAATGCGCGCGCAGCACGGCCCCATCTGGTTCCCATTACCCTCACTCCACGCAGGAGCCCCATCTGCGCCTCTGGAGCGCCCGCCCGCCCACCCGCCCAGGGAGATTGATTTGGGCTCATTAGAGCTGCTGCCGCGAGGTAAGGCACATCTTTGCCCATGTGGCTCCACGGCCAGCGCCTCAGGGCCAGTTGCGGCACCGAGGGCCCAGAGAGAGGTGCCTGCGGACACCGCAACGCTGAGGCCCTCGAGGCCCTGACACCTCCTCCTTGAGGCCTGCGTTCCAGGACCTGAAGGTGTCTGGGCCTCTGGGGACATGGATGTCTCCAGCGAGGCCGCAGCGGGCAGTCGGAGGGAGGAGCGGCGCCTCCTGGGATGCACGCTGAGAGAGGCCCTGGCCGCGGCATGGCCTCCACCAACCTCCCGGCTGGCCTGGCCTCCCTATGCTCTGACTTTCCGATTCATATGCACAGTGAACCTCCAGCTCTGAGCTGGAACATGCCCCATAAATTTAAGTCTGAAGTTCCTGCAGCTGTTTCTCCAACAGGCCAGGGGAGACCAGGCCAACCTGGGCCAGGACGGCAGGAGGGGCCTCTTCCCAGGGTCCTGGGGGCAGGGGCCTGGGGGCACTGCAGTCAGTGGGGCCCTCAGGAGAGCCACCTGGGTCTCTAGGCATTTGCAAAGTTGGGCTGAAGTTGAAGCCACAGCAGGACAGAGCACTGGACCTCATGGGGGTGGGGGTCGCTGCCTGGTTCCCACCAGGCAGGAGCAGAGGAGAGTGTGGGGGGAACCCCGATGCCCACCTGGCCAGGCTCTGTGTCCTTGACGGCTCAGAACATGAAGACCCAGCACCACGTGGCTCCGCCCCATTTCTAAAGATGAGCACCATGGTGACTTCCACTCCCACCACCCACATCCAGGACTTCAAGGCCTTGGAGATGCTTCCTCTGGGATGGAGGCTGGAGAAGCTCCACCCCCACAACCGGCCCCAGCCCTGTAGGGAGGCCTGTTTGACCTCATCCTGCAGGGCCTCTGTAGACTCCCTGGGACACAGGACAGGAAGACGGACGGGTAGCTGCTTTACTGCAAGTCAGGCGAGCGTGGCACAGGCTGGTCTGCAGTGGTGGGGCGGGCGTAGGGGGCAGGGGGTGATGTCAAGGAAGTTGGAACACCTGCCTTGTCCTCGTGTCACATGACTCCTCCCTCCCTCTCCCTCCCCCCTCCCCGGGACTCCACAGGGCTGCTCCCCGCTCAGGACCCTTCCCAGACCCTGGAGCCATGGCCACTCGCTCTGGTTCTAGCTTGGTCCTCCCATGGACTGTGTTTTTTAGGAAGCTAGAGCAGTCCCTCCAGCTGCCACACAGAAGGTCTCCCTGCTGAGTCCGCCCTCGGCCCCTAGCTCCTGCCCAAGACCCCTCACCCACCCCTGATAGCCCTGCCCCTCGCTATCCTGCACCCAGGGCATGGCAATGCCCGCTGGGCATGGCAGTCTCTCCCGATTTTCACCCATGCCTGCCCTCTCCCACCCACCCAAGTGCACAGAGCCTCTTCCCTGGCTGTGGGGGCCCTGGGCTGCTGGGCAAGGCCTCCCATCTGGGGAGGGCCCGAGAGATGCCCTCTTCCTGCAGCCTCCTGTCTGCAGGGAAGCCTGGACCACACAGCCCCTGTAGAGGGCACAGCCACAGGCCCTGTCCTCCAGAGCTCCAGGAGGTGGGATACACAGCTCCCCACTGGGGCCCCACTCCCCCACCAGACCTGGGCTCGCAGAGCCAGCCGTGGTCAGGTCTCAGCCTTCTGAGGCTTCCTGGCTAATGGGGGCACCCCCGCCCAGAAGCCAGTGTGCACTCAGGCCACCCTCAGGGGGCTGACAGGCAGAGGGCACACCCAGCACCTCACTCCCCAGGACCTCACCCGTCTGAGGCCTGGCCAGGAGGCTCCCCTCCCGACCAACTCCATCCCCCCCTCCCAACAGGGCTGAGCACTGGGCACCCAGATGTGGCCCTGAAGGGCCCCCCAGCCACGTGGGATGGGAAGCCACTGAGCCGTTACGGCCCTCCCACTGCCCCCGGGCAGCTTGCAGACAGCCACAGGGGCCTCACTAAGGGATTTCTCCATGCAGGGTTTGGGTTTTTTTCTTTTTCTTTTTGATTGATCAGTTCCTTACTGACCAAATTCCTCTGAGTTTTGCAAACGGGCTTGCACAGTCCTGGATTCTACATGCCCTTCCTCTAGATGGACGAGACGTGACCGCTATTAGCCAAGGTCTGAGAGAAACCCAAACCCTGTGAATGGCTCACGAGCGCCAGCCCCTCTACTGCCGCCTGCCAGGCCCGCCCGCACCGGGTCCGATGATTAATTAACTGCGGACCTGCCACAAGTCCTCTTCATGCCTAAATATTGTTCCAGCCCATCAGACTGTTGGTGCAGAGCAGGATAAATGACACCTCGGGCCTGGCCCACTGACCTGCAGGGCCTGCTGCTCATCCAGGCTCCAGACGGCCAGCGCCTTCTCCGCAGAGCCTGAGACGCCCCTGGCCTCCTGGGAGTCGAAGTCCAGACCCATGACGGGCTCCGTGTGGCAGGAGACGCGGCTGCACACTTTCCGTGAGGAGACGTCCCACAGGGCCACTGAGCCGTCCTCGTAGCCAGCCAGGAGGAGAGGGCGGGGACTGGAGTCAGCCTGCGGGGACAGCTCGCTGTCAGCTGGGGGATGCTCAGGGGTCCCGGGCCTTCTGGAGGAGAAGGAGCTTGAGATAGGCCGCCTTCCCCACTGAGCCCTGGGGGGTCTGCACACCCCCAGGGGGCCGACACCCAGACTGGGGCCAGTGCGGGCTGGATGGGGTGCCTGCCGTCGGGGTCTGGGACACTGGCTGGTCCTCCCACTCCTTCCCACCGGCCAAGACGTGCGGCCACCCCTGGGCGGGGCTGGCCACCTGTCTAGAACTGCTGGCCAAAGAAAATCTCGAGCTCTGTCTCAATGAAAAATGAACCTTCTGTACTTTGTCAACGTCGCCGCGGAAGCCCCCCAACCGTCAAGGCTGCAGAGTCAGCGCCTTGCCGGCCGAGCCGCGTGATGGATGAGGGCGCGGGTCAGAGGGCTGCGCAGCCGCCTGCAGGGGAGCATGGGGACCCTGGGTCGGCCTGGCAGCGACAGAGAGCAGCCGCCCCGTGCTTGGTGCCCAGTCCCGGGACCGCCGCCAGGACCCGGCACCTTTGCTCTCCACTGAGCTCCCAGGGCTCAGAAACGACCAAGCGCCCCCTGCCAGCGGAGAATTTCCCGAGGCCAGGAGCTCAGCCGGCGGCCCTCAAACCCTGGATGGCCAGAGGTGAGCACAGGGCCTGGGGGCCGCCAGCAAGGCTGCCTCCAGGGTCGCCTGCAGCTCCAATGGGGGCCCGCTGCTGGCAGGCAAGGCTGGTGCTGAGCTGCGTGCCTAGGCGTGGCCGACAGCACCCGGGCGGGCCCTCCTGGCCCACCTGCTGGAGCTTGCTGCCCACCCAGAGGGGCTCCATGCCCAGGTGTTGCACACCGTGAGTGTCTAACATGAGTGGACGCTACCTACGTCCTGAACCCCAGGAAGCTGAGCTCGCCATGCTTGGTGTGAGGGGTACGTCTCAGGGCCCCGCAGGGTGAGGGGAGCCAGGGGAGCCCCGTGCAGACCAGCTTTGGGATCTGGAGGATGCCTCCCACAAGCCCTTTTTTCTGATGATAACATGTGCTCCCAAAGACAAGCAGGAAGGAGGAGTCCAAGAAAGCAGCTGTGAGGAACTTGCCGGGGCCCCTTGGGTCCATCCCCCTTGGGGCACTGCTGTGTCCTCCCACCAGCTTCCCACCGCACTGCCTGGCCCAGCCTGCTCCCCAGCCCCCACCCCGCATGTTCCTCCTGCATCCAGGGCTCCCCCACTGCCTATGGTCTGGGAGCTCTGAGTGCCTAGGCTGGAGTGGGGGCTGCACACCACTGAGCCCCCTGTGCAGGCACACAGGGCAGCCAGGGCAGGAGCCAGACCAGCCACAGGGCCCCGTGCCAGGCTCTGTTCCTGCACTGAGGCCCCTCCACCTTCTCTCCTGGCACACAGGGTCCCTGCGGCCCCCCAGAATAGACCCTGCAGGCGGGTCAGGGCTCTGGGGCCTCAGTCCTCTGGCGACCACGCCCTTGGTGCCAGGCTGACTTCTGCTCGCTCTGCGTTCCTGTCCCCACCCCGGGTGTGCCAGCCCGAGGCGCCCCCCAGCATCTCGAGGTTCCCCGGGGAGCCCTTAGCTGGGGGCGTGGGGGGGACACTGGAGGACCTGCTCTGAGGGTTGGTGTGGACAATCTCTGACCTCCTACATGACAATCATCCTAAAAACACAGGCCATCCACTCTCAGGAGCAAAACAAGAAATCTCTGAATGTTTCAGAAAGGAATCCCACATTGGGCCACTCTGCCACACTCAGATCAATAAGCTATAACCTGGACCTCCAGGCTTGGCGAGGAATAAAGGGACATTTCAAATCAGCATAGACTTTTCTTAACAGGATGCTTTGCGCTGGATCGGTATCAACTAACACAACTCGATTTGTCCTTCTGTCAACCACGTCAATTACCTTGACAAGTTTGTACATCCCATTTCTGCAAATTTTTCTGATGGAATTCTTACACGATTAGGCAATGACAGCATCTCCAGGGAGGGAGGGTGAGCGGATGCAGCCCCGTCCCACCCGGGGCCTGTGAGCACCAGGCCACCTCCACAGCCTCCGCTGCCCCTCCAGGCGCCCCCCCACCCTGCCTGCTGGCACCAGCAGTTTTGCCATCCAGGTGAGTTTCAGAGCCCCCACTTCCTCACGCCCCTCCCCCATGGGCTTCTCTCAGTTCACAGATGGCAGGGACACCAACTGCAAGACAGGGCAGGGCCCTGGAGGGACAAGAGCTGGGTCCAGGGACCCTGCGGGCACACAGACACCTCCAAACCATGCGAGCCTGGCCGGGTTCGTATGGAGAGTCACAGCAGGGGCAGGAACGGCCTCCCCCTGGTCCCAAGCAGCCCGGGGCAGCTCTGAGGAGGCACAGGTGAGCTGCTCGGAGCTGAAAAACAGGCCGTAGGCAGCGGTCTGGGACAGCCCTGGTCAGGGACCTGCTCCCCATGGCTTCTGCAGCTGTAAAGACGTTGCCGAGACTCTTTCCACATGAATGCACCGGACCATCTGCTCTGCTGCCCCCAGGAGTAGATGCCCATTTTGAGCTGGTGCTGACCACTGGGGGTGGAAAGCTGCCCCTCTGGTCAGGAGGGTCCCTCCCAGGCCTCGCGCTCAGCCCCAGAGCCAGAACCCATCCTGCAGGGACTCAGGCCTGTGACTCCGCTGCCCCCCGGCTTCTGCCGCAGCCCCAGGAGATGCCTCTAGACCCTCTCTAATCAGAAAGAACAGCCAAGAAAAAAGGAAATGGCGCGGATCAGAAATTCCAAGTGTGGCCGCAGGGAAAGCCAGCACATTAAGCCCACTCCAGCCTCAACAAGGCAAAGAAGTAACAAAAATTAATCCTGACGATGCAGGGGCCGTGCAGGCTTGCAGGGTTAGTCAGCACCCCCTCCCGGCCCCACGCCAGGCCGCGCCGGTGAGCAGACCAGAGGGGAGCATATGGCTCCCCCAGGAGGGGGTCGCTGTCTCCCACACCGCCCTGCAAAGTCGAGGACGAGCCCAGCATCCCCAAAGGGTCTGTAGGCGTCCTCGCAGGAGGAGGGCTGGTGGGCTGGGGACACCAAGGCTGAGGAGGACGCTGTGCACATGCCTCCCGGGGGCCAGTGCCCGTAGGTGATGAGGAACCAAGTCCCTAATGGGCATGATTCACACCTGGCGGGCGTGGCCGGCAGGTGTGGTCGGTGGGCGTGGCTGGCGGGCGCTGGGCCTTACCTGCCAGAGCTGCAGGCACATGGGCATGCCCAGCCTGGCCTGTGCCTCGGGCTTCAGGGAGCACACTGACGTCTTGGACGGCATCTCCAGAATCTGAACCTGACAGTAAGAAAACAAGCTGAGCTGGGCCAGAGCCAAGTCAAGTCTGCTGCACAAACAGGAGACTCTTGAGGCCTCAGCCCGGCCACTGTGGGCCTGTCTGCGCCTTCGGGAACCCAGGCAGTGCCTCCCGCATTGACCCACGGGCTCCTGGGCTCGGGGACTGCCGGGCTGTGTGGAATGCACGCGTCACTCATGAGTGACTGGCAGGTCCCTCGAGCGGTGTCACTGCCCCGCAGCCACCTCAGGCCTCCTCTGCATTGACCTCTTGGCCAAGCAGGCGGCCTGGCCCACAGCGCTGGCTCAGCTCACTCGGCCTCCCGCCCTCCTCCTGGCACTCCTTCCCTGTCGGGCCCCACACGTGGATGACCCTGAGCCCTCCAGGACTGTCGCATGGCACCCAGACCTGCACACCTGGGGCCCCAGCGCCTGCTCCTCCACCGTGTGCAGCCTGTGCTCAGTGTCGCCTGACGCTGACACAGCCCCTCCTGCGCCTGGCTGGGTGACAGGTACCCACCTGGTGGCTCCGGCCACCCTCCTGGGGACGCTCCACCAACAACAGTGTGTGCCCCGCAGAGCTGCAGGGCACCCCTCGTCGACACGGGGCAGCCCCAGGCTTGCAGATGAGGAGTCTGAGGTCCACACGTGATGGGGCATCGAGGGGACAGAACCTACACCTGCTGGTCCACTTCTGACACCTGGGGCACAGAACCCCCAGGAGGAAACCCCAGGGTGAACTCAAGGTGTAAATACACAGTGTAGGGTGGGTGTAGCCCTGCTGCTGCTCTCACTAACGCACGTGCACATGCGTGTACACACACGCCCACACACATGCACACACAGCCCCCTCCGCCCGTATCACGTTGCCTGCAGGGCCAGCATCTACCCCAGACACCTCGTTCTCACTGCCCCAAAGAGACGGAAAAGGACCTAAGTGACGTGAGCGTCATCCCGCCATGAATTAGAGGCTGCTAAAAGGAGTTCCTGTAGCACCCACGAAGCTCAGGGGAAGCTCCAGCAAAATGAAGGAGGTCCAGGAGGACGCGGTGGCATGGAGTGTGGCCCAGAAGTGACCGAGCAAACCAAAGAGGAGGGGGCCCTCGGAGCCCTTCTGTCCTCCAAGGTCAGTGGGAGGGAGGCAGGGGTGGGGACTGGCTGGGCCTCAGGCACCCAAGCCCGTCCTGGCCAAGGCGGGGGACCTAGAAGGTCAAGGAACATGGTGCTGGGGGCTGGATGCCTGCCTTCCTATTTCTGCTCCAACGCCAGCTTCCTAAAATGTCACTACGTCAGGAGGACAAGCTGCTGGGCGATGGGGGAGGAGGGTTCAGGGTCAGAGAGGGATGCCCCCACCCCTGATCTGGGGGCTCAGAAAGACCCCGCTGGTGGCAGTGAGGAGAGGCGCGAGGGCGGGGGGATCGGGCAGCGGCAAGTGGCCCAGAGTGAGGGCGACACCAGGGCAGCCCAGGCCTGGGCTAGGCGCCATGAGAGGGGGCGCAGTGCTGGCATCCAGAACAAGTGCCCCTTGGTCCTTGTGGTCCCAGGAGGGGCTCCGCACTCTGCCGGGGCCTCCCTCACACCGGGATGCTTCCACCTGGCATTCAAGGGCAAGTTTTGTTTCCAGAAGGAAAAACGTTTGGTGCGGGCAAGTGCGGCCACCCAGATGGCTGGGCCTGGCTCTGTCTGGGCACAGGCCAGTGGCACTGATTCCAGGTGGGAACATGGAAAACAGCCCTTTTCCCAGGATATGCAAGGTTCCCAGACCTGTGGCTCCTGGGCCGGGCGGTGGTGGTGTACCAGAAGCTGGGGAGCTGGAGAGAAGCAGAGGGGACGAGCAGTCTCGGGCCAGGCTGGCGGGGGAAGCAGAAGGCAACCTCAGCGGAAGTGTGGTCCGGCCCCCACCACTGAGGAGGCTCGGCGCCACCCGGCTGCTGCCACCAGGAGAAAGCAGAGCTCTCTCTTTTCACATTAATAAAACTTTTAACAGGTTTTTGGCAAACTGGCAAGAAAATCGCATGTAGCTCCTAATTGGTGACTTAAACGCCATCATGAACAAATAGATGCCTGTTCCTGCCTCATTATTTATGAGCTGAATCTGCTTTAAGACTCACGACTCCTCTTGGGTGGGGGCCAAACTTCCCGGGTGCAAGGCTTGCGTCCCTGCCCAGCCCCGCCCGCCGCACAGGCCCACAGGGCAGCAGGGGACATGGGGAGGACGGGCCGTGGGCGGTAGGCAGGGGCCTCCCTCCCCCTGCACATGTACCCCAGGCCCCCACCCACCAGGCCGTCCCGCTGCACTTGGGGCTCCTTCCCCCACTGCCTCCAGCACCCCCATCCCCCTGCCCTCGGCGCTCCCCGCCGGCACCCCGTCCTGGGCTCTGCTTCCCCTGGGGATTCTGCCTCTTCTGTCCCTGGGGTGTAAACACCACTGTCCAGACTGACCAGTCCCTGCCACAGATCACTGCTGGACACTCAGCCTGAACTCCATCTGACAGTGACCTTGGGGCTCCATCCCACCCACTGCTCCCAGGAGCCCTGTCCTCTGACGGGCCCCGCTCATCTGTGACTGCGATTGCCACCCTGGTGTCAGCCCTTACACCCTGCGTCTCAGCCCTGCCCAAGACCTCTCACGCCAGTGCCCAGTTCTGACCCCAAAAGGCTGCCCTCCCCTGCTGTCCTGACTCTGAGGCCTACCTCGACCTCATGGGGTCTGCCTGGGGCTTCCCTCCATGCCTGCCTGCTCCCAAGGCCCCTGACAGCCTCGGGCCCTGACCTTGTCCATCCCGTGCTGCTCCTGGCTGGGTGCCAGGGCCTCCCAGAGACCTTGGCCCACTTCGGGCCCCTTTCCCGACCCCTAGCGCCAGGGCCACCTCAAGTGACCAGGCCAAGGCTGGCCTGAGGAGCCGCTCGGGGCACAGCATTCCTGCAGCCAGGGGCCAAGGGTGAATGGGCTCACTCACCTCATCGATGCCTCTCCCCGGCACAGCCAGCATCCAGCGCTGCAGGCCCGCAGCCAGCACAGAGCCCCTGCAGAAGCCCACGCTCTCCAAGAGCACGGAGTCCACGACGGTATTCCTGCCCTCCGCCAGGTCCCACACGCACAGCTTCAGGTCGCGGCCCTGGCTGCCAAAATAAGAGGAGACGGGCCGTGACCCTCCCAGGTGAGGACAAATGTCAGTGTGTTGTGGGTAGAATGAAATTCTAACCCAAGAATAAAAGAAATCTCCATGAGCCCAGACCCATGAGTGAACACATATATACACAGGGAGGAGAATTCCCATTAAACAGAAGAGTTCCAGTGAAAGTAGAATGCTATAAAAGGAGGAGGAGAAACCCTCCCCGTGAGATCAGCCCAGGCACAGCTGTGGGGGCAGAGCCCCTGGGCGGACGCTGAGGACGGAGGGACGGGGTATCTGCAGCCCTGAGGTTCACTGTCCACTGTGTGGCTCTAACACTCACCAGAAATGCTCCTCGCTGGGCCTCAGGACTCATTTCCTAGGAGCCTAGGAGGCAGAGGGAACGGTCCCTGCCGGTGGGACACCGTGGACACACTCCCCAGGTGGATGAGCCCCACAGGTGTCCCAGACCCCCGACAAGGGGACGAGAAGGGTTTCCTCCCAAAAGCCCACCTCCCCAGTCTGACCCCAAGAAACCCCGGAGCTGAGCCGATGTGAGGGTCACCCCACAGAACCGCCCTCCCATCCTCCTCCCAAGGGGTGAGGTCCAGACAAACAAGGGAAGAAGCAGCAGCATAGGCCCGTGGGGACGAAGGGGACAGGACAGTGGGCCAGTCCTGGAGCTGTGGAAGGGGACAGGAGGGCACACAGGGCCCGGAATCTACCTGCACCGTTGGGAGACCTCGGTGCTGCGTGGATGGATGCCCCCCAGGTAGACCCAGGGCACCCGATCCTGATCCAGACCCCAGCTCTGTCTGGAGAACCGCTGGTGTTGGCAGGATGTGCCTGGACCCTGGGGAGCAGGAGTCATTCGGCCTGAAGCGGCAGCGACGCAGGAGAGAGAGAACGTGAGGCCTCTCGACACCGTGTCTGAGTGGAGCTCAGGAGAGAAGCAGCAGTGGGAACCGTGCTCTCACACAGAGGCGCCGGCGCCGGCCAAGGGCGCCCACACAGGGAGGGAGGGCTGTCCTGTATCTAAGGAACCCCCAGAACAGTGGCTCCCTGCCTCCTTCGCCTGGACCCCTAACTGCTAACGCTGTACACGCGCCCAGCTGCGCCGCCACCTCCACGCTTTCCCCCACAGCGAGGGACCCTGGCACAGCCCATGTGGGTCAGTGCCGGTCATGGAGAGGCGAGCTCGGGGTCCCGGGACAAACACTGGGCTGGTCAGCGCTCACCAGGCCCTTGGACTGGACGGGCCACGCCTTTCCCTGTCCCTTGTGTGTGTGCGTGTCATCCCCAGGGTGACACTTCCATGTTTGGGGAGGACAGCAAGGGGATGACACTGCACACAAGGCCGACTGCCCACCCTGATCACCTGGACAGAGGCGCCCGCCAGGTGTGTTCACTCAAAGCCCCTCCCCCTGCCGTGGGCACTTCTGGGAAAGACACTGTGACATCCGCCACCCTGGCCTCAGATGAGCCAGCGCCTCCACCCACTGTGGTGCTGCCCGCCAGCCCTGCAGACGGTCATCTTCCACGTCCACAAGGCACACCCACCAGACAGCGGGCTCTTGCCTCTTCTCTCCCCTCCTCCCATCAGTCTGGACTCACACATTCCTGTGTTACTGATGGGTCATCACCCAGAGTTCTCATTGATTTTTGTGCCCTAACCATCCCAGACTGGCCAGTGGGAGCCCCTTCAAGGACACTGGTGGCCTCTGAGCAGCCCCACCGCTGGATCCGGGGGCCCCCAGCACCGGGAGGCCCGGTGGGAGTCTTCTCAAGCCTCATCCACAACAGCTCCAAGTGGACAACCCAGATCTCCACTGACACAGAAAGGTGAGGAATCTGGGTACACACGTCCAGAGGAATAAGACAGAAAGGCCCACACAACACACTGCAGCCGTGCACACCCTGGCGGGTCTCGCAGACACAGAATCAGACACAAAGGAAGCTGCTCCATATCGCTCCATTTAGGTTAAAAGAAAAAAAAAACATAAAATGAGTCTATGCTTTTTGGAGATGCATATTCAGATGGTAAAGCGAGAATGAGGTGGAGGGGCTGCCTCCTGAGGATGAGGACAGGCCACTGGGCGGGCGTGGGGCGGGCAGTGGCTGCCCAGGTGTCCACCCATGACAAGATGGTCTGAAACTCGTCTTATTCACCTTCCTGTAAGTACATCACGCCTCCCAATAAAGGAAGAAGGAAACAAGCCCACCCAGGCAGCTGTAGAGGCACAGGTGCATCCTCAGGGGTACAGGTGTGGCTGGGGTGTCTGCAGAGCCCTGGCTCCCAGCTTTGTCCTCCGGCCCCTTGACATGAAAGGGCACCTTCCCCCTCAAGGGCCACTTTGGAGGCTTGACTTCCAAACACAGCTGGGCCCCGGCCTCTAGTGCAGCATCCAAGCACCTGCGTGGTCTGCGCCTGCCTAGGCGGGGGGGCCCCCACAGTGCCATCCGTCATGCACATGCGCAGGGTGCCCCTGGAGTTGCCACCCCGCACAGCACCAGCCAGCTCTCCAAGGGGTGGAACTCCCGGCTTGAGACTCCCCAAGGCCAGCCCAAGGTGCGCAGAGGAGCATGAGGTCCAGAAGGGCTTACACCTCGGCTCAAACCTCAGGAGGAAGTTTCCAGCAGCTTTGTGGGGTCTTCAGACACAGCATCCACTCTAATCATCAGGGAAAGAGCAAAGCCACGTGAGGGCTCTGCAGTGAGGGGTGCGTCTGGGCAACTGGGCAGGGAAGGAGCGAGGGTCTGAGATGGATGGACAAGCACACACGCCCAGGGTACGGCCTCCAGGACTCCTGGGGCCTCAGCCACCTGCAGGGAGTGGGAGCGGCTTCAGTCCCACACAAAAGTGCTTTGAAGCCACTGGGGGCCCAAGAGGGCTTGTTTAATGGGGACTGGGCTCCACGGTGCCCAGGGGTCCAAGCTCCAAGTCTGGAGCAGGAGAGCAGAACCATCTGGGAGTTCTGGGGCAGAGGGCACCGGGGAAAGACCTCTTTGACTTGGCAGATTTCTGACGGGGGTGGGAGAGCTGGGACCCCTGTACAGGGGCAGATGTCAGGGCCGCCCCAGATAGCAGTCGCTCTGGCTGCCAGGTGGCCCCCGCTCCCTCCTGTCCGTGCCCTTCCCTCACCATCCCCCTCTCCAGGGGAAGGAGGGAAGCCCCCTGACTTGTTCCCTCACCCACCAGCGCCCTCTTGCTGCCTCCTGGCCCACCTCCCACCTGGGGTCCCAGCCCGTCACCTCCGCAGGACCCTCCCTCACTGCTACCCAGCCCCCAGACTCCCCAGTCCCGGCCCACCATGGCGTCAACACATGCAACCTCCTCTGCCAGGGGGCCACACCCCTCGCTCTGCCATCTCCCACCCACCCACACTGGCAGCCCAGAGTTCCACGGCCCTGGCACCTGCACGGCATCCCAGTCCCCCCTGGGGCAGCCGCACTGGGCAGGGAGTGGGACCCCATCAGCCTGGGTGAGCTTTAGGTTCAGCTCTGTGCCACCCTGGCGACCAGTCCTCCCTGCCTCGCAGGAAGGTGGCTCCATGGCCAGGGAGAAGGCTGCGCTGCAGAGCGGCTATGAGGACACCAGGGCCCGTGATTTGCAGGAGGGAAGTGGAGGCTCCTCCAAGTACTGGCCCCCAGCCCTCGCCCTGGGGGCCCCAGCAGGCCAGGGTGGGCTCGGACAGAGCCGTCCTAAGCGTCCATCGGGCTCTTCTCAATGGGCACCCGCCCGGAAGGCCCACACACCCGGGCTGCGCTGCCCTCGACAAGTCACCCGGTTCTGCCATTGTTGGGGCCGTCCTGGCAGCTGGGGGAGGCCTTCAGGGCCTCCCCTAGGAAGCTCACGGAACCCCCCCCCGAAGGCCACAACCTGGCTCACTGCCACCAAGACTCACCTGAGGAGCTGGGGCCCCTGGGGCAGTGTCTGCAGCCAGGTCACACACTGGCCCCCATGGCCATCCAGGGTGGCAACCACCCTCCGTGTCTGCAGGCTCCAGATGTGCACCAGCCCACGAAGGGACCTGTTCAGAGAAGCTCCAGTCAGGCTCGGGCATGGGGGGGAGCGGGCTGGACACCACGCAGCCGGTGGGTCAGGAGCTCCAGCCAGCAGCTCCCAGCTCAGGGGACAGCTCTGAACACATAACCAGGGGACACGTGCTCCTCTTACAGGGAGGGTGGCAGGGCCCTGGGCAGCCTCTTCTCTGGAGAGGCGGGGAGGCCGCCACTGACAGTGCCAGCTGCCTGGCGCCTCTAACGGAGACCATGTCCCTGCGTCCTCCACGGGGGAGGCCCGAGGGGACAGCGCGTCGAGGGCTCTGAAAGGGCGAGTGCCCGAGTGATGGGCAGCCTAAGCCCCTTACCCCCCGACTTCACCCTGGGCCGGGGGTACTCACCCTGAGAGGAGCAGCGGGCGCCCCTCCCCCTGGGCTCCTTCGCAGAAATGCAGTGTGTGCACCGCCGACTGGGCGCCTCGGAGGACAAACTGGGGGTCTGGTGGTGGGAGCGGTGGGGTTGCCATGCTTGCCACCTGGGGACCGAGGAAGGGCGTGAATGACTCACCTGTCCTCCTTCGGGAAGGCACAGGAGCATCCCTGGATGCTGCCCACCCCTGCACCCTACGTCCCAACAGGTACTGTCCCCAGGCAAGGGCAGCAGTGCCCACACCCCCCACCAACTTGGGCAGGGTCCTCCTTGTCCCAGCTGTCCACACACTGGGAGCACTCGTCCTGCCCTCTGCCCAGGCCTCGCTCCAGCTTCTCCCTCAGGGGGCCCTCCCCAACGAGCCCTCCCAGCCAAGTCAGAGGTGTATGGGGTCCACGGTCTTCGTCACATGGGCTGCAAACACGGCCCGCCGGGTCCTGGTCCTGCTCATCACAACCTCCAACTGTTACAGCCACCCAAGGAACCGTCCGGTGAGCTGCTCTAGGCCTCCCAGGCTCAGGTTCGAAGTGTTCCAGAACCTGCATGCTGCCACCAAGGGGCAGAAGGGCCAGCACAGGTGTGTGTGTGGGCAAGGGGCGGGGCCCAGTTACCCAGCCACTCCCCTGGAGGGCTGCTCTCAGAGGACAGACCCTTCCTCAAATCACTGGTCCTGTGTGTAAGGCCTGCTGGGCCCACCCACCCCAAAGGAGAAGCTGCCAGGGCCGCCCCCGAGCCCACCCCAACCACGCCACCCCAATTTCACAGGCAGCCAGGGCCACGTATGTCTGCCCGCAGGTCCTGGGCTGGGCCGAGGGTGTAGAGGGGACGGCTAGGAGTGGACCCCCCGGGAGCTGGGGCAACTGGGGGGGCCTCTCCTGCTGGGCTCTGGGACAGCCCCCACCCAGCCTGCACACAGCAAGGGGGAGGCGCCCACACAGCTGCCAGAGGGGGGAAGTGAAAGGGCCGGAGTGGGCCGTCGGGAAGTGGCTCCGGGGACAGAGGGACAGGCCACCCCCACACAGGCTCCCACCGTGCAGCCCCCCAACACACACACACACGTGCTCACACAGGCGCACACGCGCACACACATGCGTGCACGCACACACACACACACACACACGCGCAAGCAGCACGGTGGCCCTGGGCAGCGCCAGCAGAAACCCAGCCCACACCTGCCACCTGCCTGCGGCCTGACGGGCGTTTCCACAACCTCACCGCACCAGGCTAGCTCCCAGGTGATGAAATCAAGTCCTCCTCCACTGTTTTCCCCGGACGTAGGGAATAAACCCGTCAAGTTGTTACAACAGCCGGACGCTCAGGCCAAGACGAAGCCTCGGCAATTAAGGGCTCCATCATTTCAAGCAATTAAAGTAAACACTTTATTTGAAAACTAATTAATTCTAGCTACATATTTTTCCCATGACAATACTCTATGATGACTTGATTTACGACGTCTAATTATTCTTTATTAATCTAATTGAGAATAATCGTATTATCCTATCTCCTGGCACCAGGCCGCCCGAAGCGGTGAGCACGATGGCTGCCCACCGGCCTTGCCCCCCGCTGGCCTTGCCCCCACCTCCACTGGCCTGTCATTCTTCCCCCACCCAGAGGGCAAAGGAGCCTGAAACTTAATCCATGGAGCACAACTTTGGGTTCTGCAAGACACATTCCTTTAAAAATTAAAAAGAGAGACAGTCTGACAGCCTTTCCACCATTGCTACAAATGCCCCCAGAGCCCCCCAGGCCTGGCCCACAGACAGAGGACAGCCGCAGGGTTACTCCTGTGGAGGGGGGACCCGGCCTCCCCACTACCCTGGTGTGGGAGCAGAGTGCAGTGTGGGCAGGGCCACAGAGCCTCCAGCTGGCCCTGCCCTAGGGCACCTGCTGCCCTAGGGGCCTGGAGTCCCAGGTCCATGAGGGACAAAGTCTGAGCCCTCTGGAGGTGGGTAATCTCGAAGGAGTATCCCCTACAGATGAGGTCCCCGGGGCCATGGGCTCAGTGTTAGGCTGAACCAGAACCAAAGCTGTGCTCGGAGATTCTAGAACGTCACCGCCCTCAGCTCTCAGCCCCAAATCACACCACCTTGGGGCCCCCCGACTGCAGGCTGTGCATCTCTCAGAAGGACCCCTTCAACCCAGGCCTCAGTGAATTCACAGGAAAAACCCTAAGAAATGCCGGCTCCCAGCCAACACTCGTAAAAGCAGACAAGGAGGCCCAGCCCTGCAAGGACCAGGAGCACCAGGAACCGCAGGCGCAGACCTGGACCCGAGCAGAGCGTTCAGGTCTGTGAAATATAACGCTTCACGGCTTTAAAGAAGTAAAAAGATGCAACTGAATGTACAAGCAGAGAGCATCACCTCTCAGATCCAGAAAATGACCCGAATGGGGAAAAGCTATTGGGAGCAGGAGATCTGCTGTGCCTACAGGTCGTTTATGAATCACAGAGGAAATGCTCCTTCATGAAGGGACACCGGGCTGTCACCACCGGCACTGTCCTTGAAGCGGGCCACCCGCAGTAAACAGCCTGCATCACTCATCTCCTGAGGGCCCATCGCCGTCCACCTATGCCAGCAACGTTCGGGAACCTCCAGACATACCCACCAGGGGCCCAGACAGGACACCCAGCTTAGACTCATGGCAAAGGTCAAGGTCAAGAAAAACAGTGAGAGAAACAGCAGGGTGACTCTTGAAATTCAGAGACTAAAGAGCATGTCGACCAAATGCAATGTGTGAACCTTGATTAGATCCTGATCAGAAACAGGGGCCACAACTGGGGGAATCTGAATACAGGCTGCAGATAATATAGAATTAATATTGCTAAGTTTCTTGGGGAAAACAATGGTATTTTATGTAGAAGAGTATCCTTATTCCTAGGATACAGTATTTTAGGGATGAAATGTTATGTCTGCAATCTGTTTTCAAACGTTTCAGAAAAAAAACCCTCGACCTGTGTCTAGCTACATACAAGTACACAGGCAGAGAAGTAAAGCAAATGTGGCAAAATGCCCGCCATCGGTGAACACAAGTACTCACTACTCCACACTTGCCACAAACCCACACGGGACTTGTATCCAGAATAGATAAAGACACAGATCAATAACATAAAGAAGCAAACACCAAACGTTAAATGAGCAAAAGACTTGAACAGATGTTTCACAAGAAACATAAATACCCAACAAACATAGGAAGAGATGTTTAACCTAATTAATAATCTTGGAAATGCCTGTTCAACCCTAGCATGAAATAACTGCACTCCTAGCAGATTAGCCAAAAATTAAACAGCCTGGCAAATGCCAACCAAGATGTGGGGCAACTGGAGCCGTGTACCACATTGGAGGGGCCTATGTGGAACCAATCACCGTGGAAAACGATCAGGGACCACCTGGCACGCCCTACGACCCAGCAACCCCACGCTTAGACACCCTAAAGAAACTTGCACACAAAGACTTGTACAAGAGTGTTCATAGCAGTATTGTGCATAATAATAAAAACCAGAAACAACCCAAATAACCATCAACTGCAAAATGGGATGCTTCTGGCACGTTCATATGACAGAATACTCCACAGAACTGAAATTGAATAAACTCCAGTGTCACACAGAAGAAGTTCAAAATCATGATTTTCTTCGAAAGACATTAAGGAAGTAAAAAATGAGGCTAGAAACAAGGATAAAATAGTTGCAACATATATCTGATAAAGAACTCATACTCAGAATATGTGTCAATAAGAGAAACAAGTTAAAGTGATTCCAAAAGGCTGAAATTAAAGATAGACAAAGGTATGTCAGGCAAACAGAAATAGTAAGAAAATAGGAGTTGAAACACTGACATCAAAGTTTAATTCTAGGGACTTCCCTGGTGGTGCAGTGGTTAAGAATCCATGTGCCAATGCAGGGGACACAGGTTCCAGCCCTGGTCTGGGAAGATCCCACATGCCACGGAGCAACTAAGCTCGTGTGCCACAACTACTGAAGCCCGCCCGCCTACAGCCCGTGCTCCGCAACAAGAGAAGCCACTGCAATGAGAAGCCCGCGCGCTGCAACAAAGAGTAGCCCCCGCTCGCCGCAACTGGAGAAAGCCCACGTGCAGCAACAAAGACCCAACATAGCCAAAAATTAATTAATTAATTAATTTTAAAAAAAGTTTAATTCTAGCCAAAAAGCATCAGATTTGACGAAGCCAGACACTTTCTAATACTAAGCTGCGGTTCACAATGAATGTATGAACATCTATGTACTAAGTAAAAGAAACAACACCTTTATAAAGCACAAACTACAGGAGATGAAAAGAGGCACAGAAAAAAACTCACTAGTAATTGGAGAATGTAATATACTACCATCAGTACAGGTCAGACCAAGTGACAAAATAAGTAAGGAGACAGAGACTCAACAAGGTAAACAGTATGGAACTGTAGGGAACTCCACACTCTGACAACAGACACTACACCTTCTCCTCAAGGGCACATGAATGCTTTCTCTGTGATCATATACTGCGTCACAATGGAAACATCAGTAAGTTCCGCAAAGAAGAAATATTAACATTATAAACAATATTCTCTGATCACAGTGCAATTAAACCAAAAAATTAACAAAATAAAAACCAAAAAGATCTTTCCAACTAAAAATTTTAAAAAATTTATTAAATGACTTCTAGGTAAAAGGGGAAATACTTAAACCACAAATTTTTTAAAATGACAAAACAACATTACATACCAAGATTCATCAGATATATTTAAAGCTTTGGTCAGAAGAAAAATAGAGATTGATATCACTTATCATACAAAAATAGCAAATAAAATATTAGCAAACAAAATACAACATCAAATTAAGAACATAATACATGCTGACCAAGTGGAATTTATCCTAGAATGCAAAGTTGGTTCAATTAGGAAATCCATTAATGTCATACATCATATTAATAGATTTATAAAGAAAAAGCATATGATTATCTCCATAGATGCTGATAAAGCCTCTGACAACATTCAATACCCATTTTTTTTTTTTTTTTGCGGTACGCAGGCCTCTCACTGTTGTGGCCTCTCCCGTTGCGGAGCACAGGCTCTGGACGCGCAGGCCCAGCGGCCATGGCCCACGGGCCCAGCCGCTCCGTGGCATGTGGGATCTTCCTGGACCGGGGCACGAACCCGTGTCCCCTGCATCGGCCGGTGGACTCTCAACCACTGCGCCACCAGGGAAGCCCTCAATACCCATTTTTAATTAAAATACTTAAGCAAACAGAAACTGATGGGTTTCTTAAAAATGATTATAATACATACACACACACCACACACAAACACACACCCTCCTTAGTTCTAAAGCCAACACATTACTTTATGAAGAAATACCAGAGGTATTTCTATTAAGATCAGGATACCCACTGTCTACACTACTAGTCAACATTGTATGGGAGGTTTAAGCTGATTCAGTTAGACAAGAAAAATCAATTAGAGGCATATGAATTGGAAAAGAAGATGTTAAATTCTCTTCCAGATGACATGATGGTATACATTGAAAGCCCTAGATAATCAATGATAAAACAGATCCAAACATTAAAAGAACAGGACTTACCTAGAGGTCCAGTGGTTAAGACTCTGTGCTTCCACTTCAGGGGTCATAGGTTCGATCCCTGCTCGGGGAACTAAGATCCTGCATGCTGTGCACCATGGCCGCGGTCAAAAAACAAATAAGCAAACAAACAAATGAAAAAACAAACATTAAAGGAAAACTTCAGTGATAGTAGCAGCAAATAAAACTAGCAAAGAGAACTCAACAGCTTCCATGTACACAACCAATAACCCGTCAGAGAAAATCCCACTTAAAATACCAACTAAGAAGATAAAATACTTAACAATAAATTTTTTAACTTTTACACATCAAAAGAGATAAAAATCAAAGTATCTTTAAAACACATAAAGTCTTCAAAATTAAAGAAGGACTAAATACCAAATAGAAAATTGGGCAAAAGACATGAATAGACAATTCACAAATAAAGATATGAAAATGGCCCTTAAACATAAGAAAAGATGCTTAACCTCACTCATGGAGAAATGTAAATTAATACCACCTAAAGAGGCTTCTGGTTCTGGCCAGGGTGAAGCAGGCTCACTACAGCCTCTCTCCTCTCTATCTGGCAGATTGCAACTAAAAACTCTAGACAAAATATAAACAGCAATTACTTGAAAACTCTGAAAAGTGAACAATAGCAGACAGACTTTGGAGGCAAGCAAAAACTTGGAGAATTGATCTAAATGGGCACAAGCTTCCTGCTTTTATTTTTATGTCTTGGGGCACTGCCTTGAGGGTGGGTCTAAGTTGCACTGCTGCAAGGCAGTGGTAGCTAAAACTTGGAGAGACACTTTTTCTCTGCACTGAGATTAGTTTAAGTCCTAGATTGAGTTAAAAACATAATATATAATACAAGAAATATAGTCAAAAAGCCAATAGAATCCTAGATTCTAAAAAGTTAGGGTTTGACTCCCTGATGGCCTGTGTTTCTCTTCTCTCTTGGCCCTGCCCCGAGGATGGGCCCTGGACACGGAGCTATGTGGAAGAAGTGACTCTGAGAGACCCCTGTCGTTCTGATCAGAGGAACCATGGAGAAAGAACCCTGCCAGATCCTATGTGGGTATGAGAATGGCAGAGAGGAGAGAGCTAAAGAAAAAGACCCCTTAATTCTGTGAATGAACCCACAAAAGCCCCAGGCTCTTCTCTGAGCTGCATACATGTGGGATAGACCCAAAGCAGCACCAGCTTTAAGACCTGAACTAGGACCTAAACCACTGCCCAAGTCTCAGGCTGAACCCAGAGTGGCTGGTGAGTGGGAGAGACCCAAAGCAGCGTATCAAGAGCCTTGAAAATGGAAATGAAAGTAAAACTGTAGCCCACAGAGGGTGAGACAATCTAACTGGGTTGAATGCCTGTTAACACGAAACTCAACATTCTCCAGAGGACCCAATGTAATACCCGGTCCAGGGTATGTCTAGGATACAACACAAAATTATTCAACACACAGAACCAGGAAATGAGGTCAATTCTCAAAGGAAACGACAATTTACAGATGCCAACCTCAAGACAGTTCAGATGTTGGGAATATCAGATAAGGGTTTTAAAGCAGCTTTTATGATTATACTCCATGAGGCAAAGGTAAACACACTTGAAATGAACGAAAGAAAGTTCCCAGCGGAGAGAAAAATTTTTTTAAAAAAAGGAAGTTCCAGAACTAAATAATACAATATCTGAAACAAAGACATTCAATAATGGAATCAGAGATGACAAAGGAGAGAGTCAGTGACATGAAGACTGGTCAAAAGAACTTATCCAATATAAGATCAGAAAGAAAAAAGACTGGAATAAATGAATAGAGCATCAGGGACTGCAGAATAATAGAAAAAGGGCTAACATTCATGCATGGGAGTCTGAGGACAAGAGAAGGAGATGGGGTAGGAAAATTACCTGAATAAATAATGCCCAAAATGTCAGGAATTTGGGAAAAGACAAAAATGTATAAATTCAAGAACTCAATGAATCATAAGCAGGATAAACTCAAAGAAAACCATACTCATGTCATAATTAAACTGCTGAAAAATAACAGCAGTAAAATCCTGACAGTAACGGCACATTACACATAGGAAAATAATCATCTGTGTGAACGTGAATTTCATATCAGAAACCATGGAAGTCAGAAGACAGTGGAACATCTTTAGAGTAAACAAAAGAACTCTATACCCAGCAAATTATCTTTTGGGAATGAAGGCAAAATAAAGGTATTTTCAGGTGAAGGAAAACCAAGAGAATTTCTTGCGGGAAGATATTCCCTAAAAGAAATATTAGAGAAGGTTCTACAGCTCAAAAGAAAGATCAGAAAGAAATGTGGAACTCCAAGAAGATAGAGGAAGAGAAATGGTAAACATAAAAGACAAATTTCCACCTCTTAAGTGAACATGTATATTGTTGGGGTTTGCAATCTGACAGCTATAACATGAAGGGGGGAGGGTAAGGGGACCCATATGGATGTAAGGCTTCTACTAACTATTAAAAACATAATATATAAGAGATACAGACAAAAAGCTAACAGAAAATTTAAACAGAGTATTTGAAAATATCCAAATAATCCAAAAGAAGGATGGAAAGAAGGGATAGAGGGCTAAAGCATCAGGAAAATGAGAAAACAAAATGGAAGACCTAAATAGAACCATAAAAATGACTACAATAAACATAAATGCTCTCAACATGCTATTATAAGACCCAACAACTATAAGCTAATTTTTAAAAAGCCCGACTATAAATTATCTAGAAGAAACCTACTTTAAATATAAAAACATAGAGGACCTCCCTGGTGGTCCAGTGGTTAAGACTCTGTGCTCCCAATGCAGGGGGCATGGGTTCGATCCCTGGTCAGGGAAGTAAGATCCCGCATGCCACACAGAGTGGCCAAAAAATAAATAAGTAAATAAAATAAAAAAATAAAAACATACATAAATTGAAAGTAAAAATATACACTATACAAATAACAAAAAAAAGGTGTAATGGATACATTATTATCAGAGAAAGTAGACCTCAAAACAAGGACTATTAACAGGGAGAAGAAAACACACAATGACACAAGAACTCAATTCATCAAGAAGACATGAAAGTCCTAAACATGTACTCCGCTAACAGCAGAACTTCACAACACATGAAGGAAAAACTGATGGAAATGAAAGCAGAAGTAGACAGATACATAATCACAGCTAGAGACTTAAACTCCTCCTCAGCAATCAACTCAACAAATGGCCAGAAAATAGTACAGGAGACTTAATACTATCTATCTACTGGACTGAGCTGACATGAAGTGAACATTCCACCAACAGAACAACTCATACTTCTCAAATATACATGGAACGTTCATCAAGATAGACCATATCCTGTGTTTTAAAACAAACCTTAAGGGCTTCCCTGGCTGTGCAGTGGTTGGCAATCTGCCTGCCAATGCAGGGGACACGGATTCGAGCCCTGGTCTGGGAAGATCCCACATGCCACAGAGCAACTAGGCCTGAGCGCCACAACTACTGAGCCTGCACTCTAGGGCCTGTGAGCCACAACTACTGAAGCCCATGTGCCACAACTACTGAAGCCCGTGTGCCACAACTACTGAAGCCCACGCACCTAGAGCCCATGCTCCACAACAAGAGAGGCCACCACAATAGGAAGCCTGCGCACTGCAACGGGGAGTAGCCCCCACTCTCCACAACTAGAGAAGGCCTGTGTGCAGCAATGAAGACCCAATGCAGCCAAAAAAAAATAAAACAAAACCTTAAAAAATGTAGAGTAACCTTTGTTGCTATGCAAGGTGACAGATGTTAACTGGACTGATCATGGCAATCATCTTGCAATATATACAACTATCAAATCATTATGTTGTATACCTGAAACTAATACAATGTTATATGTCAATTATATCTCAAAAAAATGTAGAAGAACCAAAAGCACACAATGTTCTCTGACCTTATGGATTTAACCTGGAATCAATAACAGAAAGACAACTGGAAAAATCTCCAAATATTTGGGAAACAAACAACATGCTTTTAAATAATCAATGGGCCAAAGAAGAAGTCCCAACAGAAATTGGAAAATATTTTGAACTGAATAAAAATGAAAATATAAAATAGCAAAACTTGTCAGATGCAGCTAAAGCAGGACTTCGAGGAAATTTATAGCATCAAATGCCAAATTAGAAAAGAAGAAAGGGGGAATTCCCTGGTGGTCCACTGGTTAAGACTCCGTGCCTTCACTGCAGTGGGCCTGGGTTCAATCCCTGGTTGGGGAACTAAGGTACCGCAAGCCTCATAGTGTGGCAAAAAAAAAAAAAAAAAAAAAATTAAAATAAAGGTTTTCTTTAAAAAAAAAAAGAAAGAAAGAAAAGAAGAAAGGTCTCAAATCAATGACCTAGCTTCTACCTCAAGAAACTAGAAAAAGGAGAAAAATAAGCCCAAAGCCAGGAAAAGGAAGGAAATAATAAGGTCAGAAAAGAAAGAAATAAAACAAGAGAATTGTAAAACTACAGAGAAAAATCAGCAAAACCACAGACTGGATCTTTAAAAAGATCAATAAAATAGATAAATCGGTAGCTAGCCTGACAACTGAAAAAAGAGAAGAAACAAATTATAATAATGGAAGAAGGGTTATCACTACAGACACCACTAACCTTAAAAGGAGGATAAGGAAATACCATAAATAACTCAGTGCACATAAATCCAACAACTTAGATGAAATAGAAATTGAAAACCACAGACTAGGGGGTTTCTAGGTCACCTAGAAGAAATGACCTGAATAGCCCTATAGTGACTAAAGGGATTGCACTTTTAGTTAAAATCTTTGCAAAGAAAAGAAAACTCCAGCCCACATGACTTGACTGGCATATTCTACCAAACATTTAAAGAGAAAATAGCCCCAATTCTATATAATTTCTTCCAGAAAACAGAAAAAAAGGGAACATTTCCCAATTCATTTTGAGGCCAGCATGATCCTCATACCAAAAGCAGATAAAGACAGTACAAGAAAAGAAAACCACAAGCCAATGTCCCTCATGAATACAGATGTAAAAATCCTCAAAACAAAAGTAAATCAAATCCAGCAGTATGTAAAAAGAATACACTATGGGGGTTTCCCTGGTGGCCCAGTGGTTAAGAATCTGCCTGCCAATGCAGGGGACATGGTGGCGAGCCCTGGTCCGGGAAGATCCCACATGCCGCGGAGCAACTAAGCCCGTGTGCCACAACTACTGAGCCTGTGCTCTAGAGCCTGCGAGCCACAACTACTGAGCCTATGTGCAACAGCTACTGAAGCCTGTATGCCTAGAGCCTGTGCTCCTCAACACGAGAAGCCAGTACAACGTGCACAATGAAAAGTAGCCCCCACTTGCCACAACTAGAGAAAGTCCGCGCGCAGCAACGAAGACCTAATGCAGCCAAAAATAAAAATAAAATAAAGAAGTTAAAAAAAAAAGAATACACTATGACCAACTAGAGTTTACTTCAGGAACACAAAGCAGATTCAGTATTCCAAAATCAATAGAGATAACTCCATCACATTAACACACTAAAGAAGAAAAAACACAAGACCATATCAGCTACACTCATACAGAAAAGGCATCCAGCAAAGTTCAACATCCATTCATGATTTTTAAAAACTATCAGTAAGCATGATCCACAATAGAAAAACGGATAAATTTCATTTCAAGAAAATTAGAAACTTCTGCTCTTTGAAAGATGGTGTTAAGAAAATGAAAAGACAAACTACAGACTGGGAGAAAATATTTGTAAATCATGCATCCACAATATATAAAGAATCCTCAAAATTCATCAGGAAAGCAAAGAAAAAGTAAATAAAATCAGAAAGTATTTAAAAAGAAAGGGCAAAAGATGTGAATAAACACTATAGCCAAGAAGATATGCAAATGCCAAATTAGGACCTGAAAACATACTCACCAGCTTTGGTCATCAGGGAAACGCAAACGAAAGCCACAGTCACCTGTACTACACGCTTATGGGAGCAGCCCACATTAAAGACTGACCACACCCCTGGCCGCTGGGAAGCACGTGAAGCAGAAGAACTCTCCTATGAACATACTGGTACAGTGGCTTTGGAATAAAGCGTGGCTGTTTCTCCAAAAAAAGTCCCAAACTGGAAACAATCCAAACATCCATCAAGGCTGAACAAACGGTGGTACACCCATACTCAACAACAAAGGGGCACCGATCACGCCTCCCCACGAATCAACCTCAAAATCATATATCGACTAAAAGCAGCCAGAAAAAAAGAGTAAATATTCTATTCTATTTACATAAACTTCTAAAAAGTGCAAACTACCCAGTAGCGACAGGAAACAGATGAGTGGCTCCTGGGGAGGGGCGCTGCAGGGAGTGGGGAGAGGCCTTACAAAGGTCGAAGATTGGGAGGAAACCCTAGGGATTCCCTAAGGACAGCAGGCACATTCATGTCTTGGGTATGGTGATGCTTACACAGGTGTTGGAACTTATCAAATTATCCACTTTAAATATGTGCACGCTTTAGTATATCAGTAATATTTTAAAAAACTCAACAGCAACTAAACAAAAGATCTGAACAGACGACACTTCACCTATAAGGTGTACAGATGGCAAATAAGCACAAGAAGACGCTCAGCATCCTTAGCCTCCAGGGAAATGCAAATGAAAACAACACGGTTCAAATGAAGAAGACAAACCCCCGAGGAAGCCAATGGCCGCTGAGCCACAGGTGAGGATACAAACTGCACACACGCCCTGGATGACAGCCCAGCAGGTCCCTGGAGCACAAAACAGCCGATCGTCAAGTTGCCAGCACTCCGCCGCTGGATATTTAATCTAGAGAAATGAAAACATACGTGCACACAAACACCTGTACCTGACTGGTCTGTTCTATTCAGAATATCGCCCGAATGCGAAATGACAACACACCTTTGAGCAATAAAATAGGAAGAAAGTATTGATGAACGCAACACCATGGACGCCTCCCCAGAAAATCAGAGCGAGCAACAGGCTACATACTGCTTGGCCCTATTCACATGGCATTCTGGAAACGGCAGGGCCAGGTAGACAGCGTGACTGGAGGTGCCAGGGGCCAGAGTCAGGGGTCACGGGTGGGCTCATGACCAAGGGGCAGCGAGAGGAGGGCTCTGACCATGGAGAGGTTTCTGTACATGTGCTGGGACTCCTTGTAAGTTCGTGTCTTAACAATCAGTCCTGATCGATACCGTGAGTCCCCAGTGATGAAGGAAACGACTGAAGAAATAGATCAACAGGGAGAGCAGACAAATCTGAGCAGAATTCCAAGTGACCTGCAAGGCGGTGGAGCTGGACCCCTGCCTGCGAGGGTGTGCGTGGAGGCAGCCCTCCTCACAGGGGAGACCCGACAACCGCCACCGTCCAGGCGATCAAGGTCATGCTGACAGCACGTTCCCTGGGTCTGACACGGTGCAATGGCCCTTTATCTTGGAGGTCTTGCTCCTAGAAACCCAGACCCCAGGCTGATCTCGAGAAACACACACGGCAAATCATAGCGGAGGGTACTCGCCTCGAAACTGTCTCAGGCATCACAGCCCAGAGGGGCCCAAGGAGATGTGACCAAGTGTCACATAGTCCTAGCTGAGGTCCTGGAAAAGGACACAAGAGGAAAACTAAGGAAATCGGAATAAGCTCCAGACTTGGGTGGATCACAGTGCTTGAGGCTGTTCATCACGGGACGACCGTGCCGTCCCCACGCACAACAGTCGCAAGGGGAGGGCACCAGCACCTTCCAGGCACAGGGCAACCACTGGGCTGCCGCCCTCCTGGCCATTTTCGAGGAGGCTATTTTTCAAATAACATATATTGAACAATATTTGGGGGCTATTTTTTCTTGACCTACAGTTAATGGTATTTGATTTACCACTAAGGTATTATGAAAACCCAGTTTCCTGCCTAGATTTTTCTGGCTTTAGATCCAATTTCTCATTCCAGTTAAGGTGACTTTAAACAGATTTAATGCCAATTTTTAAGTGCTTCTCCTATTTAAAGTGATTTCCCATCCTATTTTTGCCCTAATATAAATAGACTTAAATCCATCAATAGCGCCCCCAACACAAGGTAGTCAGTACTCAGCTAAGCGATTTACTGGTAACTTTTATCATCTTCATGCTCATTGTTACTCCCAAAGCAGAGTAGCACCAGGGAAGGGAGATGCTGACCCAGCAGTCCCCTCTCTCTCATGCGGCACGGCCATTCTAGCAGGAAAACTGAGCTGGCTGGTTCTCCAGGCCAGGAGGAACCGAGACCCAGTCCCTCTGCACCTCCCAGGCCACACCTGGAGAGGCCATCCTGAGTAGGCCCCGTCGCCCTCCACCTTCCTGATCAGCTCAGACCACAGCAAGGCCCAAATCCCAGAACTGGCCCCTGGAAGTCACGTTACAGACGTGGCAGCCCCAGAGCGGTCCAGGCCAGATCACTGGGAAGCCTCCTGCTTCATAGGACATGGAGGTCTGACCACCACCCCTCCCCCATCTCTGAAACGCAGGGAGGTCCAGGGGAGTCGGCACACAGCGCGTCAGCAACAAGCCCACGACACAGGACAACCCTCTAGGTAGTTAGCCTCTTGTCACCGAGGTCCCTGTGGGTCAGCATCCTGTCCACGGTGCTGGCTCACTGGGTGAGGGCAGCCCAGTGAGTGACACCCAGGCCCCCAGGAGTGGTCCCCCAATAGTAAGGCCGAGGACACAGCCCCCTCCGAGTAGGCCGGACTGGCCCACAATGCTGTGGAGAAGCTGCGGTTCAGGGGTCCAGGTGAGACAGGGGACAGCCTGCTGGGTGACAGCCCTACCCTGTTCCCTGCAGCTCGCTCCCTGGGCCAAGGAAAACGCACCAGCCGCCCTGCCTTCCTGCGGACTGCCACGCATGGGCCCAGCCCAGGGAGGACCTGGCCTCAGCACCAGCCCTGGCCCCCACCTCCCGCCCGTGCCTGCAGAGCCCCACCCAGGCCCGGGTGCAGCGGCAGGTTTGCCCAGGGAACTCAAACTTCACAAAGAAACCATCTCTGGAGTGGGCTCTGCGTGGCCATTCGGAGTCAAAGGCATGCTTCATAGCCTTCCTGAGCCCGTGCACAGCCAGGGCCCCTTCCCCTTTGAAGCCTCTGGTGAGTGATTGAAGCGTCTCCTTTCTGAGAGGCAGATAGCACAGTGTAATCTGACTCTAAGCCCCGGGATAAAGGTAGTTTGTTTCCTCTCAGCCTTTCTGTCAACGCCTCCTCAGTAATTAGCCCTAATTATTACCAAGGGCCAGCCTCCCATTCGGTTATTAAATCAGAAATAGTATCGTGGCCGGGCATCTGTCAACGCCCGGCTGGCGACCTTGGATTCACTGAATCCTCTGTCAGTATCCATGGCTTCAAAGATGCGGATCCTGGAGAGGGGTTCCGGGGAGGCAGCTCCCTGGCCCGGGGAGGGGGTGGGGAGGAGGTGGGGAGGAGGACGGTGCCACAAGCAGCCCCGTGCTTAGCGGGCCTCAGAGCCCATTGGGGAGGCGGGAACCGGGCACCATCCCTACACTGCCTTCCCCCAACCCAGCCATGCCTGCCTCCCAGGGCCTGATGTGTCCGTGTGTGTGGGGGTGGGGGGAGACTAGGAACACCCTCATAGCCCTTCCCTGGGCCTGCCCACCTCTGGCACAGCGTCGCCCAGAAGCCCAGGTGGTGGCCTCAGTTGCGCCCAGTTGTGCACGGACTGAGGCTGGCAGGCCCGTGCTGGCTGTTCTGCACGTGCACGGGGAAGACTCCTGAGCCCAGCCAGCAGGAGCCCCCCGAGTCCCGACTACAGCCTACCCACCCCGCCCCCTGTGCACAGGGCACCTCCCCTGTGAGCCAGGGGGCCTACAAGCAAACTCGGGGATGGCTGTGGACATGAGTTTCGGAAGTGGAGCTGAGTGCTGTGCTCCTGAGACCCAGGGAGGACAGCCACCCACCCGTCCTGGGCCTGAGCCTCTTGTTCAATCCAAGAGAAGCAAGTCACCTGCTCCTGCAAAGCCTGGAAGGGACGCTGCTCCCTCTGGCAGGATCCAGCAGCGCTGACCTCACATCCCTGGGGCAGCATCCCGGGCCCTTGGGCAGCTGCCAGCAATTCGTGTGAAGTCCCTTGGGGGCTGTGAGTGTCCTTTCCAACTTGCCCCGTGTTTGGGGAAGATGGCCACAGAGGACCAGGCTCCTCCGCTGGGGTCAAGGTCCACGTGATATGATGGGTGCCTGGGCAGAGGTGAGCACAGCCCGTTCTCCCCTAAGCACCTCTGCGGCCTGACCAACACAAGGTATGAAGGGCTTCCTACAGCTGAGGGCTTGGAGGCACCAATTGGACTCCTTGGGATGGGGGGACAGGCCATCATTGCCGGGCCAGGAGGAAATGCCAGGGTGAGGAGCCACTGGTCCAGGAGCTGGAGATGGCAGGAAGGAAGGCCACTTGGGTGTTCTCAGCCAGCCTGCCTGGCACTTAGGGGCCAGGGTGGGACCGGCTAGCAATGGGCTGCCGCCCTGGTTGTTCCCGGTGAATGCACAGAAAAGCTCCATGTTTTACAGGAAGTGGGACCGTTCCCAGGCACCAGCACCGGCCTCTGGGGCCCACTACCGCCAGGAGGGATGGTCCACAGGGGCCAGTTCCCCAGGGCTGACATCAGTGCCCAGATGGCCCTCCCCAGGGCCTGGGATGGGGCTGACGCCCGCAGGCTGGTGCTCAGGAAGTTCCCGTGAACCCAGTCCCACTTGGAGAGGGGCCCCTAAGCATGGTGGTGGTGAAGGGCGCTATCACTTGAGGCCTCTCGGGGGCCGATGTGGCACTCCCAGCGGCCAGCAGGTGTCCCTGCACCGTGGCTGCACTTCTGCCACCCGCACAGGCAGGTGTAAGGGCGCGGGCTCACTCCCGACCGCTGGCCCAGGCCGGCACTGCTCAGACACACAGGTGGAAAGCAGCCAGGGACATCCCTCTTCACCTTCTTACGGCCCCGCCAACAGGGAGACAGGGCACCCAGGGAGAAGGAACGGGCTGTCAAGGGCGCCCTGCAGGCCAGGAGATTCCAGAGTCACGTGAAAGGAAGAATGTTTAAACTTGGGAATATAGAGTAACATCTTCGCACCCTCTGTAGGGGTCCCAGATACAGAACTGGGCACATCCTGCTCGGGGCTGGAGCAGCTCTGCACACAGGGGCGACGTCAGAAGGATGCTCACGACAGCACTGCCCAAGACTGCAAAGATGGGAAACAAACAAACCCATGTCGGGCGTTCTGATGGCTCAGCTGTCTCCCCCAAGTTCCCATGTTGAAGCTCCACTCCCAGCACCTCAGACGTGGCTGTGTCCAGAGGCTTCAAAGAGGGGATTAAGCTTCAATGCGGTCATATGGTAGGCCCTGATCCAATAGGACCGGTGTCCTCATAAGGGGGCGAGGACACAGACACACTGAGGGAGACCGTCAGGGGACACACAGCGAGGTGAGGGGTCTCGGGAGCAGCCAACCCTGCCAACACCTGGATCTCGGATGCCCGGGCTCCAGGACCGGGAGGAAGCACCTCCTGTCGCTTAGGTCACGCAGCCTGAGCAGGTGCGCACGGGCATCTCTCCCCACGGCCCATGTGGCCCCCCCACATGGCTGCACGGCTGTGTCCCGTGGCTTGGCGCTGAGGGCCCCACCCACTTCGCGGGAGGGCGCAGCAGCTCCCTCAGGCCAGGTGAACAGAGGGGAGTGATGCGCACCACTAGTGGTTCACAGCGGTCCTTCCCCAGTCTCTGCAGTCATGGAGAGATGTAGCCAGTGGAGCCCTGTCGGCATTACCCGAGGGACCACAATGGATGGGGTGGCCACGATGTGGAGGTTCTGTTCCTGCAGCACAGTCGGCCCGCCCTGACCAACACAGCGCCAGCAGCCTGGTGACCGCACTCCTCGCTGCCGGACCTCCAGGCTGTTAACAAGGCGGTGACCCCCACTGGGCACTCAGCCCTACCCCGCCCCCTTGAGGACCGGTGATTCCAATGGCTCATGGTTCAGCCGAGACCATGGAGCGAGCAGCCACCACCTGCACGCGGGCCAGGGTTCAGCGCGCCCAGAGGCCTCCTGCGGTTCCCGGCACCTAGAATGTCTGGAATCACAGCAGAAAATCTGCCCGTACCTCCCCATGGTGCTTTTGTGACTTTTTACCGTTAAATCTTTAATCCACCTGAAGCACGGCTGGCACACAGTGAGTTTCACTGTTTTCCAGACAACTGACCAGCTAGCTGCTCCAAGTCCTCTCACTGAATGATCCACTTTACCCCCATTAATTGGAAACAGCCCTGCCAGCGTGAACTAAACCCCTGTATTTATTCGGCTTCATTTACAAGTTCTCTGCTCATCCTTCCATACCAATTTCCACGTCCTTTCGTTCCTGCAGCTTTAAAAAATGTTCTGTATCTCACAGTACCTCATCCTCAACACTTCCGGTGTTAGAAGTTTTCTTGGACACGGGCGCTTTACAAACCCTCCCACAGTGCCCACCGTGTCCCAGCTTTAGAAAATGAGACCTCCAGATTTCCAAGGGAAGCAAGGGACAGACACAATGGTCTGGAATGCACGCCCCAGCACAGCCCACCCTGAGCACATCCAGCAACCCTGCCAGGCCCAGAGCACCCTCCTCTGGGTGGGCTGCCTACGTGTGCAGAGCCAGGAGTGGCCATGACCCAAGGGCCCTTCTCCTGCCACGCACAGCAGAGCCCCCTCTCCTGGCCCTCTGTGTTCCTTCTCCCCCCCAGAGGAGAGCAGCTGGGTCATCACATCTGCCCAAAGGCAGGGCACAGTGCCAGCTAAATATGGGGCAGTCACTTTGCGGAACCATAGGCGCTGCCAGTCTGGAAGGCCAGCGCCCTCCCACCCTCTCCCAACCCCAGGAATGGGTGACCTTGCCCTCACAACTGAGGCCTGCCCTCCCGTCCTTTTCTTCATGGCCAGGGCACACCAACAGAACCCATTTTCCACAGGTCATCTGTCCAGTCTCTCCCCAAAGCCCCCGGGCCTGCCGTTGCAGATGACCCTCATGAGAGGTATGCTGGACCATAACCCGAGCCTGCAGGAGCCGTCTGGGGCCCGAGGGGGAAAAGGCCCCCAGTGAGACCGGGGGTCAAAAGGGAAGATGGAAATCTTGGGCTGAGGGAACTCACTCCAGGTCCACTAAGTGGAGACGGGAGAGGCAGCCTGTGCAGAGGGCTGCTGACTGGGCCACCCGCCCCAGAGGGCAGCTCTGGGGCCCCAATGTTGCCAACGACACCAGACCCATAGGTGGGCCAGGCCACAGCTGACCAGGACAGCCTGCAGGAGGAGGGCCCGGGCCTGAGCAATAGCATGGGGGCAGCAGTGTGACCAGGCTGGGCTGGAACATCCAAATTCCTCCACTGGATCAGAACCAAGGGTGCACACTGATTTCTTATCAGCTTGCTTGTTTCGCTTTGGGGGCTACATCAGCTTCCCACCTACTTCTAAGACTCGCAGCTGTTTTACTTATGAGGTGTCTGTGCCGTAAAATAACTCAGAAATAAAACCACCTGAACCCAGAACATTTTCAAGCAAATTACTAATGAAGTAATCCCAACAATGTCTATTTTACTTAAAATTTACCATTTGCTTATTACTTTCCTTCCTAAAATGACTTTCTGATTGCAGTTATATTTCCACTTCTTTCCTATTCTCCAGGAAGGTGTTTTGTTTTCCCAATTATAGGACCCACAGGGGCCTGAAATGTTTGCCTATCTGTCCCTCGGAGCAGATGCACTGTGCCTGTCCTGTGCTGACCTGGGCTGGAGAAGCCTCCCAGTCAGCTGTTACTAGAAAACCCTCCCTGTGCAGAGCGGGTACTCCTTCACTCCACCCTCGGCCCTGAGGACTCACAGCCCTGGCCTGCTGCCTGCTCACTTCACCGCTGGCCTGGAAGATAGTTCTCAAGGCCACACCCCTCCCACCAAGCCTCCCACTCCCACCCATTCAGCCAGACCCTGCAAGGATTCAAGCCCCTGCCATGAACCACACCTGCAACGCTGACCAGGTGCTCGCAGCTGGGCCCAGACTGCTCCCACTGATGGACAAGGACTCACTCAGCCATGGATCCAACCCATGTTTAATAGCACCGACTGTGTAGCAGAGACAGAGGTTGACTGATGGAGCCCTGCCCTAGGGACTCACAGTCCATCCAGAGGCACAAGTCATTACAGCGCTGGGTGTTGAGTGCTGAAGCAGCCAAGTGCACGAGTGGGTGTGGAGGCAGGATGCTGAAGAGCAGAGGGGAGGGCAGCGCGGGCCAAAACAAGACTAGATGCTAACACTGCAGGCAAATGCCTGAAAGGGAGCTGAGACTGGCAAGGAGGCCCCACTCCACCCTCCTGCATTAAAGTTGTCCCAGTGGGCCAGGGCTGCTGGTAAGCCCGTACGTAAGGAAGCACCCTTCTCTGCCAAGACACCCTCCCACTTATACTGAATAATGAAAGCAGCTGCTTCCTCCATGCAACCTTCCTTAACTTCCAGTCCAGAGAATAGGGGACACAGGGAGCAGAGACTGGGGCAGGAGTCAAAGCAGATACCACAGGAGTTAGGTCCAAAAGGGCTGGCACAGCGGACCCAGTCCAGTCCCAGCCAGCACTGAAGGGGGTGGGTTTGGGGGGGACTAGTTACAAGGACTGTACAAACTTGATGGGGACTGATCTACGCAATTCTTTCCAACTAGCGGGAACAGGCCAGGTGAGAAGGCGCTTCCCAACAAGGTGTTGAGATGCAGCCAAGAGCCCAGTGGGAGGCAGCCTCTGGGCCACTGAGTTGGAGAATGAGGGGCACAGGGCAGAGGCCACTGTCCTGCTGTGCCCTGGGGTGGGAGTTTAAGGGGAGCTGTTTGTGCTCAGACACGGTAGACGCCAAACAAGTCCATCTCCTGCCCAGCAATGGGGCAAGTGGACAGGGCACTACCTGGTGCATCCCATCTAGAGTTAGCTGGCAATACCCCACCGTCCTGACAGGGGGGCCGTGGGGTTCCCTGGTCACACAGACCACTTCACGACAAGGGGGCACTGCCGTACCTGCCCAGGCCGTGTTCGGAATCCAGTGCTGTGGGTTGGGGCGTGGGACAGAATGGTGGCTCTCCTGGGGTGGCTGGGGTGTCCACTGCCCCCTGTGGGGTACCTAAGGATGCCTCCTGGCCTGCCTCTGTCTCAGAAACCTCCTCCTTTGTTTTCTGGGGTCCTGGACCCCCTGGGTTAGTGGGACCTGGTTTCTGGGCAGGGGGTTCAGCAGATTCTGCAACTGCAAGGACAGGTTTGGGGGCCGCCTCCCCTGGCTGGGAAGAAGATGGCCCCACGGGACCAGGACCAGCACTGCCTGCAGAGTTGGACAAGGCAGAAGGTTCCACAGGCCCAGAGCTGCTCTCCATGGCTAGCAGCTGCTCAGATAGAGCATTTCTAGATGTGGAATTGGAACTAGAAACAGTGGGGGTGGCCAGAGCAGCGGGGACAGACCTGGGGGGAGTGCCCATGTTGAGGGCCAAGGCCTCTGAGAACCTAGCTAAGTACTGTCTCACCACAGGCAGCTGTGGGGCCACTGGTGGCTGGCTCGAGGCCAGAGGCAAAGAACAGGGCCCTGCAGCGTGGTACTCAGCAAAGTTGTTTGGGTTTTGAATAACTTCCTCAAGATCCTGGCAAAAAAGCTCATAGTTGTCAGGCAGGGGCAGGTCCCCATTGAGGTAGGGGGCTGCCCACGCCCGGGCTCGGCCCGTCAGGCGCCCGAGGATCTCGCAGACGCGGCTGAGGTTGTCCCGGTAGTGCTCAAAGCGGAAGGACATGTAATTGCCCAGCTGGGCCAGAAAGCGGTCCAGCAGCCAAGGGGAGCCATCGAAGGTGCCTGGGTCTGAGCCGGGCACCCAGTGGAAGTCCACCCTGAGGGGCCGCAGGCCCATGCGCATTGCCGGGGGGCCCCTCTCCGCGGGCTTACAGCCCACAGCACCACTCGCTGAGCTCTTCTGCTCCATGGTCGTGCGCACACACACAGGGTCCCCACAGCAGGGCCGCTCAATCCAGGGATCCACTAGGGGGGTGTACGCAACCCCAGGAGTGGCCCCGTCCTCCTGCCAGGGGTGTGCATTGGCGTAGTTGGCTGCCGCCCGGATGGGATTGCGAGGGCCCTGGCGCCGGCCACGAGGCATGCTGGGAGCAGACGGGAGCTGCCACGTCAACTAGAGAAAGAAGGGGGAGAGGAGGGAGGGACGGCGCCCAGAGGGTGGGCAGAAGCGGCGCGCAGACACAACAGGACAGACGGTTGCGAAGGGGTGCTCCAGGCAAGTGCTGAGCGGGGAGCTGACCACTGCGGCCTCAGAAGAGCTGAGAAGAGCTGATGGGACTGTCAGACGCAGGCCACCATCCGAGGCGATCTGTCCAAAAACAAGGTGGGAAGAGTGGGAACTAGGCCCAACCACCACCACTGGGGCAGCCGACCCTGGGCCCCCACCAGGAGCTCTCCATGCAAGGGGGCCCAGAGGCCTGCCTGGGAGGTCCCAGAAAGCAGGTACACGCCACCTGGGATGTTTCAAGGGCAAGATGTGATGGCGGTGATGTCAATCCCAGGAGGCCAGATCAGGGGGCCAGATCAGATCCCCCTGGGCTTCCTTGGACGGCCTGGATGGCTGTCAAAGAATTTCAGGAGTGACAATAACAACCTTCACTGACGGCTCTAGTCATGGCCAACACTGACCCCTGATGAGGCTGACCCCAAGGCACGGTGGTGAGTAAAGTCACTCGTCTGTGGCCACACACGCCAACCAGTTAGTGGCAGAGGCAGCTGACCCCACCACACATCACCACGCCATTTACAAGCTACGCTTCACAGTCCTGTGAACCGTCTCCCACCGCCCAAGCACTGTACTGTCAGGTGCAGAGTGTGTCATAAGATCTTTTTACATCACAGCCCCAGAAGCATGGCAAGCACTACCTGTGTGCCTTCCAGCTTTCCCCCCACCCCCACACCCGTCCTGTGTCTCCCAGACTCATGTCGCTACTCACAGTGCAGCCACCCCCACCCCAAACACATCCTCCCTGCATTCCCCTCCCTGTCAACAGCCCAGAATCCGAACCCGAGTTAAATTCCACTTGCTCTGTCTACTCTCCCCACCCCAAGGTGGTCCCTGCAAAGGGCCTGGAGAACAGTGACCATCACCCCTGAGCAGCCCAAAGAAACGCAAAACAAAAAAGGAGGTGCAGTTCCCGTCGGATGCAAGGAGCCCTCCCGCAGTCCAGCCTGAGGGTAGCCACCTCCCCAGTCTCCCTGCAACACGAGGTCCACTCCTGGCCTGCACAGAGCGCTCTCTGCTTCACCCCTCCTAGCGCGATTTCCCCAACAAGCCCTGCACACACACACACACACACACCCCGCCCCCCACTGCTCAACCGGCTCCCACCTAGGGGCGCCAGTCTGCACTCACCTTCGGGGCGGCTTCCCACGTGTTTACCTACCCCCATCTGCGGGAGCTCCTCCAGGGGGCACGGCCTGTTGGTCTTTCCGCCCAGGACCTCCCAGGGCGGCCTGCAGCATTCGGAGCCGCCAGGGGCCCCAGCACCTGCCTCCCCAACCCCCAACGCTGGTGGCGAGGCGGGGGGTGGGGGTCTTCCACCCGAAAGCCCGTCCCATCCTAACACTAAAAACACGCTAGGGCGGCAGAGACCGAAGACAGCAGGTAAATGCCGTCCAGTCCAGTTCCTCACCGAGCGCTGAAAAAAAGGTGACCACGAACCACAACCACTCCCACTCCTGCCCCCTGTGAGGGGAGGCAGCCGCTGCCGTGAGCGCCCGGGACCCCGCCCCGCCTGGCTCTCACTAATTCGGGGAGCGAGGTCCCCAGCCTGCCCGGCGCCGAGGGACCCGGCCCTTCCCCGGGACAGGACAGCGTGCGCCCGCGGAGCCGAGGCCGCGCCCGGTTCAGGCGCCGCCGCACGAAGCCCATCTACCTGCGGCCACGCGGCGCCACGACGGTCCGGTTCCCTCGACAGCGAGTCCGAGCGCACCTACAAAACGGACGAGACCGGCCGCCGTGAGGCGAGGCCAGGGCCGGCGCGATCCGGGGTCGGGAAGGGACGGAAGGGCGCGGACCCCAAGGCACTAACCCGCCGGCCGCAGCCCGCGACCCCAGCCGCGAGCAGTGCGAGCCCCAGCACCGCCTTGTCGTGCGGCCACGCCCCCTGCGTGCGCGCGGCCGACCCCTACGTCCCCGCGCTGGCTCCCGGAACGCCCCTCGCTGGCCTCCCAGCCGCGCTGCGCCTGCGCCCTGCGTCGTGAAGCCTCGGTCGCGCAGGCGCTTCCGGGCCCTGCCAGCGGGGCAGCAGGGCGCGAGGGTTGATGGGAGGGCGCTCAGCCGGACGCCGCGCGGAGTGCCACGAGAGCAGGTGGGGCTGCGTGCGCAGGCGCAGGAAGGGCCGGGTCCGGAGGGCGGGCGGGGCCGCGTGCGCAGGCGCCGGCGGTGCGCTGCGCTGAGGAGCGGCTCGGTGCGGCGGGATCGTGGCGCCCACCTGGCTCTAGCTGGGACTCAGGGACAGACGCGGCGACAACTGCACTGAGTTAGTGCTGAGCGTCAGGAGGGATGTTGGGGGCCGAGGGCACCTGGGAGGGTTGGCACACAGGGGCTTCAGCGTTTCCTGGACGGAGTGCCCGGAGAATACCCGTAGCTGGAGACCAGCAGGGGCCGGGCGCGTACGTGCGCCCAGGAGCGACGGGGCGGGGCTGGCCCCGAGGACCGTCCCCTGAGGGCCCGGTTCCCTCGCCTTAGGCGGGCTGGCTCGACTCACCCCTCAAGGCTGGACCCTGAGCGGCTGCCCAGCCAGCGCCCTGGCACTGGAGGCGCCGGTGCGGGGGAGAGCTGTTGCCCTACGTGCGAGATCTCTAGCACCTCGTGCCCCGGGGCCCCCAGGTGGGGACAGGTTACCAGGGCCAAGGCGGCCGAGGTCACTGGAAGTGATGTAACACCAGCTCCCTTTCTGCCCTGGTCTAGCGACTTCTTTCATGAAACCATCTCTGAAATGTTATCTGCATTTACAGCCAAACTCACTTGCTTTGATCCTTGAAACAGAATCAAAGATTACACTGTACCTTCTCAGGGTTTGTGGGGCTTTCAGCAGCCTCGCCAAAAATAATAGAGGTGGCACCCAGCCAGGAAACGCCTCCTGGAAGTGTGAATGAAACTTGTATTTTTCGGTTGTGTCTTTCCTAATTGACCTGATAATTTAAACTTCCTGCTTCAAAGGAGAGGGGGAGTTCCCGACAGTTTGGCAGCTAAGGCCAACTCAGGGCAGTCAGCGGAGAGTGGGCAGCAGACTTGTGCAAAACACCCAACCACACCCACCCAACTGGGCCACGCCATCAGAAAATACCTTTTTGGGTCCAAAACTTTATTTTGTTATTCAGGCCATCTTCTATGTATATATATATTTTAAATTGTGGTAAAATATACATAAAATTTATTTTAACCATTTTTAAGTCTACATTCAGTGGCACTAAGTATATTCATATTATTATGCAACCTTCACCACCACCATCTCCAGAACTTTTTCATTACCCCAAACAGAAACTCTGTCCCCATTAAACACTCCTCCTCACCACCCCTTTCCCAAGCTCCCAGTAACTTCTATTCTACTTTGTCTATATTAATTTGCCTATTCTAGGTACCTCGTATAGTTGGAATCACATATTATTTGCCATTTCACTTAGAAGAATGTTTTAAAGGTTAATCCATGGTGTGGCACCTATCAGACTTATTGTTCCTTTTTAAGACAATAATATTCCTTTCTACATTTTGTCTATCCATTCATCTGTTGGTGGACACTTGGGTTCCTCCCATCTTTTGGCTGTTGTGACTGATGCTACTGTGAATGTGGGTATACAAATATCTGTTTGCGTCCCTGCTTTCAATTGTTTTGGGTATGTACCTAGGAGTGGAATTGCTGGGTCATATGGTAATGCTATGTTTAACTTTTTGAGGAACTGCCAAATTTTCTACAGTGGTTGCATGAGTTTTCATTCCCGCCAGCAATGCACAAGGGTTCCAATTTCTCCACATCTTCACTAACAGGTGTTCTTTTCTTCTTTTTCTTTTTTTTTTTAAAAAATAATGGCCATCTTAATGGGCGTGATGTGGTACCTTGTGGTTTTGATTTGCATTTCCCTAGTGACTAGTGATGTTCAGCATCTTTTCATGTGCTTATTGGACCTGGATGTGTGTTTGAACTGGGAGGCTCAGAGGCAGTCGTCAGGCTCTGAAGTGTTCAGGGTTGGTGTCAGGTCTGTGGCTCCCCAGAGCCAGGGCAGCAAGGAAACAGGGACACGCAGCCCAAGAGGTGACGCCAGCTGCCTGAGGACTGCCAGCCTGTTAAGCCTGCCTGTGCTGCTTGCCCCTGGACCTTCCTCAGGGCCCGTCCCTAGAGCCTGCTGGTGGACAGCAGAACCCAGAACCATTCCTGCCATTTCTTTGTTCAAATTTGCTCTGGTCACTCCTACCTTAGTTCTTGTAGTGCAAGCAATCACTCCAGCTGTCACCTAAGTGTCTTCATTTCTCCCTCATTTTTGAATAATATTTCTGGGTTGGCTTTCTTTCTGAATGTAGATTTCATTCCATTTCTTCTCACCTTCATTTTTTCGATGTGCAGTCAGACACTTATTAAGTGTCTAATAATAATTAATAATAAGTCAGTCCTTATTCCTCCAACTGTTCTCACAGTTTCCTCTTTGTCTTTGATTTTCAAGAGCTTGACTGTGATATGCCTGCCTGCCTGGCTGTTTGTTTTTATGTTTATACTGCTTGAGATTTGTTGGGATTCTTGGATCTATAAGTTGATCCAAAATTCATGAAATTTCAGGTCATCATTTCTTCAAATTTTTTTTATGCCCCATTCTCTCTCTTTTCTCCCTCCGAAGCACGATTATATTAAACTTTATTTCTTTTTTTAAAAAATATTTATTTATTTGGCTGTGCCGGGTCTTAGTTGCGGCACGTGGGATCTTTGTTGCTGCATGCAGGATGTGCGTTGCGGCGTGCAGGATCTTTTAGTTGCGGCATGCAGGCACTTAGTTGCGGCACGTGGGATCTAGTTCCCTGACCAGGGATCGAATCTGGACCCCCTGCACTGGGAGCTCGGAGTCTTAACCGCTGGACCACCAGGGAAGTCCCTAGACTTTCTACTGTGGTCTCTCAGATCCATATTACCTCTATAGTTACTTTCTATTCTTTTGATTGGACAATTCTTATTTATTTGTCTTCAAGATCATTGACCCTTTCTTTTGCCATCTCCAAACTGTTCTTAAAATCCGTTAAAGTCCATCAAGTTACATTTTCATTTATTGTTATACTTTTCAGTTTTAGAATTTCTATTTGGTTCTCTTTGACCATTTCCGTTTCTCTGCTAAAATTCTCTGTGGTCATTCATTATGGCCAATTTTTCCCTTGAGGACTTACATATATTTATAAAAGCTGTTTTAAAATTTAATTCCAGGGACTTCCCTGGAATCCGCCTGCCAATGCAGCAGACACAGATTCGAGCCCTGGTCTGGGAAGATCCCACATGCTGCGATGCAACTAAGCCCGTGCGCCACAGCTACGGAGCCTGCACTCTAGAGCCTGTGAGCCACAATCACTGAGCCCGCATGCCACAACTACTGAAGCCCACACGCCTAGAGCCCATGCTCCACAACAAGAGAAGCCACCTCAATAAGAAGCCCGCACACCGCAACAAAGAGTAGCCCCTGCTCTGCAATTAGAGAAAACCCGCGCACAGCAACAAAGACCCAATGCAGCCAAAAATAAATAAATAAATAAATTTATTTTTAAAAAATTTAATTCCAACATCTGGATCATCTTGGGGCTGGTTTCTAGGAACTGCTTTCTCCTCCTGGCGAGGAATCATATTTCCATGTTCCTCACACATCTAGTCATTTTTAGCTGCGTTCTGGACACTGATGGCATTTTGTAGAGCCTTTGGAGTCTGTTATCTTCTGAAGTGTGTTGGCCTTTGTTTCATCAGGCCTTCCACTTTGAACTTTTGGAGGCATAGTTTTATTTTTGTGAGGGTGGATCTGTTGCAGTTTTGCCTTTAGTCCTACACAAACCCATTAGTCTTGGAACCTAATTTTTTCTCCCAAGGTGTGGACTTGCTGTAGTTTCAGGGGAAAGCCCACAGTACTTGCACAGCCCCTGTGACTTGGTGGGACTTGAGATCCAAACTCTCTGTCCCCCTGCAGTGGATGATCACTGAAATCTCTGCTCTCTCCTCCTTGAGTCTCGCTCCCACACGAGCAGTTCAGTCATCAACCAAGGATCTGACGGGAGTTTACATGCAGGTTTTCAGGGATTTTCTCCCTCATTTCCAGATGCTCTGGCTGACCCCAGCTGTTCTCTGGCACCTCAAGCCAACAGGACTACAGCTTCCTGTTCCCATTCTGGTCACTGGTGCCCTGCCCTAGGGAGGGCCCTCAGGGGAAAAGCATATACACATGAATCTCACTCAGTACATTTCTCTTTCCAGTGGCTGGATTCCCTCTAGTTTTTTATTGCTTTTGGTTGATCTTCAGTGCCTTCAGACAGTATCTTTTCTATTTTGTGTGGAGTTGATCACTTTTATTTGGGAAAAAGTTAGCTTTATACAAGCTGCTCAGACACCACCCAGACCAGCCCCTCTGCCCCCTGTACATCTGTCTCCAATAGCACCAATCCAGCTATGCCTGCCTGTATTAAGACACACAGCGCCTAGTGAACACTTGGAGCAGACCTGGCCTCCTGCTCCCCTGTGTGGCCCTGGCACATGAGAGCTGGAGGAGGAAAGCTGCAGGAAGTCAGGTCAGCTCTGAGCTGCACCCCTTTCCACGGACACACGGTGTGTGGAGCTCAGACCTTGCAAAGCAGGCTCCTCAGACCTGTCAGGATGGAAAACACAACATAAAGGCTTCACGGCCAGGTTCATCAACAGCTGTGCCTCGAGCACCTACTACACACCAGGCACCATGCTGGGGACAGAGACACGAGGAAGGGAGGCTCCTTTAGGGCAAGAGAGAAACACCATTCCAGGAAGGCTTCCTGGAGGGAGAGCCTTGCACTGAATCATAACCAAGGAGGGGGGCTGGCCAGGCAGAAGGTGGAGGCACAGCCTGGCAAAGGCTTAAGGGCCAGGCGAGTGCCGTGGGGGAAGTGATCCCACTCTCTGCCTCCCCGCGGCAGGACCTGGTCCTCGCAGCCCTGTAGGGCAGGTGGGGAGGGCCTCCCAGTGCAGTTCCTCGCCCGGTGTGCCCAGGCATGCACCTCTGGGAGGAGGCAGGCGCCGGGCGGGCCTCTGACCTGCAGAGAACGGCTGATGTGAACAACACTCCACTTGTACAATGTCTCCCCTTTGAAAACCAGATACTCCCTGAGCTATGGAAACCCAACCGCTTGCTGAGCGTCAGGACGTTATTATTATAATCACCCGGCCCAGTTCCAGCCACCGGGGCAGGACAATGCGCCTTTGAGGCCGCAGAGGGCTCGCCTCCCATCCACCCTCTCCCACAGGCAGGGGCCTGGCTGCACCTTCATGCCCCACGGGGCACCTGGGGGTCTGGGCATCAGTCTTCTCACTTGTCAGGTGGGGGCCCAAAGAAGACACGTCCAAATGTTGCTTCGATTGCCTCCTGTTCTGTCCCACATCTTGACCCTGGTAGCTCAGGAGCCACTTACATCTGCTTTGGGGGAACTTATGGGTATGAAAATTCTTCAAAGATACTAAGACCATCAGGGGCCATTAGCTATTCTTGCCATCATGGGCTGCATGCCTCGATAACCTAATTATGAAAAGGGGGCCTGTGGGGGGCCGTGCCCAGTGCCTGGAGCCCTGGCCGGGTCAGTGGCTGGCGGCCAGGCAGGGAGCTGGGCCCTGCAGGCTCCTGACCCCCAGCTGCTACGTAACAAGGCCACAGTGCCTGTTGCTCATGGTTCTACTTTATTCCCAAGCTTTTGGTGTTACTTGATCATCAGATTTATGCCATAAAGATCCCAAATTTATTAGGGAAAAAAAAACCCAACAAACTTAATTTCATGGAACTGCAGGCTGGATCACTGTCCCATGAAACCCTAGAGGCCAGAATCTCAAGGCTTTAGCCAGGCCTGCCTCTCCTGTTTGCTTCTGCTGTCGCCGCTGGGCAGCCCGGGGGCAAGGCTGGAGCAGGACCAGCCAGGCAGTGAGGGCTCGGTGGTTCCTGAGCTCACCTGCATTCGTCAGGATTGGGTGTTCACCCTGCGAGTGCCCTGTCCCCAGTGTGGGTCAGCTCCAAACAACAGGCACGCAGAGGGAGGTGGTCCTCCTGCTGCCCACTTGGACGGTGCTGGTATGGCTGCTGGGACCCGGGCTTGGGTTTCAGGATTAGGGACACCTGAGCACCATAAGCCACGTTTGGCTGGGATTAGGCGGGCTCAGCTCTAAGATGCTCTGCTGGCCCTGGGAAGGCACAGGTGCTTGGCTGGGGCCCAGGACGTGCAGGGTTCCCAGAGCCCTCAGGGCAGGCCCAGAAACCCGAGAGATCTCCAGGAGCTGGGCCGCAGGGAGGGCCGGCCAATGGGGAGGAGTGGGCCTGGGGAGAGCAAACGGGGAGAGCGGGGGTCTGCCTCAGGTCAGACTAGGCTGTGCTTCCCCCCACAGACGTCAGACCCAGGTCTGAAGGCCACAGCCCACCTGTCCTGAGGCGGAGCTCCTGCAGACCAAGAAGCAGCATCTATAAAACAGTCTTCTCCCTCCCAGTGTTGCCCAAAAGATCCGGTGTGTCAGCAGGAGCGGGTCTCCAGCCGGACCCTGGCTACTCGGGGCGGACAACCCAGCTACTGTCCCCAGGCACCATGGCACCAGCCCAAGGGGGTGCCATCTGTGGCCATCGGGATCAGGCATCACTTCCACCAAAGATGCTTCCCGACAGGACTGGGCCAGCAGAGGGATGTGCTGTGGGACCTTGGCACTACAGCAGAGACAGGGCAGGGGACACTCGTGGGGCTGTTTGTGATGTGGCCACCTCGGGCCCAGGCAACCTGCTGGGCTTGTTCGCCCCGGGGGTGTGTGGGGGCATCTCCCAACCTGTTTCTGGCAGTGACTGGCCCACAGCGTCCCCCCACGTGCACCCGGACTAGGACCCAAGGGTGGACCGAGCAGGACCGGTGGGCGCTGACCAGAAAGGAGGTGGGCAGTGGAGGTCAGGGCAGGCTTGGTCAAGCTGGGCAGGAAGAGGCCATGGCTCAGGTGAGGGCAGCCAGGGGTCCTGGGCTCCCAGAGGGGCTCAGGGATGAGTGGGGACAGCCTGGGGCTCTTGGTGGCCTGGCCCAGACCCGGCCAGCACGGAGGAGCCTCTCATGGTGGACTCGTAAGAACCAGATGCTTCCGTGAGTGATGTGAGTGTGGGGCACTGAAGCCTCACTGTGGGGGGTGCCCTGACTGGGGTGGGCCGGGTGCCCAGAGCCTGAACAGGGTCCACAGGGCTCAGTCATTCAGCCTGGTGGCCCTGGGCCTCCGGACAAGCGCACTGCCCAGCCTACTCATGGCGTCCCTCTTGCAGGGCCCTGGGCCACCTGCACCACGGCAGCTCCTGGAAGCTCAGCGTCAGGCAGTGAGTGGTGGGTGAGGGTCTTGGGCCCAGCACTGGGGCCTGCTTCAGGCCAGGACACCAGCCACGTCTCTGAGCTGTTGCCTGGCTTGTGGCCACAGGACAGATGCCCCGACCTATGGGTACCACCTGACAATGGCTGTTTCTCACAGGGCAACTCTGCCTGGAGGACCCCTGGCTGGACCTGGCGGTCACCTACTCAGCCAGGCCTGCCACCGTGTGAAACTATGGCTGAGGCACGTGTGGGGTGGGTGTTCCCTGCTACCCACCCAGCAACACTGGGGGTCACCACATGGCTGTGGGATGCTGGGGGGCACCCACGGCCTGCGGAGGGTGTGTAGCCCTCAGCCCAGCCCTTGAGGACTGGTCACCCTCCCCTGTGTATCCGCCTCTCTGGGGGCCCAGGACCTCGGGGACAGCACCTCAGGGGGCTGGGAGAGGACTGGGGTGGCGGCAGAGGGCTTCCCAACGGAGGGAGAGGCAGGGGAGGGGTGGGCTGACCGCAGCGGCAGCGCCTCCACGTCACTGCACAACTCGCAGCCACAGATGAGCGCAGGGCATCGCGGGGCCACTGTAGGTTACACAGACAGTCCGAGGAATTAAAGTCCTGTTTTCATTGCACCATAAAAACATGCCAAGGTGCAGGAGGCGGCCCTGGGCCCAGGTGGAGAGCACCTGGCCTGTGGGGTTCTGGCCCTTCCCTACGCTCCCTGGGAGGAGGGATTGGAACCGGGCTTTGCCCAGGGAGGGGTCTCAGGCCACGCAGTGAGCGACCCTGGAGCCAGGCAGGCCTGAGGGACACACAAGCAGGACAGAATGCCCTGTGCCCAGCTCCGGCCTGAGACCCAAGAGTATAGCGGGTGCCTCCCCAAGTGCAGGGCAGGGGACTGGGGGTCAGCGAGGGAAGCCTGGGTCTGCACACACCACCCCACTGGAGCCCCCAGGGCAGGGGGATGGGGGACATGGCCGGGCCCTTATGTGGCTCCTGATGTTTGGGAACGGGGCCAGGCCCCTGCCTGGGACAGGGAGGGGGTGAGCCCCGCGTGGGGGAGGGCCCTCCACACTGGCGGCGCCCCAGGGCTGTCCCGAGCACCGTGGGGGCTTTGTTCTCCCTTCGGTGGCCACACAGGCTGCGTGAACTGACCAGAGAGAGGATGTCGCAGGCACAGCTGGATTGAGGCTGCCCTGGGAAAGGGGCTGCAGGGGCACTGACGTGGGGCGGCTCCCTGGCAGGTACGTGGGGCTCCCAGCCCGACTGCATCACCCGGCATCACGCCGCGAGGCCGCGTCAGGTCCCTCTTTGGCCCCATGCGGCCATCCCAGTGTCCAGGGCCCCCCTTCCATCCCGGTCAGCTGACCCCGCAAAGCCCGCCCCCTGCCTCCAAGGCTGGGAGGCCATGCCCAGCGCAGAGGGAACCTCCTCGCGGGGCCACCACCCGGGCGTTAAACGGGACACGGCTGATCGCGCTGCATTTGTCAAGAGGCCTGGCCCCTCCCGGCACTTGGCGTCTCAATGGGGCGTCTGAGGGCCGCTGCACACGCTTCACGCGAGCGGCGTCTGAGTTCCCGCAGGCCCATTAAGGCGCAAAGACATTCCTTTGTTCGCTGACAAGCAGGGTCCCACCCAGGGCTCCCGGGCGGCAGACTAAGTGATGTTTTCTTAGGGAAGACACGAGATTAACCGCCGCTAAAGCCCCAGTACAATACCGGGCCCTGCCCGTCGCTGTCAGCGCCACCTCTCCGCGGTGACTGACAGGTGCTGGGGGCCTCCCTCCCCGTCAGCCTCCATGTGCGGGATTAGCCTGAGCCCAGCCAACAAGCTGGATGGGGCCCCGGGAAAGCGGAACATTCGGGGGACAGGGCCTCAGCATCATCCCACTCCTGTCACCGGCCATGACACTGGCAGGTGGCTCTGGAACACAGCCTGCGTTCCCAGGAGGCTCTGCTCCAGGAGGAAAGGCAGGGTCCTCCAGGGAGGGGTGATGGGGACCCCCCGCACGCTGACCCCAGCACAGCATGACTCGGAAGGGATTTCCCCATGGTGACGGATGGGCGGCCACCCCAGGCGCATCAGGGGCATCATGGGCAGGGCACGCTTCCGGAAAACACCCTCTTTATTTGTGCCCTGGAAACGCCAGTGAACTCAGACGTGGGCAGCCCGCGGGGGGTTTCTGAGCAAGTCGTCATCATCTGGCATGGGCGGGGGTGCAAGATGCAGGCCTGGGCCATCCCTGCAGGGTGCTCGGCGGTTGGTCCAGATGCACTGGGCAGGGGCGAGGCTCACCCGGGCTCAGCCTCCAGCATCCTGCCTGCCGAGGATGGGGGTCAGCATGGGGTGGCCCCACGTCCCCACACCCGCCCGCACACAGGGACTCTCGGGGGACAGAGGATAAACCAGCCAAGGGGTGGCCCTGCCCCACCAGGTCGTGCATAACTGTTAGAAACACCCTGAAATGATAAAGCTCATCAGAGGCAGCCCTGTCCGGGAGCTGTGGAGGAGCCAGTGCCCTGGGTGCCCCAGGAGAGGCTCTGGGCCTGGCCCACTGCCCACTGATCCTCTGCCGTGGCTTGGCCCCTCATGCCCACCTGTGGGCATCCCGTGGGTGCTCACTGCTCTGTCCACAGTCCCCCGGGGCCTCGGGACCCCAACCCAGGAGGGGCCGACGGCCAGGGGTTGCCCCTCTCAGGCTGACAGGCGGAAAGGCCCCAACCACAGGCATCCCCCTGGCTGGGGTCAGGTAGGGACTTGCTTATTTCCTCCTAGATGAGTCTCAGGACAAACATCACACCCCGGGGCTTCTGGCAGCCCACTCAGCCTGGCTTTGCAAAGTCTAACAGAACCAGACTGCGGGCGGCTCTGAGCACAAGTCTGCGTCTCCACCTTCTGGGCAAGAGAGAAAGGAGCTGGGCTGTTCTGAGCGGGGCAGGTGGTAGGGAGGCCCACTAAGCATTCCACACCCTGAATCCCCAACCCCCCTGCCCCCAGGACAGGCGCTACGGGGTGACCCCGGCCTCCAGACACCGCCTGTACATGAGGAGCAGCAGCAACCCGGCTGGGGTCTGGAGTGCCCTGTGAGGGGTGGGGCCCTCTCGGCAGGTGCAGCTTCTCCTGCACCTGGAGAGCAATTCACAGTGGCACCCTACTCCCCTTAAACATAGGACCTACCCGGCATGCGTACCTGGCTCTGAGCCTCTGCTGAGCCTGGCCGTGGGGGCAGAGGTCATGCTGAGCACCCTGGGTCTAGGGATGGCCGCTTAGCCTCAGCAGCCGGTCACGGTGGGGTCCAGGCCCGAGCGCTTGGAGATGCGCAGCTTGGCCACCTCCTCGGCACAGGTTGGGTGGATGCCCACCGTCCGCATCACGTGCTGGTAGGAGGCCCCACACCTGCACGCCGGGGACAGGGGATTCGGGGGACGAGTCAGTGCAGGGAGGCGTGTTCCAGTCCCCCCCGCCTCCATCCTCAGGTGGTAGCACACGGGGGAGAGTTGGGAGGTCACGGTCTCCTCACCGTCCCCCAGCCCTGGCCCCCATCCTCTCTTCTCCAGCTGGCAGCCAGGAACACCTGCCAACACCTATGCTGGCCCCGCCCCACCTCCCTTGGAGCAAACACCCCGAGCCTGCAGCAGCCAGGCAGCCCCACCTTGGGGCCCACCTCCCACCTGCCTGGCCTCCTGCTGCCCCCAGCCCACCAGGCACAGGCCCACTCGCCCTCCTCTCTGAGTTCAGCCCCCTCCCTCTGCTTCACCCCAGCCCTCCTGCCTCTGACAGCCCCTCACCAGCTGCCCGGCCTCTTCACACCCAGAAACCCATCCCCACCAGAGCTTCCGCAGCATGGGCCCCGGGGCCCCGCCATGCACAGCTTGCAGCTGGGACCGGCCCCACAGGACACGTACCCCCCGGGAGGCCCTCCCAGCACACTTGATGCCGAGGCCCTGCTCCTGACTGACTGGGCACTCAGCCCCCAACCCTCATTCTGAGCAGAGAAGACCCACTGTGCCCCTCAGGCCTGGCTGGGGACATGAGCCTGTTCCCCCCGGTTGGCTCGGCCAGAGATGGACATGGCCACCTTTCAGGTGACCGACCGGACCCATCCCATTGGGCAGACACTCTCTGAAAACATGACCACGAGTGACCCTGATGTGGCAGACTTCCGACAGCGGTGCCGCTGACTTTCGGGGGACCCCAGCCTGAGTGTCACGTAACGGCCCACATTCCTATGGACTTACTTGATCCCCAGAGCAAATCCTTGAGTAACTTCGCCAGCATTGGGGCCAAGGAAGTGCAGGCCCAGCACCAGCTGTGGGGGCTCCCGCAGACACACCATCTGAAAGGCACACGGTCAGCAGGGGCGTGCGCGGCCGTGGGGGCTCTCTCTCATCCCGGCCAGGCCCACGGGGATGCTCACCTTTATGTAACACTGGGACGCATCCCGTTCAGGCACCACGAACTCCAGTGGTTTATAATACGCGTGATAAACCTGGGTGACAAGACACGGATTCCTGGGTCAGCGGCTGCAGCAAAATAAGTCCCGGGGGCATTTTACAGCTCGACAGGCTGTGGGCACAGTGGGGGGGTGGGCCGGAACTGCCCGCTCAGCCCGCAGGTTGTGGTCTGGGGCAAGGACAAGGCTCGGCTGGCCTCGGAGGCACCCCTCTCCTCCCGGCACGGCAGCCTGCAGACAGACGCTCTCCCACCAGGCCCAAGACCCCCAAGAACTACAGCAGCGGAACGGGTGCCAGACTGGCTACCCTCTGACTTGCCCCAGAGCCCGAGGCTCAGTGCAGGCACGGGCACCGCCCAGGAGCACAGCCCAGGTGGACGCTGCAGAGAATGGACGGGGCGACCGCGGGCAGTGGAAGGGGGGCCCGGCCGCCCATCTGGCCTCCCTCGGGCACCTCGGTGCTTGCCGGGCCCTCACTCGAGCCAGGGGCGGGGCAGGCGCGGCCCCCACCGGAGCTGCTGGACAAAGGCTTTCAGCGCCTGAGAAGGGCCGATAGCGCATTCGGGGCTGCGGCCGAGTAAAAAATGAGCAGAGCCCTCACATGTGCTGCACAGCCATTATTAATTAATGCAGCTTCAGAGAATATTGTTCTAACGAAGACAGAATTGAAAAGAAAACAAACAAAGGGCATTTGGCCATTCAACATTGTGAAACATAAAACAACATCACGGAATGCCATGGACACATGTCCCAGGGCACTTGTGATGAATCGAACAAAAACAGCAAATAAAGTGCCGTTGATGGAGGGAACCGGGGCGCAGGGATGCAGGGCAGGCACTGGAGCCCGGGGCGCTCATTCCCAAAGGGCCCCCCGCTGCTCTGGTGGCCACGTGGGTCCGGTTTCTCCCAGCCCGCCTGCAAGCTGCCACAGCACCCACAGCCCACCAGGCTACCTGGGGCACACGCTGTGGCCAAAGCAGACCCCAGAGAAACCCCCATCTGATGACAAACCCCTCCCTCCGGGGTGGGTGCCTGGGTCTGGGCTGACAGAGGCCCATGAGGACCAGACTCGTGGAGTAGGCACAGGGCCAGGCGGGGGCAGAAGGGCAGGGGTGGAGGTGAGCAGAGGTCGGAGGGCAGGAGGAGCCTTTCAGGTCAAGGCAGACATGCACCCCCCTGAGGTGGGCCGCAGCCCAAAGGCCCCGTCATTCCCGGGGCTGCCTGCCAGCACCGCCAGCCCATCACAGCCATCGTTCCGGGCCCCCACGCCCCGCCCTGCTAAGCTGCAGGCCCCAGGAAGCAGAACGCCAACACTCCCGCTTGCCGCGGGCCTCTGTGGGGGGCGGCCATGATGGGGTGGAGGGCCACACAGGCCTGTGTCCTGGCAGCCCCCTCCCTGGGGCCCTGACTCACCTCCACACGCTCCTCTCCATGGCGAGCCACGGCCTCCTCCTCTGACAGCCCCACACAGCCATACTCCAGCGGTGTGAAGACCGTCGTGGGGACCTGGAGGGTGGACCGGGATTGAAGACCCCACTGGGGTACACCGAGAGCGGTAGTTGCAGGCTAGTCCCTGGACAGGCAACCCCCTCTCTTGTTCCCGGGCTGCACCTCACACACAGTTGCACACGCACACGCACATGCTTGCACGCACAGACACACGTGCACCCCCAGAACGAGCTGCAGCTCCCGCAGGCTGCAAGTGGCATCTGAAGAGGAGGGGCACTCACGTTGTCATAGTCCATCAGGTCTGAGGACCGACTGCAGAGCCGCTGGGCTAAGAGCCTCCCGGCCATGATAGCCGTGGGCGTCAGCTCTGGCCGTCCCTGGGAGGTGGGAGCACGGGGTTACTTCAGCTTGACCCTCAGTGGGGGTACCGCCTTCCCAGTGGGGCGTCTCCCCCAGACGCATTTTGCCTCTACTTGTTCCCGCATGCTCCCCTCTGTCCTGCTTGGGGGGAGACAGCTGTGGTCACGGCCCCTTCCCTGGAAAAGGGGGTGAGCCGCTAACAAGCCTGGCCACACCGCCCATACCCACTTGTGACTTCTCTCAGGACCCCTTCTTCACGTCAGTGCCTTTGCAGAGCTGCCCCCACAACAAAGCTCAAAAGGGACCCAGCCACCATTTACCCATTCGCACTAACGGATTCGGGCTAAGACGGGCCCTGGGAGCAGCAGTGGGCTCCGACACGCAGCTTGTCTGGCACGTCAAGCCCATTACCGAGCCCAGATCGGACGCCGTTTCATGGAGGCCTCTGCCCCAAGGTGTGTCCTGCCGGGGAGCAGGGGGTGGCACAGCCCCCGTGTCCCCACACGCATCGGCCTGGGGCTGGCTGCCAATCACCCCTGCAGCAGCAGGAAATGCAGATGTTGTTTGACATTCCAGAAATGAATGGAGATCGGCAGCGATAAAGCCGTGTAGGCAGCCCGTGCATTCCACCGGCCTGACTAACGGGGACACAGCCCACACGGCACACGAGGTCTCCCTGAACCACGGCCTCCCCTCGCCAGACCCCTGGGGGTTAACGCTTCTTGCTGCTCAGAGTGACCTTTCTGAGGGAGCAGGCTGAGTGTTTTAAGACACAGCACTGCCCAGCTAAGCGGCCAGGTCCCCAGGGCAGTGAGCAAGCATGAAGCCTCGTCCACACCAATGGGTCGACTAGGTGGCCAGATGACCCAGCGGGGGGAGCGGCTGGAGCTCTGACGCACCCAGCGGGCTGTCCCCGTGGTCGCGACACAGGGGGCTGTTTCCCACACAGCATCTCATGAGCCTGGGTTCATGGGGGGGCTCGAGGCTCAAGCGACAGCCAACTGGCTCCCATCTGAGCGCTGGCCACGGCGGGGGCGGCCCCTCTGGTACAATGGGGACACCGGGGCCAGGCTGTAGTGCAGGACAGACTGTCTCCAGATGAGCAGGCTGGCCCTTCGGGAACAAAGGGAGGCCCAGCCGTGCATGGCCTCCCCACGCCCCCCCCCCACCGTCTCCACGTGTGTGCCAGGCTCTCTGGAAGCCCCCCACCTATCACAAGCTGCAGCGGAGGCTGGGGAGGCGGAGGGAGGGGCCGTCCCACAGCATGGATGACGACCGCCACCTTTCTGACCCCCACACTGAGCATCTCCTGACACCTGAAATAGCTCATTTGCTTGTCATCTGTGACTGTGACAGAACATCACCTCCATGAGGGCTGGGACTTCTGTCTGTTCCTGCAGTGACCCCAGAACCCAGAAAAGTGCCTGGTGCTCAGTGTGTGAAGAATAAACATAAACTAACACCACGGTGGGTTTCACAGCACCCCCAAACTCATATCCCCCCAGAACCTCAGACTGTGCCCTCCTGGGAAGTTGGGGTCTTTACAGGGATAATTAAAGTGAGGATTGACATGAGGTCAGCCTGGATTCAGGTGGCCCCAAATCCAGGGACAGGCAGGCCCCGGAGGAGATGCTTGTGAAGATACCTGGGGCCTCAGAAGCTGGACCTGGCGAGGAGGGTCCTCCCCAGAGGAGGGAGCACAGCCCTGATGCCTTGACCTCGGGTTTTGGGCCTCCAGAACAGGAAGGAACAAATTCTGCTGTTCTGACCACCCAGTTCGTGGCGCTTTGGGGCGGCACCGTGCAGAGGCCTGCTAGGTCTGGGGGCCCAGCCTATGATTGGGACCCTGCCCTGGCTGCCCTCCTCGGGACACGATGCACGTGTGCAGGACAGGTTGACTGATCCTGAGGCGCCGGGGCTCATAGCTGAGCAGCCCCCGGTGTTGCTGGGCCCTTAAGGGGGGCCACTGACCGATGCCTCCCAAGCCGGGCTCACGGGAGTGCGGACCGCCCAAGATCAGAGGTAAACCGAGGCCAGGGGGTCGAGGCCACTCCATGGTGTGCAAACAGACACCATCCCTCAGAGCTGACCCGTGAGGAGCTTCACGGAATAATCTGTGGACGGTGCCCCTTGTCCACCCACCTGTCCACAGAGAGGAGGAGCATGGAGGCGAGGGTGATGCCAAGTCCTCCTGGGGCTCAGCGCAGAGCCCCTGTGAGCCACAAGGCGGGGGTACAGGGTCGGGGAACGGGTTGGGGGCAGGCAGTGGCGCAGGCCATACCTCCGCCACGTCTCCGATGGCATAGATGTGGGGGACGGAGGTGGCTTCCTGGGCGTCAACCAGGATCTTCTGAGTGTTGGGGTTGGTACGCACACCAGCCTTCTCCAAATTCAGACCTCTGGTTTCTGGAACTCGGCCTGAAGGACACAAAGAGCAAGGATGGGAGGTTTTCGTTAGTGGTTCTGACCGAGATTCCTTGTTTTATTTAAAACCCTTCTCAGAATGTCCACTTAGAATTGGTAAGACATCAAGCACCAACAGTGCCAAGGGCCTCAAACACGTGCTCACACATGTATGTACGTACACACACACGTGTGTATACATGTGCACACACAAACACCTGCATAGACTCAATGAAAGGACGGAGCAGGAATGGGGAGGAAATGGGGTGGATGGAGAGTCAGCAACAAGACCCTCCTAAACACATCCTATGATACAATTTTGTTTCTTTAAATCATATACACAGGGCTTCCCTGGTGGCGCAGTGGTTGGGAGTCTGCCTGCCGATGCAGGGGACACGGGTTCGTGCTCCAGTCCGGGAAGATCCCACATGCCGTGGAGCGGCTAGGCCTGTGAGCCATGGCCGCTGAGCCTGCACGTCCGGAGCCTGTGCTCCGCAACGGGAGAGGCCACAACAGTGAGAGGCCCGTGTACTGCAAAAAAAAAAAAAAAAAAAAAAATATACACAGTTTATACGTATACATATTCAAAAAGTAAAATCAAACATGGAAAATATCCCTATAACCTGTAAACAACCTAAAACAAAGGGGCCTATTGTAACAGAACACGTGGAAAGACAACTCGGGAGACCCTGCGAACCCACATTGGAACTGTACCTCCAAGGGTCACGTCCCCACAAGTGAAGATACTAACAGGTCCTACGTGTCACTCAAAGAGGATGGTTCAAACTCCGTAACGTCAACTTTGAATTGGAAATTCATGATTTTTAAAAAATACAAGGCTCCTGGCTCTGACCACAGAAACGGTGTAGAAGCAGCAGTAACCGAGGGCGATGTGCCCCCAGCCCCAGACTGTGACCCCTAAGCCCCTCCCCGCGGAAGGGGCCGGACTCCGAGGGGCCAGGTACCCCAGGCCACATGGTGGAGTGATGGACAGGAAGGATCAGCATGGTCGCAGGCTCAGCCCAACAGGACCTTGCAGCCTCTGAAGGCATCAGCCCAAGAGGAAGTCGGAAACAGGACCCAGGCCTCACAGACACTGGGGCCCCATCCCCTGTGTGCATTTCCCGGCAGGGGTGTCTCAGGGTCCCCACGTGGCCCCCCGGGCTGGCCTCCGCCCCCACCAAGACACCCCTCCTGCAGCTTGTGCGAGGCAGGACGGTGCTCCACGTGGGTTTACCTCTCTCTGCCACCAGGCTGTGGCCTCATGTCCCCACATCTGGCAGCGGCCGTTCCCCCGGCACCCATGGCGCACGAGCTGACCCAAAGGAGGCAGACAGTGCGCGCAACCTCACCCCCCCACTCCCCGGGCAGCCCCAGCTCCGAGACCTCCAGGGCCTGCACTGCACACCCACCCATCCCTGCAGGCAGTCAGCGCACGAACCCTGCTCTTGGGGGAGAGGCCAGGAGGGGAAGTGCCAGGCACTGCCGGCTCCGTGTGCTCACAGCCTGGGCCCCGTCACAGCTGAGCTGCCTCACCACCCTTTCTCTCCCAGTTCAGACGATGTGGCCTTGTCGAGCCAGGGCGGCAAGGGCCACTCTTCCTGCCCGACCCCAGGCAGGCAGCGGGTGGCCCCTGTCACCGTGGCTGGGGGATCCCGACGGCAGGACGCATGGCTTCAAAGGCACAGTTCCCACAGCTTCCATGGCTCAGGCCCCAGAGGTTGGGTGGTGGCTGGTGGAGCCCGGGGAGGGGAGCCTTAAGTCTCCAGCTGCTCTCCTGGCGGGAAGTCAAAACACAGGCTCAGCTAAGCCTGCTTCTTGAGCGGATGGCTCCGGCCTCTGCATTCGGCTCGGCCCCAGGAATCGGGGGCTGAGGGCTGGCGCCCTTCGCCGTCAGATTGGACACGGGTAGTGCAAGGCCAGGAGGGCCCCACCTTCTGACGGCACCAGTACTGGCCCTATGGTCCTGATGGAGACCCATGAGTGCAGAGTGGGACCTGCCGCCTGCCCAGCATCCTGCCAAGGTGCCTGGGGACCCAATGGGCACCTGGGAGGGGACTGGACTGTGCTCCCAGAGAGGAGGGAGCTGGCCCCACAGGCAGGACTGGAGGGCATGGGCTTAGTGGGCGACAGCCCCTTATGCAGGGGCTCATAGCTCAGTCCTCAGGTTCCTCTCCAGGCCCCCGGGCCCTGCGCCTCCTGGTGACACTCTGGGCTGGGGCTGGAGAGTCCAAGGGCAAAGCCGGCAGCACTTGGACCAGCTGCTCTGACGCCGGCCATGCTGTCCCAGGCTCTCCCTTGCACCCCTGCCTGGCTGGTCACAGGAGGTCAAGAGTGCTTCCTCCTGCGCCTGTGGTAACCATGGTAACTACACACCTTGCAGATGCCAGCAAACCATATCCCAGATCCCAAAGGAAATAAAGATAAATTTGAAAGTAGTAACAGGAGACGGTAACATATGCTGGAGTTAGGTGGCCTCTGCAGTCCATTTTGAAGCCAGGATTTTTTAGGACGTTCTGCATACATGAACTTGGAAAGTATGTGGGATGTGTGAGCCAGGCCACTGGTAAAAAGAATAAATGGATGGTTGATGGGGGGTGGGGGGCAGTACAGTGAAGAACAGGCCGCATGCAGCAGGCACTCCACTGACGCTTCCAGAATGAAGAGTGAAGGAAGGGAGGGGCTGGAGCAGGCGAAGCCCCAGGGGCAGCCGCGGGCACCTCAGGGCTTGGAAGCTGGGCCTTGCGGGTGAGGCCTGGGGTGGGCAAGCCCTCGACAGGGGTCACACAGGGAGGGACAGGCCCACGCCCTCTGCCGCGCTGCCCCCTCGTGCTCAGAGCAGGGGGTCATGCCCTCCCTTTCAGCTCAGGCCCAGAGCCCCCCAGAGCCCCAGAGGAAGATGGAGAACGGGTGTGGGGTCCGGGGGGCTACCCAGTGGCTGGTCGCTCGGGCGCCAGCTCAGGCCCAGGCTGGGCTTACATGGCAACGGTCACGTCGTTCTCCGACTGCCTCCCTCGCACCTTGTGTGCAGGTAGTGCTCCTCCCACGATTGGTGGAGGCCTGTCCCGGTCACCCTGCATGTCACGGTCACACACTGCCCTGTCCGGCACGCGGGCTGCCTGCTCCTCGCCCTGCACGGGGTTGGTGGGCCCCCAGGATAAGGATGGCATCCTCAGGGGGGCTTCGGGGCGCAGGCAGGGCTGCCCCCTCCTCAGTGGCAGTGGGCTCTGCTCATTTGCAGGGCGGTGGAGGGGGGACTGTGAGGACTGAATTTGCACTTCTTTGACTACTAGTAAAATTCGGTGTTTTTTCGGCCACATGTTAAATTAGCTGTATCTGCTCTTGAGAATGTCCGATACTGCCCTTTTCATTCATTTATACGCATCCTCGTGATTCTCTTCCCTTGTAAGAGTTTCTTCCTTAAAACCCACGTGACTCGCTGCCGTGCTTATTACAAATGACGAGAACACTAGAACTCCACGTACGAGCAGACACCCGGCTTCCTCCTTGGAGGCGATGTCCACACACCCTGCCCTTGGAGCTGCCCCTCGCCTGCTGGCCGGAGTCCCTTGGGGGGACTGTGTGAGCTCTGGTGCCTCGAAACTGGGATGGCCCTCCCTCCCAGCGCCGACTGCCCAGGACACCCAGGGCAGCATTGCGCCCGAGAGTGCTCGATGCGGCCGGGCCAGTCCAGCCTCCCCGGGTCGCACTGGGAGAACCACCAGCTGGTCATGGCTACTTGCTCCTCAGCACACGGGGACGCAGACAACCAGATACACGTCCTCTCACGTGCCCCTTGCCTCCCGTTACAGGAAGACGGGCATTCCCTCCAACTTCATGCCTCCTTGGAGCACACTTCCCGACGAGCAGGGGGATCGTGTAACGAGGGAAGATTTAAGTGCCGGCAGGAGTGTGAATGGTGAGCACAGGCTGTGGTCAGACAGACCACAGCGAGGGTGCACAGGCAGCCCAGGCAAAGTGCCGGGAGGCAGGGACCCACCCTGGGCGACCCTCCCAGGGGGCACAGCCAGGCCACTGTGGGGTCCCCACCTAAGAGAACACAGCCACACGAGGGTCTCCCGCAACCACAGCAAGACACGGTCCCAGGGAACAGGCCTGGTAGCCTTGGCCCGAAGCTGGCCGAACCAGGCTGCATCTGTGCTCAGACTACCAGCTCCTCCCCAACCTCCAAGAGGCGGCCCTGGACGGAGAAGGGGCCCCGGCTGCAGGCATCCTGGGCACCTCGGGCCCCCATCACTGTGTCCTCGGGCCCAAGGGCTTCAGTGTGGTCGTTGGGTGCTGTTGGGAAACTGGCCTCCAGTCCTGAGCCAGATCTCACGAGCTCCCTTTTCCCACGTTTGAGGCTCAAACGTGACACAGGTAAACGGCAATGGCTTTTTGCTAAGACAAAGCCTGAAGAAGAGGAGATGGCTTCATGGGCTGACTCCCCCTGCCTTGTCTCGAGGCAGGCACTCTGGGCCCCGTAACAGTGGCCACCTGGGTGGGCTCTTCCAACTTGGGCAGGGCTCCTGTGGCCCAGGGATGGACGTTCCAGAGCCTTCATCCTTCCCTGGAGGCTGGAGATGCTGAGGGGCCCGGGACCGTTTCAGCTCCTGGTTTTTCCGAGGTCATGGTGCTCCAGCCATTCTTTAAAATAAGAGGAAGCTACAAGGAAGCTGAGGGTTCCTGCTCGGAGGTGTCCACTCAGGGCCAGCCGGTCCTGCTCCCGCCCCCCACCCCCCCACCACCACCACAGCCAGGCTCCAGGCCACAAGTGGTTAACTGTGCGGGTGAACACGAGCCTGCGGCAGGCGGGCTGACTGTCTTCACTCAGCACCGTAATCGGCACATCTGCAGACAGGAAATCCTCCTCCTGCGAGTTCCCAGCCTGTTATCTAAGACACCTGGTGTGGGTGGGTGATTCACAGACAAACAATGAGCCGGCCCCCTGCACAGCAATTAACTGCTTTAGCTGCTAATGTGTTTAATCCACCACGTGGAGATCAAGGCTGCACCGAGGAAGAGGCTGGCAGACTGCAGGGCCCACGTCCCATCCCCGCATCTGCGAGCCTCGTCGGCTGTGGCCAAGGCCGTCCACGTGGACAGTCCACAGGGCATGAGGTGCATCTTTCCCTTTTCATTTTTAACATGTCAAGTCCAGCCGGTGTGGATGCAGCACTGGCGTCTGGGCAGACCTACAGTCTGCGAGCTCTTTGCCTCCTCAGCCGTGCCGCCCAGGTCGTTGTATTTTGACCTCCAGGATCACCCTTTGTTGCAAGTAGAAATAACGCTTGGCTCAAGGCTTACCTGCTAAACAGGCGGAGAACATTCCCGGTTGTTAAACTGGGAAATGGTTCCTGAATGTTTACAAAACCTGGTGGGAGCAGTGGCCCCGCCAGCACTTGCCCGTGCAGACCCAGGAGGCGTGCCAGGAACCCGCCACCGCAGCGCCGCCTCGGAAAGCAAGGTCAGAGGCCAAGGACTGTGAAAAGCTTCCACCCCCAGCATCAATCACGCCCGGCAGACTGTCTGGGGGATGCTCTTTTTGAAAATACAGAAAACAAAACCAGTTGGGGAGGGCTCCCGGGGCCTTGCCTGCCGCCCACCAGGGTCGTCTGGACACTGGGAGGACCATGAGGCTTTCCGAGGGCCCGGCCCCTCACCCTCTGGCTGCTGCCAGCAGCGTGGGCTCAGCTGATGGCACCTGGGTGCAGGCCCACGCCTCAGTACAAAGGCGTTGGGGACCAAGTGGGAGGATGGGGTGCGAGTGGGAGGGGGAACCAGCCACCTCGCCAGTTAGAACGGATTTTAAATTAATAACAATCAGTTTATGTTTCTGGGTTTGAGTAGCGTTCATCAAAATAAACCTACGTAAGATTTACTTTTACAGTTTGGTCAAGAACATTTCCTCTGGTAATTTAGCGGATCTTGGTCAAGAGGCAGTAAGTTCACTCCGGGCATTTCAGATCTTTGCCTTGTTCCTCAGAAGTGAATCGCTGACTCCTCCGCAGTTTCATGCTCTGATTTCCCACTACTCTGAGCACCTCAGCTTCTCAGAAGGGCGCTGCCCCCCGGGCCCACCTCCGGGGACGTGGGGGCCTGGGAAGCCGGGGTGGACAAACGCTGGGGGACAGGCCCTCTGCGGGCTCGGCACACTCGCCGAGTGCTGTGGAGCCGGACAACAAGTCTGACGACCACACGGACTCAGAGCCCAGGCCCAGACGGGGGACGAGTGACCGGGCTCAGCACGGAGAGACCCACGGGCTGGAAGCACGGGAGAACGAAGACACTGACCATCCCTACATTTAAAATGCAAGTTGACAGATCAGGAAAAAGGGTCCCAAGCCCACGGGCCACAGGCACCAAGGCAGGTGGGTGTCCCGGCAGGTGAGCCCACACGCCCTCGGGAGCAGGACCCGCAGCCCCTCTGTGGGGAGCCCCTCGCAGCGCCTGCGCTCTCTGCTCCACCCTCAAAGCCCATTCCTCTCTAGGCTGACCGTCCCAGCCCTGGCAGGGGCCCCCCAAATCCACTCTCCCCTTCTCCGTGGGGGCAGCCGGGCGCAGGGAGGGCCCAGCCTGGGAGGGAGTGTGCCCGACAAGGTCACCAACAAGCCGTTTCTGCATGGCCACGCTTGCTCGGCCTTCACCCCCACAAACAGGTGGACCCATGCCTCTCGGGGCACGGGAGGCAGGGTGGCAGCCAGCCCACTGCTGGGAAAGGCCCAGGGCCTCTGCCCTATCACTAGACACTGCCTTTGCAAATCTGCAAAGTGTGATTTCTGGCAAGGCCGGGAGGACACCCACTCCCAACACTAGATGACCCACAGAGCTGAAGGCAGCCAGGGGGACGCGTCAGAAGCAACAAGAAGCTGGCTAGAAGCTACACGTCTCCATTACATTCGCATCTCCATTACGTTCACGTATTAACAGCAGCTGGTTTCTGCATGCCACTGTCCACAGCAGCATTTTCCAAGACACCCAGAAGACAGAAGCAACCCAAGTGTCCACTGGCAAATGCCTGGATGAGCCTAGTGTGCCATATGCAGCACTGCCCACCTTCACAGGTTATGACACGGACAACCTCCAGGACACAATGCCAGTGAACTAAGTCAGACACAAAAAGGGAAACACTGTAGGGTCCCACTCACTTGAGGGACCTGGTCATCAGAGTCACAGAGACAGAAAGTAGGAGGGTGGGGGCCAGGGCCTGGGAGGGGGTGGGGGGTTATCTGATGGGGACAGAGTTTCCATTTGGGATGATGAAAAGTTCTGGAGGTGGAGGGTGGTGTGTGAATGTACTTAATGTCACTGAACAGAGCACTTAAAAATGGTTAAGATAGTAAATTTTTTTTTTTTGCGGTACGCGGGCCTCTCACTGTTGTGGCCTCTCCCGTCGCGAAGCACAGGCTCTGGATGCGCAGGCTCAGCGGCCATGGCTCACGGGCCCAGCCGCTCCGCGGCATGTGGGATCTTCCCGGACTGGGGCACAAACCCGTGTCCCCTGCATCAGCAGGCGGACTCTCAACCACTGCGCCACCAGGAAAGCCCAAGATAGTAAATTTTATCTTACTCACACGTTAAAACAGTTAAAAAAAGGTAAAAACTCCGTTATCGTTTGTATGTTATAAACAGCTATCTTGAAGCTATAGTGGAAAACAAGTCTAATTTACTAAAAAAACACATCTACACCAAGGTTTAAAGTTAGTAGGAAATGTACGCGAGGCCTCGATAAACCACCCATAGGACTAACTAGTCTCCCCGACGAAAACCCAGCTGCCTGCGACCCACCATCCACAGCTCTTCCTTGGTTTTCATTTCCAGTACGAGGAGTGCTGGGGAAGAAAGACCAGGAGAGCACAGTGTGCTCGGACGGAGGAGGAGCGAGGCTGGTCAGGGCCACCTCATGGCCTTTGTCCAGCCCCCACCCCAGAGCCAGCAGGGTGACGAGCGCCAGGAGTGGCGAGAAGGGGGCCAAGATGCCCGATGGAGGGGAAGGCAGTATGCCTTGTCCCCCGAGTGTGCGTAGGAGCACCTGGTCCCCGAGTGCACGCAGGAGCATGGGGTCCTGAGCATCCTTACCTACGGCCCACAGGACGGTGTCAAAGGTGCCTGTGTCCTTCTTGTCGGAGGCGAGGTCCACCCAGGTGACCTGGAGTCGCCCATCTGAGAGCCTCTCCACCCTCAAGGGGGTGCAGCCCCTCAGGATTCGGGTGCCGTGAACAGCCATGTGCTCTGTGACCAAGGAAGCCATTTGCTGCAAAGCACAAGAGGACATGCCTTGAGGACCGGGCAGCAGTGGGAGTGTCACTGCTGAGGCCTGTGGAGAGGACCTGGGCCTACAGCCTGAAAAGGTCCGGGGCCCCAGGGGAGTCTGTCCAATGGAAGAGGTCAGGGCCCCACGCCTTCTTCCAGGATGCCTCACACAGGCCGCCCCGCTCCGAGTGCCCTGCTTTCCACGGAGCTGAGGGCCGAGCCGGGAGAGCCTCTGACACCCCGACCCCCTCCAAATCTGAGGACCCAAGCCCCTCGGTTAGGGTGCACGTGATCTCTGGACTCTCTTTAGATGTTAGTTAATTGAGTCTTCACTGAAATGGCAGAGATGCACCCCTTCTCCCGGGCTCTGCCTGCCTGGCCCCCCGGCTGGGGTCAGCAGTGGGGTAGCTGGGAGTGGAGGTGGGCACCTTCGCTTCCCACCAAGAACTGCTAGGGGAGGTGGCACGGCATGAGGAGGCGCTGCAGGGGGTTCCTCCCTCCCAGCCCAGGCAGCTGTGCCCCCAGGGCCACGGTGGGGGCTCGAACAAGCCATCAAGAGAAAATACAAGTCACTGTTTAACTCTCCTGACTCAGGGGCCACCCCAGCATGAGGAGCTTTGTCTCTGCCCCAGGAACAGGTGGGCAGGCTACAAGGCCTCACCTGGAGCCTGCTCTCCCCCCGCTCCCCCGACTCCAGCCTGGTGACCCCACCGTTTCTGTGTGCCAGCCACATGCAGATTCTCCCTCTCCTGATACCATGACCACCCGCCAACCGGGCTCTCCAGCTCAGCCTCATTGGCCCCCTTCTCCACGTCCCTGCGGGCCTCTGCCTCTCGGGCCCCATCTCCACCTGCGTCCAGCATGAGGCTCGAGGCCTTCCCTGGACATGTGTCCCCGTGACAGGTGCTCGGGCGTGTGTACTGAGCAGGTGACAGGACCGAGGGGTGCACTGCCCCAGAGCTGTGCAATGGACAGTGCCCATTTCTGCAGGGCACCAGGAGCCTGGTGTCTTGACAATGACAACCCAGACCTGGATTTTAAAGTGACATCTCCTCGGAGGGTTTTTGGTTTAAAAAAAAACTCCACACGCTCGTTACGTGGGCACGTCCACCATCAGGGAGAGAGTCTGCGCCCCAGGGCCGGTGCTGCCCCGTGCGGTGGACGGGGAGGTGGCGAGGCTGCAGTGGCCTGGCTCAGCATCACGTCTTTCCAGTCCATGGTGGCCGGGCCACCATCTCCCGTGACGGTCACCCAGGGCCTCACCAGCTGCCGCCAGCTCCCTGTCCATGCTACCCTTGGATAGTGGAGCTCCTCGGACCTCAGGGGGCTCAGCGAGGAAGCCAGGACAGCACTTCTGCCCACACACACTGGCCGCTTACTACTGGGTGACCTGACCTCATGGCCCGTGAGCTGGCCAGCGTGCCCAGTGTCCCTCTGGTCCCTGCCACACTCCCCACGTGCTGACCCTTGCTGCAATACGCTGGCAGGTGTTTATTTTGCCAACAATCTCCTCATTCGACTCAAGGGCCAGTTTCTAAAGACTGAGACCTCGCTCCCAGCCCACACCTGCACCTGCCCAGGTGGGCCACAGGTGGAGGGGACACCGGCCCGGCATTACCTGGTCGAAGGCCCGGAGAGGGACACTGCGTATCATGACAGTGGTATCCAGGCCGAGCCCAGTGAGGAAGCCAGCACACTCCAGGGCCACGTCTGCCAGAGCAGGCTAAGGAACGCTAACGGAAGCTAGGCAGCAAGACCCCCGGTGCCTCCGCCAGCAGCCCCCGTCTCCACCAGTCCCCAGCAGCCCAGAAGAGTCTCCAACACTGGCCACAGAGACACTCTCCCCACCACCCCCATCTCTCAAACACACGTCCAGGGCAAGGTGGAGGCTCCCTTCAGCACCCACAGGCCAGGCGGGTTCTGCCTCCATGGGGCCTCTGTCCAGACTCCCTGGAGGTTAACCAAGGGGCCTGTGTGGTGAAGGACAGGAGATGTGCCCAGACCTCAGTGTCTCCATTTTCCTGCAGACACACCCTCCACCCTCCCTGGAGTTACTGCTCCCCCTTAAGGAACCGGCCTGAGTGGGGCTGCTCTCCAGGGAGGACCGTCTGCCTCACGGCTGTGTCCAGCTGCCCAGCCAGCGAGTGACTCAGGAAGAGCCTCCAGGAAGCCCCAGCCTCAAAGGTCAACCTCAAATTGTCCCTCGAGCACAGGTCATCCGCCCTGAGTGGGCCTGTAAGTGCCTGTAAGTGCCTGGTTCCAGGTGGCAGAGGGCAAGCCCCATGGGAGAGAGTGCAGTGAGCGGGGGAGGTGGGCCTGGGGCCCAAGCTTCCACTCTCAGGATGGTGAACACAGCTGTCTATCTGTCTGTCACCTGCACGCAGCAAAGGATACAGCTGGCCCCAACCACCAACCTGTAAGAGAGATGGACAGAGAGAGAGAAATTGAGTCTCACACGTGGCCGCCATGATGCACGCAGCCGTCCCTGGTGGGGCTCTGAGGGGGACGGGGCCCTGAAGCCTTCATGCAGGGTGCCTGTCAGCTGACATGTCACTATTGCGGAGTCCCTGCGGCTAACTGTTCAAACAGGCTGTCCCAATGTACAAAACCCACTTCCCAGAGCTCCAGCTGTGAATGACAGACAGAGCTGCTGGTTTGGGAAATTGCCTGGTGGCGAAGGAATGAGTGGCCAGGGACAAAACAGCACGTCCCGGGGATGGGACTGGAGGCGGGACAAACATGGACGAAGCCCAGTCAGAAGAAGCAGGAGGGTTTTCCTTCTCTCCTAAGGAAAGTTCTGCCTTGGGTTCCTCTGGACCTCCTGCAGCCAGGCTGGAAACAGACGGGGAGGCACCAGACGAGGGGCGGCTCCTGGAAGCCCTGTCTGTTGGCAGAACACTCTGGGACCATGGGGCCCAGGCAGACGGCCCACCCCATGCCCACCCAGCCCCACTGCACACAGGCCTGTGGCTGGGAGAGTCAGCTCCCCGGGCAAGGGCAGCCTGGGAGAGGGACACAGGATGCCGGGACCCAGCAGAGCCTCTCCTGTTATTCAGCTGCACATACCCTGCATGCACACACGTACACACACACACACACACGCACACACGCACACACGCACACACGCACACACGCACACAGGTACACGTGAACAGAACTGAACACAGAGCGGAGACTCCCAGCCTGGGCGGCGTGTGGGTGGGCTTGTCAGATCACCCCTCAGCCTTTGAACGAGAGGAGGTGATGCAAGGATGGATAAGCAAATGTCAGCTCTGACCCCAGCAGGTACTAATGATATAATTCCATTTCAAACAGCAGCACATCTCTGGGAATACTGTTGCCAGTGCCCTGCGGGAAGCAACTGGCATACGGCTTCCTCTCAGGAGCCGGGACAGGAGTGCTGGCATCCTGTGCAGAGTGAGTGGGGAGAGCTCGGCATGTGAGGCACACACACATAGGCACAATGCACATGTCTGCGTGTGGGTACACTCAACGTTACACAATCTGCCCTCTCTCAGTCTCGATGTGTATGGGGAAGGGGACAAGCCTTTCTTTAAAATATGAAACTACGAGTTACTTAAAATGCAAACAGGCTTGAGCTGCTTTGAACATCCTGCCCCAATGCAAGGACCAATGAAGAGCATCTGTGTGGACCTCACAGTGCCCTGTGCTCCCATTCAGGGTGGCCATGGCCTGGGCAACCGTGACATGCAGGTGCCGGGGAGCCCACTGCCCGCCTGCTGGGCTGTCCTGCTCGTCCGAGCCTTCCTGTCTCCGTAGAGCAGACCCTCTTGGGAGGGTGGGGCAGTGGCTGCAGCCTGAAGCCCACAGCCCAGCTCCAGGCAACGTAGCAACATGGTCTCCTGATTTTGGCAAAAGCGTTTTGTTCCTGCGGTCCCTGGGCACCTCCTCAACCCCTGCAGGGAGCAGGGTAGGGTGGCGGGGTGGGCCCCCACTCCCACCTCCAGGTCATGGTACCCCCAGCCCCAGGCTACTGGTTCCGAGCCGCCAACAGAGGGCACATCTGGGGGACAGGCACCAGCCAGGCCGGGCCTCAGTGGACGTCCTTGACCAAGCATGGGTGGCTGAAACCTCAGAGCGGGCAGGCATCCACTGGCCCTGATGGTCACCTTGGGCCTCATCTTGTCTCCAAGAGGAAAGACGGTCAACAGTGTTGGTTTTCACTCCACCCTGCCCCCAATTCATCAAATAAGTATTATTCTTCGAAAAATGCAGGATTCAAGGTCTCAACCAGAGAACTCCCTTCAAATGGACTGGAGTAAGAAAACAGCAAAAATGGAGCTGGCGCCTGCAGGTGGGGTGCAGGCAGCCCTGAAGGGACGCTGCGTTTTTATTGGCAGGTTTGAAGCTGCAGATGGGCTTTGCCGACCACCTAGGAGACCCCAGCCTGGGTGGGGCTGAGGCTGGTGCCAAGGCACAGTGCCCACGGCAGGCCCTGCAGGCAAAGGGAGGACCTGGGGTGGTGGGGCCTCTGAGGACTGGACACACGGTCTCACACTGCAGCAGGACACCCCACGGGGGCTCCACCTGCACCCAGAGCCCCACTCAGCTGTGTGTGTGTTCAGGGAGCCCCTCTGTGTGCCCTTCGGTGCTGCAAACACTGTACTCCAAGGTGTAACTGCCGTGGGATTAGCCTGATCACAGGGCTGGCTCTCTCCTTAAAGTCTGAAGGGGGAGGAAGCAGAAACAAAGCCTTCCTTCAGGCCTTGGAGCCCCAGCTTAAAGAGCTCTCCACCTGCCTCTTGAGTCTGAAGGCCCCAATCTGCTCCCCGGGGGTGCACCCACACAGCATGGGGGCCCTGCAGCTGTCCCGCCAGCACAGGAAATGCTGGGGCCACAGAGCTTGGGGGCCCCAGGAGCAGCTGGACACAGGATGTCCAGAAAGCACCAAGACCCTGGGGGGCAAAGGCGGGTGGGGCAACAGCGGAGGCTGAGGGCCGGCTCTCCAGGCCTGAGCTGCTGGCCACACAGCCTCATGCAGATGCCTCTGAGCCGCCAGCCGCGGCCCGCACCCCATCGTGGGGAGGAAGACAGGACGCCACGGAGCCCATGGGCCCTTGGGAGCCGGCTAGTGGAGGCTCCACCGCTGCAGGCCGAGGCCAGGCACACTGGGCACCTTCAGCCGCCGGCTGGCCTCCTGGCCGGGGCCAAGTGGGAAGGTCCTGGCTGGCTTCGGGAGGCCTCCAGGGCCGGGGGCAGCCCTCGGGTCCATATTCATTTCAGCTCCATTTTAAAGGCGAGTTAAAATAAACACGGGGAATATTTATAAGGCAAATAAATCTGGCAGAAACAGCCCCTCAGAGTGTGAGCAGAGGCCCCCCCAGCCCAGCCCAAGCTGATAAAATACAGAAATGCTACTGTAGACCCTCGGGCTTATTTTGACTGCGGGCAGGAATGTAAGGAGTAAACACTGACTCCCGTATCACACTGTTACAACTTGCATCCACAGCTCCGCACAAAAGCTGCGTTTCACAGAAGCATCGTACAGGGATATATCTCCAGCTTAATTTTTAAAAAAACCATTTCCTCACATAAATCATGCTCAGAATGGAACGGGTGACTGATACATTGCAAACACTTTTTTCCTTAAACAATAACATACCTAGATTCCTTCTAAACGAAAGAGCTTTTTAAAAAAAAGTCTCCTAAACGTTTTTTTTTTCTGAAGAAAATAAACACTTTCCTGACCCCAATATCTGGGGCTGTCTTCCTGGCCGCGCAGGCCGCTGCCCCAGCACGTGGTCACTGGGGGCAGCTGCGCGGGGCCCCTGCGCCCGGGCCTCCTTCCGGCCTGTGCGGCCTCTCTGCACACCAGCCTCCGGTGAGCAGTGGGCAGTGAGAGCCGCCGGACACCGGCCCCCCTGGAGGTGGACTTGGCTCTCAAAATGTAACAGGGAAATAGCAAACAAGAGAAAATAAAACGCACAGGAACTAATTTAAGAAAAGACCAGGATTCAGAAACTGCTGGCCTTTGGTGATGGGCGGAGATTAACGGGCCACACGGGTGGCCTCGGCCAGGCCAGAAGCACCGAGCGGGGAGCCAGTGTCCAGGCGGCCGCAGGTTGAAGGCCGTCGGCACCACGGTCTCCACAGTCCACCTCGGAGAGGCTGGCAAAGTGCCCAGAGAAATCAATGCGCAAGAAAACTACGCAGGTCTGAAGACCACGCTGGGCACTTGCGCAGCGGTAGGGACCCCAAATCAGGGCCAGAGCAGGACTGGGCTCTGCTTGGAGGAGCTTCCAGGCTGGTGGGAGGGGCTGGTGGTGGACGCATGGGACCTCGTCTCTGCCACAGATGTGCTGCAGACGCCCCAAGGCCTTGGGACCCACAGGAAATCCAGGGCTTTTGTCAAAAAAGATTTTGGTGGGGAAAGGCCCTCCTGAACATGCAATAAATCTAACAGCCATTAAGTGTAAAAGAGCCTAAGCTACACTTAAAAAAAATAAGACCAAAACATTTGTATGTCACATTTGTATGTTACATGAGTTAAAAGGACAAGCTGAGAAAATCTGCAATTGTAAACAACACGGGATCTCAGCCCTGACAGCAAACCCGCGGGGAGATAAGAAAGAGAAAAGCCAGAGAGAAGGCCCAGGAGCAAACAGCCCCCATTCACAGCCACACACACTCACAGACATAGACACACGCTCACTCACAGACACACACAACTTACACACTCAATTTTAAATGGCCAATAATTACACAAAAGAACACATAATAGCAAATGCAAATGAAACCAGGCCACATTTAACCTACTAGTCAGAGACAAAACAACAAATAACCCAGATACTATGGCGTAAAGAGAAAACGTGATAAATGTGACATCAGAAAAATTAACAACTACTGCCAAGTCGAAGCACCACCACAGCCTGGGGGCCCTGTGGGAGGCAAGGCGGTGGCCAGGGCCAGGAGCCTGACCGCAGATGGAAGTGGCTGTGCTCCCTCCACCCCCCCAGAGGGAGTAGGAGAGGCCCCCTTCCCTTCAGGCCCCATGGAAATGCCGAGGCAGCATCAGGCAGGGAGAGCAGCACAGGCGCCCAGCCGGGACCGCAGTTCTCTACTGTGGACACAGCCCTGACCGCGCACACGACACATAAGAAACACTGAGACAACAAGAAGACGCACGTCGGGGTTTTCACTGCAGCCTTTCACAAAGAGGTGGCCGCGAGTGGTGGGAGGTCACACCAAGACACCCCCATGCCAGGGGCCGTGCCCAGCCCTCAAAAAGGACACCTCGTGAGGCTGGGATAGCAGGGACAAGCAGAGCGCGGCACGAGCACACGCGCAAGCTCTCACACGTGTGCTCACGTGTTCACACACGTGCTCACATGTACACATACATGCCCTCACCCATGCTGACACATGCACACTTGCACACGCCTGCCCACCCCGGGGCATGCCCTCGGGCCATCGGCAGCTGGTCCCCCGCAGCCCAGCACTGTGACGGCCGAGCCTCTGTCGCCCTCTGGTGGCCTCTATGGTCCCTGCGAGCATGTGGTCTCCTCAGTGCCCTGGCAGCAGCACCCAGACCCGGACCCCATGCCAGGAGTGAACCCAGCCCTTGGCCACGGGGGTGCCAGTCACGCTGCAGGCCTGGCTTCACAGCTGGGCTCTGGCTTCTGGCAGCCCGAGCCTTTGCTGATTTCAGGGAAGCCCAGGTGACAAACAGATGAAAATGGGGACGTTTGATTGGAGCCGGAGGGGGGACCAGGGCTTTCCCCCAGGGCCCACCCACCTACCCGCATACCCAGATGGCCCTGAGGACCCACTGGGACCTGCGACTCCTGGGAACCCTGGTGAAAACCTGCGCCCCAGACAATAACGGCCACACACTGTGACTCAGTCCTGGGAGAGTGTCAGCCCCAAATGGGCACAGGGCCAGGCTTTTTGCCCTTCCCTCAGGTAGGTGGGAAAGAATGCGCTACAGAGGGGCAGCAGCATGTCCTCCCCGCCTGGCTGTGTGCACAGGGGAGTGGGGCCCCAGGCCTTACGTTTTTCCAGGGGACTCCTTCAGCCAGAAGATGTCATCACTCGTAATCCCGTATTCCAAGGCACCTTCGATCTATCCGGGAAAAGGGTCAACGTGAGGCCCGCGTCCCCGGCTGCCCCCGGGGCTCCCTCCGAGGACGCCCAGTTTGTAGACACAACTGGGCCAGAACCACCTGCCCACATGTGGCTGCACCTCCTCGGGTGCGGCCTCTGGGACAGGGGATATGGCCGCTCCCTTGGGGGCCCGGGGCAGCGGCTCCTTCCTCTCGCTCTCCAGGACTCCCTCCAGATCCAGACCCAGGGCTGTGGGGAGCAAGGGGTGAAGCGGGGCGGGCCGGCTCCCAGGGCGCCAGGCTGGAGGCTGGATGCGACCAACCGGGGGCCCTTGAGGGACAGCATGGTGGGTCCTGTGCCCGGGAGTTGTCCAGGTCACCCCATACCCCAGCAGGTGTGGGACACAGGACATGTCCTCTCTATGGCCCCTGAGAGTCAGATGTGCTGGGAGAGAGGAAACGGATTTCAAACAGTTTACAGTTCCAATTGGCAAAAAAAATAAAGTCAGGAATTTCTTAAGTTTGCTCAAGAAGATCGAAAGGTCTGGATATCAAAGGGACTAAAACACAACAAGTGTTGGCAGGCTCCGGGGCGGGCAGCCAAGAGCAGAGTGGCCACTGAGCGGCTTCCCCAGGACCCGAGGCTCCCACTTCACCCACCCCCCACCGCCCCCCCGCCCCTCAGGCAAGCGGACAGCAGGGAGAGGCCGGGCCAGTCTCCTCGCAGGCACTCTGGCAGCCACGTGCAGGGTGGAGCTGAGCTGTTCTCTAGGTCCCAGGAACTGACCACGGCCATCAGGGGCTTTGAGTGGAGCCAATGTGGGCCCAGCTGTGGGTGAGGGATCACTAATGGTCACCACTTGGCCCCTGTCTGTGTGGCTACTGGAATAAGAGCCCTCCCCTCCTACGGAGCCACACATCCTGCCCAGGGCCACCTGGCACAGCTGTCTGGTCCCCTCTGGAGGCTGCTCTTGCTGGGCTGACAGCAGCAGGGGCCACGTCATGGTCCTGAGGACTGGAGTGGGCACTTGCCTTGGCACCCTCCCAGCTCCTGTTTCCAGTGGAAGCACAGAACTGGACGGAGGTTCAGATTTAAGAGTCTGCGAGGAGGCAGAACCACGCCCTTGGTCCTCCCCATCCACCTGCCTGGGCCTATGTCTGGGTCTGGGGCGGCCTTGAGCACTGGCCTCCAGGCCCCGCAGAAGCAGGTGGTGGGGGCGAAGGCAGAGCGCCCCCCACCAGGCTGAGCACTGAGGGTGGGGAGCCTCGCAAAGACGGGGAGACTTCCTGGGTCTGGTGTTTAAGCACATCTCTGCCCAGTCACTAGCTGGCCACTGAGCAGAGACCTCAGTAGCCTCACAGGACACAGAATAAAAAGTTTACAAAATTGGTCCAGAAAAATCACCCAACAGACAAGCAGCAATAAACGAAATCCCTAAGTGGAGGGAGATCCTAGCTTCCAGAGTGAACATGTCATTTTATTTGAAATGATCACTTTTCAGTAAAACATCACAAGACACGAGAAGAAACCAAAAAGGATGAACCCCACGCACTGCAGGTGGGGATGTAAACGGTGAGGCTGCCCCCCGCCCCGGGGGCCTGGGACCTCCACCCCCAGGTGTCTGCCCAGGAGAAGGGACAACTCGCATCCACATGGGCTCCCAGCAGCATCACTCATAACAAAGTGGAAACAACCCAGAGGTCCACCACGCAAGCGGACAACAGAATGTCACACCCACCGCGGAACATCACTCAGCCGTAAGCTGGTCAAAGAGGCCATGCATCTCATCCCACTGATGTGAAACGTCCAGAACAGGCAAATCCACAGAGACAGAGAGCAGGCTGCTGGGGCCGGGGGAGGGGGGTGGGAGCGACGGCTGATGGGGCCAGGGTTTCGCTCTGGGCGAATGAAACATTCTGAGATTCAGTAGTGGGACCGACGGGTGAACGACTCTGAATAAACTGGAACTCACTGGACTGTACCCTTTGAAAGGGTGCATTTTATGGTATGTGAGTTTCACATCAACTAAAGAATAAGATTTGGGTTTGGGGGAGGAGGAACCAGGCTTAAGTCCCAAAGACTCCAACATTCTGAGGCTAAAAAGGAGGAATCAACAAGGGAGATAGAGGAGAAGTGATGTGGGGACAGGAAGAGGGCAGGCGGGGGCCGGCCCAGCAGCTGAGTCGCTCTCGGGACTCAGCCAAGTGGGGATGTGGGAACCTGGCTCAGCAGAGGGCACTCGAGAGCACGGGCAGTGGAAAGTGGCAGCTGTGAGCACAGGGCCACTTGGAGGACAGGGGCGAGTGGGAGGTGCATGTCACCAGACCATGAACGGGGTGGGGGGTTGGGGGCTCCTGAGGACACTCACGTGCGTGGGGTACCTCGGCCGCCCTCCGGTGGCGATGACAATGTGGTCGGCCGAAAGCAGAGTCTGAGAAGAAACCGAGAAAGCCACAGTCACCCAGGTCACCTGCAGTCCCCATTTGAGGGCTCCACCAGCTTCCCCATCACAGCCTCTGCCCTGCAGTGTGGACCCTGTGGCAGCAGCCCCAGACACTGGCAGGAGAGCCTCTAAGTCCAAGCACTTTACAGTTTACACAGCACAGCACGGGTGGTAAGGTCTCCTGGAATCCCCGCAAACCCCTGCAGGGCTGCAGCCGCCCGAGCAGCGGGCAGCCTGGCGTGGTCACTTCCTCCTTCACAAAGAATTAGACTGGCCTCAGCCCAGAGGAACGTCGTATCAATCCCAGCAGCGCTGATCTCCAAGGACAGCACTGAGACCGAGCAGAGCTGAGGTCCACCCGCCTGGGCCACAGACTGACCCACGGACTGGCCCGTGCTGCCCCAGGGACCCCGGGAGGAGGGCGCTCACCTCTTCCCCACCTTTTGAGACACCACAAACCATGTGTGGGTTGACAAAGCTGGCCTTGAAGTTAAAGTACTTCACTTTTCTGCAAAATAAAAATAGGATGTTCAAACATTTCCTCTGCAAATGAGGCATCACCTCAGGATTAAATGGGGAGCACTAGGCAGATGGCTACAATGTGAGCTAGGGCCACCCACGGCTCACGAGGGGCAAAAGGAGTGTGCGGACCCGCATGGGGCGCTGCTGCTGTCTCCCCAGGGTTCCTCGGTACGTGGTGACCACAGCTGCCATGCAGGGGTGTCTTAAGGGCCCAAGCTCAGCCCTGGTGTGTGAGGATGGAGGTGGCCGGGCCTCCCCCGAGGTCAGTCCTGTCACCTGGACACCCTCCACCATGAAGGGGAGGCCCCCACATGCACCCAGTTACCCTCCCCCCAAAACACCCATGGACCTCCTGCTGGTGAGGGGGGTGCCCAGCAGGGAGGGGACAGTGAGGATAACAGGCACTGCGAGGGGCGAGGGTGGCCGGGCTTTCTAACCCGGGTCTCACGCCTCCTCCTCCTGGGGAGTCCTCATGTGCCCCAGGACCCGCCCAGAGCCTAGCGCGGCGTCAATACCTGTCCTGCAGCTGGACCCGGTGCCCCCAGTTCAGGGACTTCACGTGGTTTTGAACGGCTTCTGCCATTTTCCCCCTGTTGACAAAAAGCACGATGCTTAAAGCCACCACACAAGTGTCAGCTGCGGGTCCCGCCACAGATTATTAGAGGCAAACAGCCCTTAACAGAAATGCCCAGAGGCAGAGGGGTTTCTCAAGGTGGTAAAGGTGATGTCTGTCCCCACGGCTGCCGCCCCCGGGCCAGGTTTGGGGCTTCAGACCGAGGGGCTCCAAGCGGACCATGCGCCACCCGCCAGGCCTGAAGCACTGCAGCCTTTGGGCCGAGCGTCCTTCCAGGGGTGTCCTGGGCACCATGGGGCAAGTGGCAGCGTCTCAGGCTCCACCCAGGGGATGTGAAACCCCCACTGTGGAGATCACCAAAAACATCTCTAGACTTTGCCCACTGCTGGGGGCCCAGAGGTGCCCCCAGGTGAGAATCGCGCCCACAGCTCCTGCGAGGCTGATGGGATCGGCCGTCCCCCACGCGCCCTCACCAGTCGTGCGGGGGCTGGGCCACCTTCCAGCCGTAGTGGGAGGCGTCGTGGATCATGCCCCCTAGCAGCGCCGCCTGGTGCATCAGCTTCTTGGGGATGCAGCCGACGTTCACGCAGGTGCCGCCAAGGCCCCACCGGGTGCCTGGGGAGGTGGGAAGAGCACACAGGGTTCAGGTGTGCCAGGCCAGCCCTGCTCTATAGCTGTTTCCAATTCCTTTTAGTTGCTTTAACTCCAACGCGGCCCAGGTGAACCTGCCGTGTGGACGCGCCGGCTGCGGTTGCATTCAGACTTGGTTTAAATGAGGAGGATGAGGAACCTACAGTGATGGCAGCTTCCCCGAGAAGCAGGACGCTGTCCGGAGACTGGGCAGCAGTCCAGGGCTCAGCCACCCTCTGTATGTGACCCCCCACCTTCCCCAGGACACGTGGCTCCCGGCAGGGGCTGCCTACCTCGGGGGGAAGGCTCCACGTAGTCCACCACGGCCACCTTCTTCCCCAGCTGAGCGGCTGGAAGGACCAGAGAAACAGGCAGGTGAGTACAACCAGGGACTAATTCAAGGTCGGGGACCCCAGGAGCCCATGAGGCCCAGAGGAGGCTGGGGAAGGACCAGGCCAGCAGCTGCCCATGAGTTATGCAGCCGGGTCTCCCATTGCCTCTCCTCCCAGCTATGCTGCCCCTAGATGGGCACCCCGACCTCTTCCTGACCGCAGGCTCTGCACCACCCACCAGAGCAGTGCTGGGATGCGCCACCCGCCCCCCCCCCCCCCCCCGCAACCTGGTTGCAGGTCCAGCACAGGCCCAGGGCCCACCCCAAGCACACTCCCTGGAGGCATCACAGGGAGGCCCCTGGCTCGCTTCCCAGGCCCTCCCTTACTCCTCTCTTCCCCAGACACCATGTGGGGTGGCCCTCGGTCTACGCTGGTCAGAGCCCCCAGGTGGACGTTTGCTGCCTCCTCTCAGGGTGAGGAAATGGAAGCTTGGAGGTCAAATGGCAGGTTCAGGTCAGCCAGGACCCAAGACCAGGACTCCAAACTGCACCCCTGCCTGGAGCCCCCAGCTATCAGCAGGCTCCCCCAGCCACAAGCCCCAGGTTCTGAGGCCAGGACTAATCACGGGCTTCCTGCTGGCTCGCCTGTGGCACTGCATCAGCCAGCCCTGGTCCCTGGCCGTGACGGCCCCAAGGGCACGCCCCAGTTGTATGTCACGAGCCCACGAGTGTTTGAAACACTACAGAACATGCTTGATTCATGGCTACCAGCTACCAAGATTAGAACCAAATTTTAGAAGTCTTCATTAATAAAACCATTCCATTCAACTGAATTAAGATGGGATCCCAGTGCTTGATTTGAAGTCTCCGGCCAAGGGGACACCTCAGACACCTCAGCCCGGTTCCCAGGTCTGATCAGGATGGAGCAACAAGGACCAGAGTTAGCCTCCTGCTCAAAATAACCAAAAATCCTGACAAAATATGCGAAATAAGGGTTTCAAGAAACTGAATAAACGAAAACAAAGGCCAGCGATCTCTGAGAGACAGGAAAGGGACGAGGTGAGCCCCGCGACCAGAGAGTCTGCAGGACACAGCATGGAGGGGGCCCAGCAGGCTCTCGGGCTGAGAGTTCCTGGGACAGAGGAGAGAGAGGGGAAAGTACCTAAGGCCGGGACAGTGCTGCTCCCAGAAGCCAGCCTGGAGAAACGTTAACTCCTGGATCACTGGGTGAGCATTAGGAAGGTCATGCCTCAGCAGTTGAGAATAATTAGCCCGACTGGGCACAGCGCCAGAGCGCCTACCAAATCATAAGCACAAGTCTCAAAAAGATCCAACTGTCTGTAGCTACATCCCAGAACGTGCTCAGAAATATTTCTAGGAAGATAAAAATATCCAGAAACCAGCAAGGTAAAGTCCAAAGTGTCTGGCACTCAAACAAAAATTACCAGGCACGCCAAGAAGCAGGAAAATACAGCCCTTAAAGGGAAAAATAGTCAATGGAAACTGACCAAGAACTGACACCAAAGTCAGAATTAGTGGGAAAAAAAGTAAAACAGGTGTTTTAACTGTATTCCACATGTTCAAAAACTCAAGAAGTAACATGGAAGATAGAAAAAAGGACCCAAGTTGAACTGTAGAGATGAATACTGCACCGAGTGGGGTTCATGGTCAAGTAGACATCTCACACTCTTTTATTAGTGAATTTGAAAACAGGAATAGAAACTATCCACAATGGCAAGAGCTCTCATGAGCTCTGGGACAACCCGGAGCTGCCAGATGCTCAAGTCCCTTACAGAAAACGGGTGCGGCATCTGCAGTAACCTTTACCTTAAATCATCTCTAGATTATAACACCTAATACAACGTTAACACTGTGTAAGTAGTTGTAGATACAGTGTAAATGATAAATAGTTGCCAGTATGCGGCAAGTTCAAGTTTTGCTTTTCGGAATTTTTTAAAAAATATTTTTTTGATCTGTGGTTGGTTGAATCTGTGAATGTGGAGCCTGTGGATACAGAGGGCCAGCTGTACTGTTCCCTTGAATTCTATACTCAGAGAAAATATCTTTTTAAAATGAAGGCAGAGTAAAGATGTCTTCAGACTCACAAAAGCTGAAAGAATTTATAACCCCTAGAGCCACACGACAAGAAATGTTCACGGACGTCCTTCCAGTAGGAGGAAAATGATGCCGGGTGGAAATTCAGATCCATAGAAAGGAACGGAAGCCCCAGAAATGACAACCACATGGGCAGATGTGTTAGCTTTTTCCTTATCACTGAAATCTCTTCAGAAGGTCAATATTTAGGGACTTCCCTGGTGGCGCGGTGGTTAAGACTCTGCACTCCCAATGCAGGGGGCCCAGGTTCGTTCCCTGGTCGGGGAACTAGATCCCACGTGCATGCTGCAACTAAGAGTTTGCGTGCCACAACTAGGGAGCTGGCGAGCCACAACTAAGGAGCCCTCCTGCCACAACTAAGACCCAATGCAACCAAATAAATATATAAAAATAAAAACAAAAAAAATCAGTATAAAAAAAAGATCACTGTTTAAACAAAAATTGTACAATGTGCTGTGGGGTTTGTAACATGTAGAAGTGGAACGTGACTGGTGGGAGTGTGTCACCTGAAGGGGGACCGTGACATGGAAAGGTGCATGTCTCAAACCCGGAGGCAATGACCTCACCACGTCTGCACGTTAATCCACAATGTACCAAAGGCCTAAATGTAAGAACTGAAGCTGTGAGGCTCTCAGAAGAAAACAGGCCTAAGTCTTTGTGTCCTTGGATCGGGATGCTGTTTCTTGGATGCGACACCAAAAGCACAAGAAACAACAGATCAACTGACTTCATCAAAATTAAACACTTTTGTGCTACAAAGGACACCATCAAGAAAGTGACAAGATGACCCCCAGGATGGGAGAAAGTGATTGAGAATTATGCATCTGATACGGATCTAATATCCAGAATATACGTGTGTGTGTATTCTCATAACTCAATAATGAAAAGACAACCGAACTTAAAAATGGGCAAAGGTTCTAAATAGACATTTCTCCATAAATATAGAAATGGCCAATAAACACATGAAAAGATGCTCCATTAACCATGAGGGAAATATAAGTCAACCACAATGAGATACCACTTACTTCCCACCTACTTAGGATGGGCTACGATAGAAAAGACAGTAACAGGTGCTGACGAGGATGTGGAGAAATTCGAACCCCACACTTCCTAGTGGGAATATAAAATGGTGCAGACACTTTGGAAAATAGTCTGGCAGCTCCTCCAAAGGTTAAACCTTGAGCTACCCTATCACCCAGCAATTCCACTCCTGGGAATCTGCCCAAGGGAAATAAAAGCACACGTCCATACAAAACCTGCAGGAATGTTCAGAGCAGCATTACTCATAACTGCCCCAAGCAGAAATAACCCAAACATCCACCAGCGGACAAGTGGATAAACAAAATGTGATTCATCCACACTATTCAGCCCTAAAAAAGGAACGAAGTACTAACACAGGCTGTATCACAGATGAACACTAAAAACATCATGCTGAGGGAGAGCAAAACCACACGTTTCTATGAAACATCCAGAACACAGGCCAGTCCATAGAGGCGGAAAGGAAACTAGTGGTAGCTTGGTGCTGAGGAGGGGAGGGAGACAGGTGACTACCAGTGGGTACAGAGTACCTGGGGGTGATGAGATGTTCTGAAATTGGTGGTGGTGATGGTTGCACAACTGTGAATATAAAATCCACTGAGATAGGCAGTTTAAATGAATGATCTGTATGGTGTGTGACTTGTACCTCAGTAAAGCTGGAGTTTTTTTGTTTGTTTGTTTGTTTTTTTGCGGTATGCAGCCTCTCACTGTTGTGGCCTCTCCCATTGCGGAGCACAGGCTCCGGACGTGCAGGCTCAGTGGCCATGGCTCACGGGCCCAGCCACTCCGCGGTATGTGGGATCTTCCCAGACCGGGGCACGAACCCGTGTCCCCTGCATTGGCAGGCGGACTCTCAGCCACGGCACCACCAGGGAAGCCCAGTAAAGCTGTTTTAAAAATATGAAACACTAGGGATAAATCTGACATAAGATGTGGAAGACCTGTATATTGAAATGACAAAATATTGCTGAAAGAAATGAAAAAATACCTAAATGAGAGATACACCACATGACCCAGCTGTTCCACTTTTAGGAGATTATCCAAGAGATTTAAAACACACATCCACACAAAGACACACACACACACACACACACACACACACACACAAATGTTCATAGCAGCACTGTTCACAACAGCCAAAAACTGGAACAACCCAATCCACAGGCGAATGAACCAACCAAACGTGGTCTAGACATACAGTGGAATACTTATCAGTAATGAAAAGGCGTGAACTCTAGATACACACAGCAACACAGATGAATCTCCAAATAATTGTGCTTGGCGGGAGAAGCTCGGAAAGTAAGAATACACACAGCATGATTTCACTTAGACAGAATTTTAGAAAATGCAAACTAATCTACAATGAGAGAAGGCAGATCAGTGGTTGTCTGGGGTTGCAGCAGGGAGGAGTGGGCCAACTGCAGAGACAATGCATTCAGCTCGTGGCTGCTCAGGGGGATCCCCACCCAGCCCGGAGAGCACCACTGCCCTCCCCAGGGGACCCGGAAGCCCGGAGGCCCTGCCATGCTGGCGGGATGCAGGACACAGGACACGTACCTTCCTTGGCACAGGCTAGGCCGCCGGATCCCCCGCCAATCACCAGGAGGTCATAGCATTGCCGCCCTGCAGGGGTGAGGGGGAGACTTTGAGAAGGAAGGACCAGGAGCAGCCTGGGGCGTGATCCCAGGAGGCCACAGTTTCCAATGTGGTACAGGGTCCAGGACGAAGTCCCGTCCTGTGATGGTATGGGGTGACCACACATCCCCCAGCAGGCAGGAGGCAATGACGGGGTGCATGTTGTCTGCCCAGATCCCGAGACTAAGCAGGTGAGGCTGGCAGGGGTGTAGTCCCCACCTCCCCACATCAGGAAGGTAATTGAACTGGCAGGACTGCCCTGAACTCAACTTCACCCAACGTTCTAGTAGACACGGGATTAAAACGTTTGTCTTGACTCCACCTGTCTTTCCGTTGTAAAGGTCACCCTCTGTCACCAGTGAGGGAGAACAAGGGAGGCCCCTGCATTGGGCAACACGGCCTGGCCTCTCTCAGTGCCCGGCAGGGCCTGGCAGGACAGCGGCTCTGAAACGCCTCTGGGTTCCTTGGAGGCCATTTGCACCCTCCACCCCTGCCCCCGGCATACAGGCCGCTGGAGTCCTTCCTCCCTGCAGAAGCCGCTATCCGTCTCCTGTAAATGCTGGCACAGAAGGCAGGCCAGAGACGACTGAAGCAGGGGGACGGCAAGGGCAGGTGTGTCCTTAGGTGTGGCCAACCTGTGAGAGCCCCGAGCTGGGGACCCTCAGCACCAGGCTCCGGCCTGCTCCCCGTGGAGGGAGGAAGAAATAACAGAAGATCATCAGGACGTGGGGAGGGAGGCGGGGAGGTCAAGGCAGCTAGGGGCTGCATCCAGGTGCTCTCTCATATCCGCTGCTCAGGGAGGCTCTGACCAGGAGAATATCCCTACCTTCCATGGCAGATGCCCATCCCTCCTGCCGCCACTACAGGGTCTCGGCTGTGTCACCCCACAGCCCCACTCTATCAGGCAGAGGGCAGCGCGAGCAGCTGGCTGTGTGGTTTGTGGGCTTATCTTTGGCGGTGGGCTCTCCCTACATGCACGCCCAGCAGCCCTCTCTGTCTGATAAGCACTTGGCAGAGGCCTCCATGGGGCCTCTGTAGGCTCCACTGCAGGATATCTGCCTTTAAACACCTGGGGGGTCTGGGTAGCCTGTGGAGGAGGAAGGACTCTGAAGGACCCCAAGACAGGCAGGGCGGGTGCCGCCCTTAGGGTGTCAGCTGGGGACGCACCCGTGCACTCTATGGGGTACCCTGGGGCACCTCACAGCCTGGCTCCCTTCCCCGCATGCAGGGGCTCAGCCGGGAAGGTGTGTCTGCCCCTGTGTCCTGAGCCCACCCTCTTCTGATTTTCTGCTCCTCCCTGAACTCAGTGGCTGGTACGGGGCCTGAAAAGAGCGGAGCCCCGCCAGGACGGCGAGGCCTCGGGAACAGCGTTCTGGGGAGGTGGAGGCCCCCGTGAACCCACAGGCCGCTGGCCACCTCGGGAGCCACCTGCGGGAGCGTCCGCATAGCTGTCCCCCCTGCTCACTCTCTGCTGGCAGCAGGGGTTAGGGGACAGGTGACACCAGCATCATGGTCACTCTGGCTCCTGTTCAGGGGCCACTTCTGCCACCCCCCTGCCTGGATGGGGCAGGCATGTTCCTATCAGGAGCTCCGGGGCTGAAGTGGAGGCTGAGGCTCAAAATCAGACCCTGCTGACTAGGTGTTGGCACCGTCCCCCAGGCCCTACTGGCTCCTCCTCACCCTGGCCCTCGGGGTCCCCCTTCTGCCCTTGAGCGTGGGGGCAGAACTCTGGGTGCATGGCCTCCTGCCAGCCTGCATGGTCTGGGCTGTCACAGCAGCTGCAGCATGAGGGCTGAGGGCTTTAATCGTGAAGGTCCTGCCTGACACATGCAGCAAGGGGGGCCCAGGGGCCAGCAAAGCCACCAAGAGCAGCCCTCCGTCCCCACCTCAGGAGCTGGTGACCGCCTCCCCAGACTCTGCAGGGCTACCTAGCCCTGCTCCCCAAGGCCAGGGTGGCACACAGCTGGCCAGGGCTGCCAATATTCCTCCCACAGCACCCTATCCGTGAAGGAGCCCTCCCCCTGTCCCTGCTCCAGCACCTCAGCACTCACTCCCTGTGGGGCAGTCCAGGGGTAGGGTCTGGGGGATGGTCCCTGCAGGGATGTGGTGGGGAGCATGCTGTCATGCGTGGGACCGGCCACATTATGGTGGCAGATATGGTGGCACTGTGGCCAGCTCTGGGGGAGCCCCCCAACCGGGAACCACCACCCCACCCCACCCCATACACGCCCTGTGTGCCCAGCCGGTGCTGAGGACCCTAGCAGGCCCAGCACTTGCGGTCATCGGATTGCTGTCTGGTTTGGTCCATGACCCTTGGTGGCTCCAGGAGGACCAGCAGTGTGCTCCGCTCCCCCATGGCACCCAGAGCGCAGACCGCCGGACTCAGCGTCCCCTCCTTGATTCCCTGCACGTGCGTCTATTGAGCACCTGCTGTGTGCGCCCACGGGGCCTTGGGGAGGAGGTGGGAGGTCTGGCTAGTGGGGTGCGCAGGGCGCGAAACCTGGTGACCTCGGGAGATGAGCCACCGTCGGGACCACAGGTAATGCTGGGCCGGGGGATCGGGAGGCGGCCACTCTCCCCGCGCTGTTCCCCGCGGGGAAAGGGCGCCGGCGCGGACCCCTCCGGCCCCTGCCCCCCGCCCCGCCTCCCCGCGCGGACCCCGTTCCCGCGCCCGCCAGCCCGCGCCCCTCAGACCTGTCGCGCCCCGCGCTCCGCCCGGCACCGCCCGCACGCGCCACCGGAAGCGCGCGGCAGGTCCCAGCAGCGCCGCCATAGCCGCCGCCGCCGCGTGGGGCCTCGGTCGGGTCAGGCTGCCCGCCGCGCTGCCTGCGCCGACGACCGGCGGAGACGCGAGAGGTTGGTGCGCGCGGCCAGGGGCCCACCCGGCGGCGGGGTCCGGACGGGGAGAGGGGCTCCGACCTGGGGCGAGGAGCCTCGAATGGGGGCGGATCCGGGTGGAGGGATCCCCCTGGGGGTGGGGGCTCCGACCTGGGTGGGGAATGTCCCTGGACATGGGGTGGGTCTCCGGAGGTGAGGTGGGGGGGGGGTCTCCGGACCCTAAATAGGGGGGCAGGTCCCCGGATGTGGGGCGGGGTCTCCGGATATGGAGGGGGCCTTCAACCTGGGGTGGGGTCCCGGGACCTAGGGTGGCGAGGTCCCCGGATCTGGAGTGGGTCTCCGGACATGAGGTGGAGTCTCTAGACCTTAGGTGGGGTGGGTGTTGGGGGGAGTCCCAGGACCTGGCGTGAGGGGCTCTCTGGACAAGGGGTGGGGTCTCCTGACATGGGTGGGGGCGGTGGCACCAGGCTGGTGGAGGAAGGGGGAGTCGTGCTGCAGAGAGAAAGTCCACTTGGGCACAGAGGCCACCACAGGGCTTGGAGACCCCGACCCCAGGCGTGGTGGTTTCTGGGAGGGCTTGGCCATGGGAATGGGTTGCAGAGTCAGGGTCTGACTGTCCTTGGGTCCTCGGAGAGGGAGAACTGTGGGGGCCTGGGCGAGGGGCTCAGCCAACTGGCAGCTCTGGCAGGCCCCGGGGTGCCCTGGGGCCTTACCTTTTGTGGGAATGGTGGCCCTACCAGGAAGGGGAAGCCTGGGCCCCGACCTGCCCCAGACCAGCCTTTGAGTTTTGAACAGTGGGATTCCTGCACGCTGCTGCCTCCACTACTGGAGGGGTCCGAGGGGCTTGCCAGGAGAGTGGGTCAGATAAACACAGAGGACATTGGTAATGGCACAGTTGGGGAAAGACCCCAGCACCCTCCAAACTTGCTCAGAGGCAACTGGGCCTTTTAAGTGTGGGGGGAGAGGGCATCGGGGCTCGAGACTCAGGGGGTGGAAAATACAAAAAGTGCGAAGAGGCGTGGGTCCATGTGATTCCCACCTGAGCTTGCCAACTGGATTTGGACTCCTGCCCTCCTGCAGAAGCTGGGCAGTGTTGCTAGAAGCAATGAGCTTGTCAGGTGGGCACCGTGGGGGGCCAGGGCATTGTAGGGAAGTGGCCTCTAGCTGTGAAACGCAGTCAGTGTTTGTACCAGTCTTTACAGGAGGCCTCTTGGAGAAGAGGGCTCAGAGGGGCCTGGCTGGGTTCTGTCAGAGAGCGTCTCCTTAGTGAATGGTCGGAGCCAACAGTAAACCCGGGTTTTGAGTCCTGAGGCCGGCCAGTTGAGAAGATGTTAGACGTTGAGCTCTCAAGTCTCTAGGTGGTGGAGTGAGGCTGTGGTGGCAGTCCACTAGATTTCCTGGTTTGCCTGTAAATGTTTGTGATGACGTGGAGACCTCAGAGTCGCAGGCAAGGCTACTTCCATCCACAGCAGAGCCTGGGAGACGTGGGCATCCCAGTGGGCTCACGCAGTGGCCCACATGTGATGGGCAGTGGTGCCCGGTTCCCTGAAGTTCCTGCCACCTTATCTCCCTTCAACTTCCAGGGCTTTTTCAGACCCTGGAGGAAAAGGGCAGCTACACGACACCTGAGTACCAGGATGGGTCTGGGCAGTCACACCAGGAGAGAGGGAGGAAAATGGGAAAAATTGATATTTGGAGAGGTGTATCAGATATTGAAGGAAATGGAAAGGCCTGGGGATCTGCTGAATGCTGACAAATGTGTAGGTTGGCAGTGCAGTCCAGCGAACAGGTGGATAATAAAACCTCAAAGGCAACAGACAGGACTGGACTCTGATGACCCACAAGGTGTATTATTTTCTCCACTGAGACAAAATTTCTGTCTGTAGTCACTTCCATTTTTAATCAAAGATAAAGTAAGATTATTCTTGTTTACAAAATAGCTCCGGTCTCACTAGATTTGGGCTGATTCTTTATGTAAGTGCAGCAAGAATAATGGTTGACACACAGCCCTTTTAAAGTTTGTCTCGTGGAATTTTTTGCAGGGAATCTCAGATTGGACATTTAAAAGCTTCCAAGACTAGGAAGTCAAGAAAGTGCCAGCAGAATTCACCTGTAGACTCGAGTGAACTCCTCTCTGCTCAAGGTTCCCCCAATATCCCAGGGTTCCTAGGCCTGTAGGAGGCGACCTTCCTCGCTCCCTGGGAGACTGGGGACCCTGGATGCCCAGCACCAGGCTGGGTTTTCCCAGAGGGCTTTTTAAGCCTTGGTTCCATAAAGTAACTGCAGTTCCTTAGAACCGTCTGGTCATAGCTGAATCCATGTGTCATTTTCAAACATGACATTCCTTGGTAATACAACCAACGTTTTCAGTTGTGTCCTATCACAAAGAAGACAGAGTCTTATTAAACCTATGCAAATAACTATATTGCCATGAAAATAAGGATACCCAATAATTGTTTCTGATTTTTGGAGGGATCAGGTGCAGAGAAAAACAAATGCTTCAATTTTGTTTACAGAAGTATAACTTACTAGATTGTTATGAGTCATAGACAGCTTAAGAGAAAAGGGAAAGTTTTTTTTTTTTTCTCTAATATCCAGAAAATGGGACATTAAAAAGCCAACAAGGGACTTCCCTGGTGGTGCAGTGAATAAGGCTCAGCACTCCCAATGCAGGGGGCCTGCTTTCGATCCCTGGTCAGGGAACTAGATCCCACATGCATGCTGCAACTAAGAGTTCTCATGCCACAACTAAGGAGCCAGTGAGCCACAACTAAGGATCCCTCGAGCTGCAACTAAGGAGCTGGCCTGCCACAACTAGGACCTGGCACAACCAAATTAATAATAATTTAAAAAATAACTCTTAAAAAAGAAAAGAGCCTACAGTATTCTAAACAGAAGCCATAAAAATTATAATCATGCTTTGTCAGTTTACTTAGTCTCATGTAGTTAGTTTTTTTTTTTTTAACATCTTTATTGGAGTATAACTGCTTCACAATGGTGAGTTAGTTTCTGCTTTATAACAAAGTGAATCAGTCATACATATACATACATCCCTGTATCTCCTCCCTCTTGCATTTCCCTCCCACCCTCCCTATCACACCCCTCTAGGTGGTCACAGAGCACCGAGCTGATCTCCCTGTGCTATGTGGCTGCTTCCCACTAGCTATCTGTTTTACATTTGGTAGTGTATATATGTCCATGCCACCCTCTCACTTCGTCCCAGCTTACCCTTCCCACTCCCCGCGTCCTCAAGTCCATTCTCTACGTCTGTGTCTTTATTCCTGTCCTGCCCCTAGGTTCTTCAGAACGTTTTTTTTTTTTTTAGATTCCATATATATGTGTTAGCATACAGTATTTGTTTTTCTCTTTCTGACTTCACTCTGTATGACAGACTCTAGGTCCATCCACCTCACTACAAATAACTCAATTTCGTTTCTTTTTATGGCTGAGTAGTATTCCATTGTATATATGTGCCACATCTTCTTTATCCATTCATCTGTCCATGGCACTTAGGTTGCTTCCATGTCCTGGCTATTGTAAATAGAGCTGCAATGAACATTGTGTCATGTAGTTAGTTTTCGTTCTGCTTGATCTTGGGAGAGCAGTTCCTGGGCCCATGGGTTTCTCCACTAGAGTTCTGGGTTCTGGGTTCTGATCCTTAGTCCAGAGGGATGGCGCTGCCCGAGGTCCCTGCCCAGTCCTTCCGCAGGTCTCTGAGGCAGGCCCTTTTGGTTGAGGATGAAGCCCCCTGGCCTGTAGCTGATTACAAATGCTTTGGAGAAACATCAGAGTGAAACAAAGTTACCTGCAGCTGACAAAAGACTTAAAATGGCTGTGGTTAAAGAACTGATGAGAGGGGCTTCCCCTGGTGGTGCAGTAAGAATCCGGCTGCCAGTGCAGGGGACATGGGTTCGAGCCCTGGTCCGGGAAGATCTCACATGCCATGGAGCAGCTAAGCCCGTGCGTCACAACTACTGAGCCTGCATTCTAGAGCTTGCGTGCCACAACTACTGAGCCCGCATGCCACAACTACTGAAGCCCGCACACCTTGAGCCTGTGCTTCGCAACAAGAGAAGCCACTGCAATAAGAAGCCCGTGCACTGCAGCAAAGAGTAGCCCCCGCTTGCCGCAACCAGAGAAAGCTCATGCACAGCAACAAAGACCCAACACACCCAAAACTAAAAACTAAAAAAAAAAAAACTGATGAGAGGTCATCACAAAAACACAATTGACAAGGAAATTTGGGTGTTTCTGTAACATACACACCATTTTAAATATTAACTATAATTATGAGTGATAACATTATACCAGAACATATGGAAAGCAAGCAAAATTTCTAAAATATTTATATTAATAGCCTTTACCTGTACAAATATAACATATGGAAAGTTAAGATTCTCTTCTTACTTGACAGTGCTTCCCATGCAGTTTACCATAACAGACAGACCTAATTATTTTTAACATCCCTTCTTTTACAAGGTAAAAGTACAAACCACTGAGATTTTCCAAGGACCCTCTGGGAAATCCCAAAGCCATTTTGAGATCCAGACTTCATTTAGGATTGATTTGGGGAAGACAGAGTTGTCCCAAATGTCAGGAGGTTTGAACACTTGATTAAATAGGATCCCAGCTCACTGCAGAACAAGACTCAGTTATCTCCTTAACCAAGTGACAATACGGGAGCTCACAAGTAGGAACAGGAGGAAACAGGACTGCAGACCTGGGTTTTTGACCAGGGGGGACACTCAGTTCTCCCGAGTGGCAACTAGGGGTACAGGGAATTATTTTAAGACACAGCTTTTTTTCCTAGGAAGATTATTCAAAAGGTAGAGAGAAACCTTTTACAATCTCTTATTAAAAGCAGACCAATAATCCAAGAAATCTCATTTTAACAAAGAGGAAACCAAGCTCTAGTTTTGTATCAGTATGCTATTGATGGTAAAGCTCATTTAAGAAAACTTTGTATACAAATCCATTTAACCTTAGCCAGCTGTAACCTCACAACACAAAATTCCTTTTCCACAAAGCTTCCACCGCTTTCTATGTCCATTCAGGTTTGTTTCCCTCCTTTTTATTTTACTTGAGGACAAAACGTCTCTCCTTCCCTAACAAAAACATATCCTACATTCTCTGCATACTTTTCACATAAGAACATATCCTATTTTCCAACTTTGTGTACCAAGTTGTTTCCCTTTGCTTTGTATCTAGTAGTAGTTTTATTCTCACACATTGATTATAATTTTTAACCATTAGCAACCTTTATTTTACAGAGAAAACTAGGAAGTAGGCAATTGCAAATTGTCTGTCATATCCCAGTATTCTGTAGCAGATTAGCAAATTTTATGAATATAACATCTCGTAATCTGGACGTAGATGCTTTTGACAGTACAAATTGTTTAACTGTGGCAAGAATATGTTTATTAACACACCCAAATGTCTTTAGCTTCTTTGTATCATATAAACATGAGAAGCCAAAAGTATATAAACTTATGCCTAATAATGAATGTTTCAGCACTTTATCTTTTTTAGTTAATTAATTGATTAATTATTTTTGGCTGTGTTTGGTCTTTGTTGCTGTGTGCAGGCTTTCTCTAGTTGCGGCGAGTGGGGGCGACTCTTCGCTGCAGTGCGTGGGCTTCTCATTGCGGTGGCTTCCCTTGTTGCTGAGCACAGGCTCTAGGCGCGCGGGCTTCAGTAGTTGTGGTGCACGGGCTTAGTTGCTGCGCGGCATGTGAGATCTTCCTGGACCAGGGTTTGAACCCATGTCCCCTGCATTGGCAGGCGGATTCTTAACCACTGCACCACCAGGGAAATCCTCAACACTTTATCTTATTTAGAAATTATTTAGATATTCAATGAATATCTGTTATTTAACTTAACTTGGCATAACTCTAAGGTTGCAAGTTACCAAAAAGATTTTGGAAACTGTTTTTAGGCAGACACATTATAAAACACAATTATTGAAATAAAGTTTGTCAGAATAGTGACTAGATTTGATTAAAATCAAACTTATGTGTAAAATCTTAAATGTCTAGTGGATAAAATATTAGCTATTTGACCAGTAAACCAAGTAGAATAAAAATGTATATTTGCACTATGTTTAATGTTGACAACTCTAAAGATACACCTGTTTTATGAAATGAACAATATTAAACTAGTTTTATTTAGCAAAGATTTACCAAATTACAGGAACTTTATTTAGCAAAGATTTACCAAATTACGGGAAAAACAGTTGAGTTGGTTCTTATATTTCGGGAGTTTTAGGAAGATTTAATTTATGTAAGTGCTTGTTCCTCTCGAAGCCAATTAGGATAGAACTCCTTTAAGGAATTTTATAACCTGATTTGGTAATACCATCTGGAGGTAGGGAAATATCATATATATATATAAAAACATACAATCTTACATAAACATACAGACAGATGCAAACAGAGATGGTTTTCTTTAAAAAAAATTTTAGCTATGCGTAAGGCATAAATACAATTATATAAAACTCACTAGTTTATATAAGAGTTGGACCTTGTCTTTGCTTCGTTTTATATTTTTATCTGAATCATGTTGTGGCAGGTGGGGCAGGCTGATTACCTGTTCCATATGAGGCCTTAAAGCTTCCCACCAGCATCTGTGGGGACACCTTTAAGACTTTTTCTTCACTGATATATACGTAGGGAGGCGTAGACTAAATGTTTCCAATTCACTTTTTTTTCCTTTTCAGCCTCAAGTGATTGCTTTCTGGGGTCCCTGAGTCCCTTGAGAGCCCCCAGTGGGGCAGGGCCCAAGGTTTCAGGGGCTGGGGGGTTTTAGGGGCTAGGGGGAGGGAAAATGCTGGGAACGGACAGAGGGCAGAGGAGGCAGGGGCTGGGGGAGGAGGGAGTGGGAAGGGGAGCCACTCAAGACCACCTTATCCTTAGCAAGGATGCTGTGTCGACCAGGAGGAAGTGGGCAGAGGCAGCCCGAGTGCTGCTCCATCAGCGGGGCTGCAGGGAGTCCCCAGGGAGGAGCAGAGTGGCCCCCAAGGGCCAGGAGGGACTCCAGCCCAGGAGGTGCCCTGGCCTTCCCCTGCCCCCTGCTTCAGGGGCAGCACCTGTCCTCACTGTGGTCTGCGGACATGTCTGGAGCCAGAATCACAAGGAAGGGAGATGAGCCTGTGGTCCCTGGGCCTCCGCGTCCCACGGGGTGTACACGGGCAGTGCCTGAGCGCACAGCTTTGCGTGTCCCCGGCAGACCCCCAGCTTGGGCAGCCAGCCCCTGGACCCCCTTCACAAGGACCCTGGCCAACCCACCCTTTTGTCCCCAACTGTTGCCTGTGCTCTGAGGCCTGCCTTCTGGGGACGCTGCGCCCCTCAAGCCCTTTCTCCGGGAGGCTGGCTGGCCCTGTGTGGCTCCTGGAGCCCCCACACAAGTGCCATATGGCCCTCCCCCGGCTTCCCCACGAGTGTGGCTGAGGCCCAGGCGCCTGCTGCTCTCCAGACAGGGGGAGGGCCACCCGGGTGCCACAGCACATTCAGCTCTTTGCAGAGGGGCCAGAGGCATTCCCAGTGTCTTGATGGACCTTTCAGACAAGCCTTGGAACCCCGGGACTGAAGATCCCATGGCTCTGGTTGTCCCTGCCCTGAATGCCGGTCCCCACCTGGGTCTGAGGGGGGCCAGGGCCCTGGCCAGTGTCTGCATTGGGCCCTTAGGGGGATTATCTCCAGGAGGATAAGTGGTGATAGGAGGTGAGGGAGGGCATGGTTTGGGGGTTGCAGGGAGAACACTTAAGAACGGGCTTGGGACTTCCCTGGTGGCGCAGTGGTTAAGAAGCCGCCTGTCAATGCAGGGGACATGGGTTCGAGCCCTGGTCCAGGAAGATCCCACATGCCGCAGAGCAACTAAGCCTGTGTGCCATAACTACTGAGCCTGCGCTCTAGAGCCCGCGAGCCACAACTACTGAAGCCCGTGTGCCTAGAGCCCGGGCCCCGCAACAACAGAAGCCACCCAATGAGAAGCCTGCACACCGCAACGAAGGGTAGCCTCTGCTCGCTGCAACTAAAGAAAGCCCGTGAGCAGCAATAAAGACCCAACGCAGCCATAAAAATAACGGGCTTATAATAAGGAAGGTTTGCAGGGTGGGCTGTTGCTGTAGTGGTTTTGGGAGAGAGGGCCTGCCCCTCACCCAGGTCCACGTGCTGTCTCTGGGGAGATGGATGCAGGGTATGTACATACACTGGAGGTGTCGGAGGAAGCTCAGGACAAGAAGGCCTTCCCCTCCTCCCAGAAGGGGGTGAGTGTGCACTGTGGTCGGGCAGCAGGCTGCCCCCAGGTACCCAGTCTCAGGGGGCAGGTGGCCAGAGGACAGAGAGACTGGGAGCTGGGCTGGTTTTTCTGGATCCTGCTTCCTAGTGAGGAGTGGTGTGTCCCTTTTTCTTTTTGGAATAGGGAGGACCAGAAACAAGGTGGCTTGTTTTCTTGGTTTTCCACTGTTTTTACTGTAGTAAAACATACATAAGTTAAAATTTACCATTTTAACCATTTCTAAGCATACAGTTTGGTGGCATTAAGTGCATTCACATAGTTGTGTAACCATTGCCGCTATTTTCAGCACTTTCTCATCATCCCAGGCAGAAGCTCTGTCCCCATTCAGCAGTAATTATCCTCCTCCTCCCCAGCCCCTGGCAACTTCTGTTCTGCTTTCTGTCTCTGTGGATTTGCTTCTTGTAGGTATTTCATATGAGTGGAAACATTCAGTATTTATCCTCTTGTGTCTGGCTTATATCACTGAGCATAATGTCCTCTAGGTCCATCCGTGATGTAGCAGGGTGTCAGCACTTCCTTCCTTGTGGGATATGAATCAGGGCTGAATTCATCTTAATAGCCAAGTGATGCCCCAGTGTGCAGATAGACCGCACTTTGTCCGTTCGTCTGTTTCCATTTGTTCGTCCCTCGGCTGCTGTGACTCCCACTGCTCAGAACGTGGGTGGACAAGTGCAGGTTCAAGTCCCTGCTCCTACTTCTCTTGGGTCCACTCCCAGAAGTGGAATTGCTGGGTCATATGGTGACTCTATATTTAACATTTTGAGGAACGACCAGCCTTTTTCCACAGCAGCTGCTCCGTCTTACATTCCCATCAGCCGTGCACGAGTTTCCGATTTCTCCACATCCCCGCCAACACTCATTATGTTCCCTTTTTCTGGGGAAGTCATCCTAATTGGTGTGAAGTCGTACCTTGTGGCTTTGATCTACATTTCCTTAGTGACTAATGATGTTGGGCACCTTTTTGTGTGCTTATTGGTTGTTGGTGTATCTTTTTTAGAGAAATGTCTATTCATGTCCTTTGCCCATTTTCTAACTGGGTTGTTGTCTTTGAGTTGTAGGAATTATATATATTCAGCATTTTAAACCCTCATCAGATATGTGGTTTGCAAATATTTTCTCCCATCCCCTGGGTTGTCCTTTGCTCTCTAGATAGTGTCCTTAGATGCACAAAGTTTTTAATTTTAATGAAAGTCTATCTGTTTTTCTTTTATTGCCTGTGGTTTTGGTGTCATATCAAAGAATCCATTGCCAAATTCAAGGTCATGAAGATTTACTCCTACGTTTTCTTCTACGAGTTTTATGGTTTTATCTCTTAAAATTAGGTTTTGGATGCATTTTGAGTTAGTTCTGTATATGGTGTGAGGTAAGGGTCCAAGTTCATTCTTTCACAGGTGGAACTCTAGTTGTCCCAGAACCATTTCCTATGGAGTGGTCTTGGCACCTTGTAAAACTATCATTTGATCATAGACGTGAAGGTTTGTTTCCCGCCTCTCAGTTCTGTCCGTTTGTTCTATGTGTCTGTACCACAGTGTGTTAATTACTATAGCTTTGCAGTAAGTTTTGAAATTAGGAAGTGTGAGTTCTCCAACTTTGTTCTCTTCCAAGATTGTTTTGGCTATTGTAGGTCCCTTGAGATTCCATATGACTTTTAGGATGGATTTTTCTATTTCTGCAAAAATGCTATTGGACTTTTTTGGTGAGAGTGGCATTGTATCTGAGGGTCATGCTGGGCACTGTTTACATCCTGACAATGTCAAGTCTCCAGTCCATGGACATGGGATGTCTTTTCATTTATCTGTGTCTCCCTCAACTTCCCCCTTGCTATCATGATGCTCAATGTGTCACCTGTGGAGGCCTCATGAAGGTCCAGCCTCCTCAGCAAAACCGGATCTCCACGGCAGCCTCTCCCAGGACTGCCCCTGTCCTGAGGCGAGAGCCACCAGGAACAGGACACAGCATCCTGCACAGAGCTTTGCCCCTTCCCCTCACTGCGGTCGGGAACCATGTTTGGAAAGTGCACTTTGCAAGCCCCTTAAAACCTTCCATCATGCATGTTTAGGACACACAGAAACAGAGGGTTCGAGGGTGCCCCTCGGTCATCGGCTCCTACCTTCTGGCCAACGGCCCCTTTGTCCTCCTCTTAGGGTAACTGGGGCTCTTTATCTCCCCCCCTGGGCCCAGAGCCAAGCAGGGTGTTGGGATCCTAGGGTTCCAAGGCCACTGCTGGGTATACCAAGTGACCTCACTGTGGCTCTTTGGAAGGGGAGAGCAGAAGACACTTGGGTACGAAGACCTGAAACAAGAGGGGCCCTCCATGTTTTGTTTCCCCACAGAGGGTTCTCCACGGCCCTGAAGCGCTTCCTCCAAGTGTGGCTTCCTTCAGTGGCTTTATTCTTTTTATTTTTTTTTAATAAATTTATTTATTTTTGGCCACGTTGGGTCTTCGTTGCTGGGCATGGGCTTCTCATTGCGGTGGCTTCTCTTGTTGCGGAGCACGGGCTCTAGGCACATGGGGTTCAGTAGCTGTGGCACATGGGCTCAGTAGTTGTGGCTTGCGGGCTCTAGAGCACAGGCTCAGTAGTTGTGGTGCACAGGCTTAGTTGCTCCGCAGCATGTGGGATCTTCCCAGACCAGGGCACGAACCTGTGTCCCCTGCATTGGTCGGCAGATTCTTAGCCACTGAGCCACCAGAGAAGTCCCCGGAATATTCCTTCTTATTTTTGATATTTATGTGTAACATTTATTAGTTTTTTTCATCAACCCAGAGAATAAATCAAAATGATCCAACATCTCACCACCGCTAGTGAAGATAGTCATGATACATAAAGCAACACAGGTGTGGTTAGGGGCTCCTAAGCCCGCAGAAAGGAGCACAGTGAGCAGTTCTGGTCACTTCAGGCCACTCGGCCCCTCCTTGTTGAGTCCTGTCACCTGTCCCTGGAAGAAAGCGCTGTGCCTTAACCCACGGCGCCTCCCCTGTGATTCCCCCACCTGCCTCCTGGGTGGTGGTGCGTCCTGCCCCATGGGGCATGTGCCTCCTTAGCCTGCAGGGCAGTGCCAGGACCAGGGAAACCAGGGAGGCTGTCCCTGGTGTCTGGACTGGGGGACGCTCCAGGCTATGTCTCACTGCCTCTCTGCTCTCACTTGAGGGCCAGGCCGGCCTCCGGGAGGGGCCCACGTGCCAGGACTCTGGTCACCTTCAGGTTATGGTTCCTGCCTGAATTACCTACAGGCAGGAGAACCCCGCACAGATTCCATCTGCTTTGCTGCTGAGCTCAGAGGAGGGGCGTGGGGGGCAGAGCCGTCTGAGGAGCCAGGTCTGGTCAGTGGGCCCCACCTGGGTCTTTGTGTGTGCAGACTCTGACCTGCTGACCACGTGCCCACTGTGCCTGGTGTAAATAGGCCATGTGGCCTGAGACCACTCAGACATCTGGGTGTCCGTGCTCCCCTATTCATCCCTGCTCTGCCCACCAGGCCCCCTCCTCGTGGTCCAGGGCGTTGGGGTTTGGAGCCCTGAGCTGTCCTCGAGGGGTCTCCCCTCCAAGATCCTTGGCCTGCCCGCTTTCCCATGTGCCTTTCCCAATGGGAGCTTCTCGGGGAGCGGGGTCCTGTGTGGCCCCTTCCTGTGCATGACCCTTGCATGACTGCAAGCCCCGATGGAAGCTTTCCACCTTCCTCTGTCTTTCATCCTTTTCCATTTTAAGGTCTCTGCTCTGTGCCAGCTCAGCCTAGCTGTGTCTCAGGGGCCCCGGGCCCCTCATCTGACTGGGACCCCAGCTACCTGCCCAAAGGGTCACTTGCCAGGGGGAGGCCTGTCTCGCTCCCACTGTGGTGTGGGTGGCAGGGTGGCCTTCCTCCTCAAAGGGGAAGAGGGGACAGACTGGCCCTGTGTGGTTGTCCCCTACGGGAAGAGCCAATGGGCTGTGCCCTGTGTGCCTGACTTGGGGGCTCCCTGTGTCCTTCTCTGGAAACTCACAGGGCCACACGAGCTCCTGGACTGTCCCGAGTGTGAGTGCCCAAGGGGGCTGTGCATGAGGCTGGCTTTCCCTGTGCTGTGTAAACAAGCCTCAGGCCAGCTGTGTCCCTTGTCAGGGCTGTCTGGGAAGCCAGGGGGCTGGGGGAAGCCAGACACACCCGCTCCCGACCCCGGGACGCAGCCCCAGCAGGAAGTGGTTTGCAGGTGGGCAGGGCTGTGGCTGTGCTCACCTGGAGCTGGCCACCAGGCATGTGGCTGGCCTCTTGAACCTTGTACCCCCATCAGCACAGGGGGGTGGCGGGGGTTGGCAGTGGCAGCACCCCCAGACTGAGAGCGTGGGTCAGCCAGGAGGGCAGGTTACTAACACCGTGGTGACCATGTGCTCCCAGGAGTCCCGCTGGGTAGAACCCCGCCCATTGCCCCATCACAGATGCTGGAGGCCCCACCCCTGCTGCTGGCAGCTGGCGCCCTTGGCCTGGTGCTGCTGGCGCTGCTGTGGCTACTGCAGGCCTTGCGACTCTGGGGCCTGTTCATCATTGGCTGGAACGAGCTTGTCCTGCACCCCGTCCGCAACCTCCTCATGGGCAACAGCAAGGAGCAGCGCATTCTGCGCCATGTGCTGCAGCACGCTGTGGCCGGGGACCCGCAGAGCGTGCTGGACGCCATCGACGCCTACTGCTCGCAGAAGGAGTGGGCTATGAACGTGGGCGACAAGAAAGGTGGGCAGTGCGACCGGCACAGGTGAGGGTCAGGGGCTGTGCAGAGCCCCGACGCCCATGTCGCTGTCCCCACGGGAGGGTGGGACATTTGATAAACCCCCCCTCCAGGAGGTGCTGTTCAGGGGGCCCCTTGCCATCGCCAGTCAGAGGCAACAGCAGAGTCTCCACGTGGGGAGGCACTCGCAGGCCGTCAGGCAGAGCCAGGTGTCAGCACAGGGTGGGCAGTGGGTCCCTGGCTGTCCTGACTGGGCCTGACGGTGTATGGAGACTCTTGGACTCTGCCAGGCACAGGCATCAGGCCCCCCGGGCTGCCTCCTGACCTTTGGACTCCAGCCTGGGGCACAGGCAAGTGCCACACTACACCCCCTGGAGTCAGGCCCTGGGGACAGACATGACAGCCACTGTCCAGCCCCCTTGGACCTTCTGACAGTGTCCAGCTCAAGGGAGCCAGGGAGGCTCTGAGCGCAGCCTGGGGGCAGAGTGGGGGCTGGACAGTGGTTGTCACGTCTGTCACGTCTGGGGGCTTCCACAGAGGGCAGCTCTGGGTTAGGACGAGTTGGGGGCAGGGAGGAATGGTGGAAAAGAGAGGGAGCAACGTGTACAAAAGCAGAGGCCTGAGGGGCCAGGCACTGGGAGGGGCTGCTGCTCAGTCAGGAAGGAGATGGGCCAGGACTGGGGTGGGTCACCCCCTGCCTGCTCACCCCACTCCCCTCCGTAGGCCAGATCGTGGACGCCGTGTTGAGGGAGCAGCGTCCCTCGGTGCTGCTGGAGCTGGGTGCCTACTGTGGCTACTCGGCCGTGCGAATGGCCCGCCTGCTGCTGCCCGGCGCCCGGCTGCTCACCATTGAGCTCAACCCTGACTACGCCGCCATCACCCAGCAGATGGTGGACTTCGCAGGCCTGCAGGACAGGGTGCGGCACCATTCCTAGGGTGACAGATGTGGACACAGGTTCCAGGGGCCAGGAGGGCAGGAAGGGCCTGGGCCACACCTTGGCGGCTCAAGGCCACATTTACCCAGCCGGCCCACAGCCCCGGTCCACAGAGTAGGAGACTCCAAGGCCCCCAGAGGGAGGGGCAGAGCAGGAACCTGTCTCCCAGAAGCCACTTGGACTCAGGGGTCCGGGTGGGGGTCTGTTGTTCCAGGTGACCGTTGTCGTCGGGGCATCCGAGGACATCATCCCCCAACTGAAGAAGAAATATGACGTGGACACTGTGGACATGGTCTTCCTCGATCACTGGAAGGACCGGTACCTGCCAGACATGCTCCTCCTGGAGGTGAGTGTCTACTTTAAAAAAATTGCACAATGTGAGAGTAGCAAGTTAAGTTTTATTTGGGGCTACATGAGAGCTGCAGCCTGGGAGACGGGACCCCCGATAGCTCTGAGAAACTGTTCCAAAGAGGTAGGGGGGAAGGTCAGTATATATGTGATTTTGGTGAAGGGGGAGTACATGCAATCGAGTGCATATTTTTTTGCCAAATGTTTCTGCTAGTCACGAGGAGCAGTCATCACCATGAAGGATTTTAGTGTTTTTCTAGATACAAGGAGATACAAGAATTGGGCTCATAAAATCTTCTCCTGAAAATATCTATCTGAAGACCTGTTCTGCCAGTTTTTCCCAGAGCACAGAGTGCCTTATTTTAGCTCTCTGCCTGAACTCCTTCCAGGGGGTGTTGACAGTCAGCAGCTGCAGCAGTAAATGACTTAATCCTTGTAGAGGTAGATGGCAAGTGCCATTGGAAAATGCCAATTCATAGTTGACAGGAGCCTTGTGCCCGCCTGGCCGGAATGGGCCCTGCCGAGGGCGGCCCTGGGGGCCCGGGAGGCTTGGGCCAGCCTGCCTGCATTTAGGACATGGAGGGGAGTGCGGGGCTCTGGGTGGGGTGGAGACTGGAGGAAGGGGGATCCCTGCGCAGGGCAGCCTGTGCCAGGGTGGCTGGGAGGGGTGAACACCTGGGGCTGCAAGGGCTTGGGCTGGGGAGGCAAGAGGGAGGCAGCCTAGTGGCCACGTGGCTCTCCTGACTGGGTGGCAGGTGCTGGCCAGGGAAAGACGCGTCTCCTGCCCGCCTTCCTCCCCAGACTCCTTGTTGTATGCCCCCTGCGCCCCCGCCCCACCCGTGCCCACCCCCAGGCTGTCCAGCCTCAGTGCCAGCTGCTCCTCCGGCACCACGTGGTAGCCAGGGGGCTGCCTCGCGCCCAGGTGAGTGGAGCTCAGTATTGATGACCACCACCTTGTCCCTCCCGGGCGGTCAAGGGGACACAGCAGCTTGGGACGCTCTGCCCCACCACGGCCTCCAGCCCGGCAGCCACATGGGGCTGACCGTTTTCAGTCCCCTGCTCGCCCACCTCAGTTCCCCCACAGGCCGGGCATCACCCGGCACAGGGGGACTGTGGACGTGGGGGGCACGGCTGCTTGAGCCGTAGCTGGGGCCGGGCAGGACCTTGCACCAGTGGTGTTGGCGTGGGTGTGGTGGGCCTGGTGCCTGGACGTGGCGAGAAGGAACCAGCCCTGGCTGGGCGTGTGTGAGAGGGTGCAGGATGGTCTGGGACTGGGCAGGGTGGGGACAGTGGGCCAGGGCTGTGTGTGGAGGCCTTGACCACACAGGCAGGGTACGGAGGAGGGCTTCAGGCAGGTGAGGGCAGGCTAGACCTGTCTTCCGGAGAGATCCTGTTGGCTGTGTGGAGTGGGGAGGGGTGGCGGTGCAGGGGACCCAGACCAGGAGCTGCACGGGGACCTGTGCTGGCTGAGACGGGTGGCAGTGGGGGGCTGGCACAGAGGCCCTCGAGCCAGAGCGGGGGCGGCTGCAGGGAGCACATCTGGGCAACTGAGCAGCTGGGCCTGCGTCACCGGGAGGGGAGGTTTCAGCAGCTTTGGGGTGTGTGATAATTACGGGGCCTGCATTGATAGAAAAGCAGCAAATATTGCCCTTAGTAACTAAGAAACTAGTAGTTTTCTCAGTGCCACTTGTTCAAAGCTGGTAATTATCTCAAAAGAAGAAAAGTTGTGAATTGGGAACGTGCACTCTGAAGCCCTGCAGCTGGGCTCTTCTTGGGCCTGGCTGCTCCCCCTGGGTTGGGGTGAGGGGCTGGCAGGGAAGGTGGCCGTTCAGACCAGGAGCTGCTTCGAGGCGGCCCTGGTCCCCCATTGCTCGGGCCTCTCCACAGGCTGCTTGAGTGTCCTCCCAGCAGGGCAGCTGGCTTCCCCCAGAGCCAGAGACAGACAGAAGCCACACAGTGGCCAGAGTCTCAGCCCAGCCCACACCCTGGGCGGAAGGAGGGAGGGTCAGGGAACAGTGGACCCGGCTCTGGTCCTCTGAATGCCGTTCCCTCCCTGCTGCCAGCACACAGTCTTACTCAGACGTGGGCTTCTGGCCAGAACTCTCCAGGGCTCTGTCCCCAGGCGGGCGGCCCGGCTTTTGCATCCCTCCTCTGTAACTTGTGGGTTTAGTGCCTGACTTGTTGAGCCCACCTTGTCCACCTGCGTCCTTCAGAATGAGCTCCAGCTCGCCTTGGGCGTTTCCTGCCCAGACCTGAGATGCCCTCCTGGGGCTGGGCAGGGCGGGGGTCGGGGGGGGCGCCTGCTCCCAGGCTGCCCTTTCTCATCAAGATTGCTGGGAAGTTCCTTTTCTTTTTCTAAGAGAAACGCTCCATGATTCAATAGAGGTACTTTGTTCAAATTCTGGCTCATGGGTTGTCCCAGCCTCACTGATCTCACAGCTGTGTTTTCCACTCTGGCCTGAGGGACCTTGGCCTCCCCCTCAGCCCACGGGCCGGAAGGGAGGCAGCCACCACCAGGGAGACTGGAGGGCTGCACAGTGGACCTTGCATTCCTAAGTCACCAGGGGGTGCCCGTCTGTCCCTGTGGTCCGGCTGGCAACTGGCAACTGAAGACACGCCTGGGGCCCTTGCTTGATTTTGCTATCTGTGTTTGGGATTGCTTTTTTTTTTTCTCACTTTTATTTAATGATCATGTAAAGAAAACTCTGAGCTACCAGCAGAGCTGGGCTGTCCCTTCACCCCCTCCCCCAGACAAACATTTCCTCTTGAGGTATTTCCTCTTTTGATTTTTGATGTAATCTAAGCATCTCCTCCCCCAGCTTAGAGAGACTGCAGAGGGACCCAGGAGGTCCAGCCACTCCTCCCTCTGCAGAGCCCAGGCCCGGAACACTGGCCAGCTGCCCAGGGCCCAGGCGCTGGTGGAAATGGGGTGCCTCAGAGTGGACCCAAGGGCCAGGCTTGTGGGTGGGTGGGGAGGTGTGCCCCATCTCTGCACCCCAACAGTCACCCTGGTCAGGCCAGATTGAACCTCCAGTGACCGCTGACAGCAGCCCACACACTGGGCACCAGGCATCTGACCTGGAGGAGCCCCGTGTTCCTGGCACCCGGTGACCAAGGGACCCACTGGCCTTAGTCACCACTGTGGCTTTCCTAATCCTGGCCCCGTCACCTCCTCCACTCACACTTCCAGCTAGTGCTTAGTAAGCACCTGCTGTACTGAGGATGCAGGAGGAGCAAGGAGACCCCGGCCCAGCACAGCCCTTTCCTGCAGTGGCTGCTGCCAGTGAGGAGCTGGCGCAGGGCTGACCCAAGGTTAGGCCACCCTCACCTCCTCCAACCGTCCGTCTGTCCCTGCAGGAGTGTGGCCTGCTGCGGAAGGGGACAGTGTTGCTGGCCGACAACGTCATCTGTCCGGGGACACCAGAGTTCCTGGAGTACGTGCGTGGGAACAGCCGCTTCGAGTGCACGCACTTCAGCTCGTTCCTTGAGTACTCACAGGTGGTGGATGGCCTGGAGAAGGTCGTCTACAAGGGCCCAGGCAGCCCTGCACAGCCTTGACCGCCCACCCTGCCCCAGCTCCCTGGCCAAGCTGGATTCTGAAGGGTGTGGTGGCCCTACTCCTAGCTGCCCCGTGTCTGCAATGTGTGCATGTCTTCAGTGCAACACCCTCAAGGCCTGCGAGGCCCAGGCCTGCCCGCGCTGGCCCCTGCATGTGGGGTCCACCCCAAGCGCGACCAGCTCACCTTGCAAAATCACTACAGTAAATCTGGAAAAGTATCTGACTGTAAAGGCCAGCTCAGGCAGGTGGTGTCCATGACAGTGTCACACCCCCACCCCCAGCATTCGTCAGTCTTCTGATTCAGGAAGTCAGAAGTCGGGGAACTGGGGCTGTGCACTCACACAGCCTGCCCTTGAGGTCTGCCGTCACCAGGTGGCAGCAATGCCTCAGTGATGGCACCATAACCAACAACTCACCCCACACTTCGGACTCCTGAGTTCTTTCACTTCCTTTTTAAGAATGAAATGCCACTTCTTTACTAAAATCATCTGTTAACAATCTTATATACCAATATCATGTTTAAAAGATAGTAAAATAGAAATTAAAGATCTAAATATTTAGGTAAGAGATGAACTGAGTGCTTCTTTTCAGCCACTGTGATGATGCTGCTTTCCCCTGGTGTCCTCCAGCTTTGTACCAAACACAAGCTGCTCCCCTTGACCAGATGCTAACACTGCAGACTGGCTGCAGCAGTGCCGGAGGTCAGCCTTGCTCAGTACTGCTCCCGTGGCCAGGCCGAGGGCACCTGTTACAGCCCCATGGGGATGTCTGCAGGCTGGGGTGAGCCCCACCTGGGAAACCGGAACAAGGCAGTCAGCCAGCCTGCAGGTCCATCTCTGACCAAGCAGGTGCTGGGGAAGGTGGACACGGCCCTACAGCAGTGCCAGATGTGGTCTGTCCAGTGCCCAGCCTTTTGGGGCCCGTGTGTGGCACCGTCCCCAGTCCCACTCGGCCTTGTGTGGGGAAGAGAGAGTAGATTCAGACCAGCTGCAGCACTTCTGCATGTGCCCAGCTGGCAAGGGATGAAGCAGAGTTGGTTTGCATCCACCTAAATCCACAGGTACCCCCAGCTCTGACCTGGTGCTCCAGCCCCAAGGCCCCCAAGTGGTTGGACCTCTGGCCACCTCGGAGGCTCCCTTGGGCCCCAGCAGAGGGTGGGGTCCTAGACCCCAGGATCACCCCTCCTGGTTGAGGCCCACCTGTGCCCAAGACCAGCCACTGGCCAGGACTCCACCCCAGGCCTCAGGACCCAGCTAACCACCCAGGATCAAGCCCACTCCTCTTTGTGTGTAGAAAGGGGACGCATGTGGGAAAACCACCCTGGGGACTCGGAGCTGAAACCCTGCTGGACACAGCAGACACACACCGAGGGCCACCTCTGACACCCAGCAAACGATGGGAGCAGCTCATGGAGAGAGCTGAGCCTCGGAAGACAGGAGGTTCCTTTGTTGTTTTTTTAATTTTTAATTTTTCTTACAAAAATTTAGATGTTTACCCATAGTCTTATTTTGGTTTTGTTTTTAATCGTTTTCATTAGTGTTTTTCTTGTTTTTAAGTCACAAACAGCAGGCACTGAACAGCAGTCCCCCACTGCTGCTGCCAAAGGTCAGTCCCAGAGGCGCTACTCAGGGGCCAGAGCCAAGCAGGGAAGGCGCTCCAGGCATCGGGGGTGGGCGGGGCCCTCCAAAGCCTCTCTGTAGGTCGCCTCCCACTCAGGGCCCAGGGAAGCCCCTCCACCCTTGGGTTCAGACTCCCTTCACTGAGCCCCCTCCCTGCCTGGCTGCGGGGCCCCAGGGGCCCACCCCCACCCAGCTCCTCAGGGGCCCCGCCAGCCCCAAAGCAAAGCCAGGTGCCCAGCCCTGGGCCCCACCGGGCTCCCACTGGCACACAGCACCATATCAGTAAACTAACTCGCCTGGGAGTTAGAAGAGGGGAGCGAGGGCGGGAGGGCACACGTGTCCAGAACCCACAGCTCCAGGGAAAGAGGAGCTGCCTACCCCCGCCGCCAGGGGCTCCCAGCTCCACGGCGGGGTCTGCGCAGGCCGCCTGGAGGTCCTTTCCCCGAGGTCCCTTCTTCCGAGATCCGACCCTAAGAGCAAACGGCTGGGCCCAGGCCCTGAGGAGGAAGAGGGGAAGGCTGAGCAGGCCTGGTAGCAGGGCGATGGACGCGTGGGTGAAGGCGGCTGCCTCAGGTGGTCCTCGGGGGGCCCTGTGCTGGGGGCATTGGAAGGTGTGGACCACCCCTGTTCTCACCCCGTGACCTCCAGGCCCTGATGGCACAGGGCCTGAGCCAGGCTGCAGGCCAGGGAGCCCCTCCCTCAGCCCCCAGCCTGGGCTTCCCTCCGCTGGGCCTTCAGGCCTGCTGAGCTCGAGGTGGCCCTGCGGGGAGCGTGCGGAGAATGGAGCAGGCAGGCAGGCAGACCGGATGGAGAGAAGGCCCCGCCCAGAGGACGAACACCAGATGAGAACAAGAACGTACCAGGCATGCAAGCTAGACCCAGGAGTCAACAGGCTGAGGCTTAGCATCCCCCACGGCGTCCACCAGCCTGACCGCGGGTCTGCTGGGCCCGGGAGGAGGAACCTTCCTGCAGGGGTCGGGCTGCAGGGCGGTGGGCAGGAGGGCGTTAGAGGCAGAACAGAGCAGGTTAGTCCGAGCTGGCAAGTTGGGGCTGGGCTGGTCAGCAGGGCAGGGTGAGAGCCGGGGTGCAGGCGAGGAGAGGCCTGAGGTCCGGGGGAGCCAAACCAGCGGGGCTCGGAGAGGCAGGGTTGGCACAGAGCAGATAGCAGGGGCTGCCCTGGAGGCAAGACCATGCAGAGGAGGGCACACATGCGCCCTCTGTCCCGGCCCCTCCCTCCCAGCGGGTGCAAGTTTTTAACCACCTGCACCCACAGGCTGGCTCTGACGTGAGGTTCCCGAGGCAGAAGGGCCACACCCCGAACGGGTCTCCTAGCCCAACTGCCCTGCAGGTGAGCCCCACCCCAGGCCCCAGACCAAACCTTGCCTGGGCCCCTCTCCAGGTGACCCCCGGACACACCACCTCCCTGGACACCTGCCCACAGCCACTCACTTTCAACGATTCCTTCTCAGAGGCCTCCCCTGCAGGGTCACTGCCTCGAGCCCTGCACTCCCTCCCGTCAACGGCGGAGTATCCATCTGTGGGATGGAGGCAGGAGAGGACTCTGAGGCAGGCACCAGGCATGGATCTCCCTCTCAGCCCAGGATGCATCTGGAGAGGGCCCCCACCTAGCCTGCTCTGAGCCAGGCCTTCTCACGGCCCCTCCCGTGTGGTGGGCCTTGCAGCCTCTCCCCTGTTCCCCACCAGCAACTCAGAACCCTCCAGCTGCCCCCTCAGCTGCCAGACAGGACACCCTGGCTGGGCAGTGACCCCTCCCTGGCTGCCCCACCCCTCACCCCTGAGCACCCCTAAACCAAATCTTTTTTCCAACCACACCTCCTCGGAAGGTCCTCCCCACACAGAGTATAAGCAGCCTGTACCTGCACCTGCCCTCACCTGGGCCAAGTGCCTCCATGGGGATCACGTCCCGGCTGCCTGGCTTCTCGCCGTCTGCAAGGTACGAGCGGGTGGCTGGCTGGTTGCAGCGGTGGCAGGGGACCAGGGCTGGCCTCAGCCTGGTGCCAAGGTGAACACCACGGGTGGAGAGGATTGGGGAGGGGAAGGGAGGGGGCCATCTTCCTGGAGGAAGGTCGGCCTCCCTCTACCCCTCAGCAGGGTGGAAGGACACTCCTGAACCTCAGGATGGACCCCTGCCTCATACTCACCCAGGCTCTTGTCCACCAGCGGCAGTGTGCTATCGTCCAAGCCTCCGGGACTCGGTGGTGCCTTGGGGCCCTTGGCATTAGCAGAACCCGACTAGGGGGAGGAGGGCACATAACAGACGGGGTGGGTCGGGGTGCTCCCACGGGGTACCCAGCCTGGGTGAAGTGAGAGAGAAGGGCCGGGTGGGCCGAACCTGGAAGCGCGCCTTGGTCCAGCCGTCCCTCTGCAGAGCACCACGCAGCTCCTTGTAACTCCACACCGTCTGCAGCACATGGGATGCGGCCTTCGCCTCGCGCACCGATTGGCTGTGGTCCGGGCTGGGGTCAGTGTCTGGCCAAGACGGCCCTGCTCTGCCCCCACCTAGGCCCCGCCCACCTGGGGGCACCTCCTGCCCACCTAAGCCCGCCCCACCCACCCACCTGGAGGCGCCAAGTGCCACCAGCGCAGGCACGCCGCGGGCCTGCAGCAGCGAGCGCGCGTTGTCCAGGCTGTCAGACACGATCTCGTGGATGGTGTTGAGCACGGCCACCACTGTGTCCTCCTCCAGACAGGCCCCGGGCCGCGCGGGTGCCTGCGCGCTGCGCACATTTCGCACGAGCTCGGCCATGGCGTAGCTCCCTGCAGGCAGGGGCTGTAAGGACACTCCGGTGCCGGCAGGAGGGGGGCCACGAGGAGCGGGTGGCCCGGGCCCCAGACCCCTGTCCCCGCCCTCACCGATGAGGTCCTTGTTGCGCCGGTCCAGCGAGAGGTTGCGCAGGGCGATGGCGACGGCGCGCACCACCTTGTCGGTCTCCGACTGCAGCAGCTCCACCAGCACCGGCAGCCCACGCTCCTTGCGCACTGTGGCGCGGATGTACGTGGCCCACTGCGGCGGGGGTGCGAGGTGTGCTCAGTGCTGGCCGCGCCGCACACACCAAGACACTCGCCTACCTGAGCCCTGACCGCTCCTCCGGCTGGACTGTTCTGCTCCCCCGCCTGACAAAGCCCTCCCCCAGCAGCTCCCCCACCATCTCCACCGGGAATGCTCCTGGGATTCCCTCGGCCTCCTCCCTGCCAGGCTTGGCCTCTCACCACCCAGTTGCCAGCACTGAGGTTCTGCAGGGCACCGGCTGCGGCCTCCAGAGTATTGAAGTTCCGACTCTCCGTCAGGAGGGACAGGTAGAGACGCACTACCTCGGGCTGGTACAGCAGCTCGAAGCCTGCGCACGGAGCACCCGCAGCCCACAGTCACCCAGGCCGCCCCATCACCCCCTACCCCCTCCTCAGCCCTCCCAGGGAAGGGCAAGCTGTGGCCCAGTATGGCTGTGGCATCTTCAGGAATGTTTAGCAGCAACATGTTCACCCCTTAGCCACCGAAGAGTAAAAAGCCTTCCCACTTCACAAGGCAATCAACCCAAACTCTGAGGTAGCAGTGGGTTTAGGCGAGGTCATTCTTCCTTGACCCCACTGCCAAAGAAATGGGACCTGCCTGATGCTGGAGCTTCCGGGAGGCCTGGGGTGGGGAGGGAGGCAGTAACCACAGCTGCTCCCCTAGCAACAGGACTCAGACTCCCTAGCAACAGCCCCCCCACCCGTATATAAGGCCCACCCTCCCTGTCAGAGCCACTCAACCACTCCTCGTCCCTCATCAATTGAGGCTCCAGCCTGGCAGCAGAGCCACCCCACAGTGCTCCAGAGAGGAGGGCGGAGCAGCCTTCCAAGTCTGCCCCCATATTTAGGCTTCTGTGTCCCTGGACATTTCCTCCCCTCCCCCGCACACCCCACATGTTATCACCCCTTCTCCAGTTCTCATGTCCCATACTCTCTCCACTCCAGCCTCCTGTCCCCCAAATGCTCCAAGCACTTGCCCCTGCAGGGCATTTGCATGGGCTGGTCCCTCTGCCTGTGATGCTTCCCCCCAGACCTCCCACGGTTGCGCTGCTGCACCCTGCTCTTGGGCATCTGGGCTTGCAGGGCAGACCTCTCTTGCCCAGGCTGGATTCCCAGTGCGCAGAGAAGTGCCACACAGAGTGGGGCTCCGATGGACACAGGGAGCGAGAAGCTTGAACCACTCCCTGACATGATCTGAGTGATCTTGCCCAGCCTCCCAACTGGATCTGACTGCACCTCGGGGCTCCAAAATCCCTAGGAGT